>NC_035445.2:103939250-104539250 GCF_002127325.2 Helianthus annuus
ATACGGGCTTGGGGTACGGTATATAAAATACCGTTTGATCGGGCATTGAATCTTTAATCGTATGATGGTTAATTTATTGAAATGACCTGTTTAAATTGTTTTGTTTGCTTAAAGCCTTTGGGGGGTTAATGACCATGTCCCGGATATCCTTGGCATCATTCATTGAATGGCCACGACCTTAGCACGAGGTGTAGGCGTACACCCGCATGTGCATAATTAAATAATAAGGTATAACCGCCGGTTTCGAGAATAACTCGCCGCGGGACTATACCATGTGGTGTGTCTATTAATCTTTAACCCGGTATTCAGCCCGGGCTTCTAAACGTATAGCGAACATGTAATTCTTTTACAAGTTTATATATAAATAATTATCCCAAGTTATAAAATGTTTTGTGCCTTGTGCATTCAAATCAATTTTCTAAACCTTTTTCAAAATGACTCAGTTAATTGTATTTACCAGTGTAAACTGACGTATTTTCCCAAAAAGGCTAAGTGCAGGTACTAATCGGAATAGGCTGGCCTCTCCTAGCATCAATAAAAGTCTCGCAAGCTTAGATGCCTTAAAGTCTATGGAACCAAGTTTCTTTTTATCTTTTGATCCGCCTGTGGATCTTTTACAACCATATTTGTAATACTTGATATTACTCTTTATCAGATTGTAATATATTTATCTTTTGCTTCCGCTGTGCATTTAAATTGTGTTGTTTGACTATGATGATATCAACTATGTCACGATACTCCCCACCGGTAATACTTGGAAATATCGGGGTGTGATAAAAGTGGAAAGCAAGATGATGGACTTCTCGAACACGGTGGTGTGGCAAACCATCTGATATCGGGATGAAGAGGTAGCTTGGTCCGAGAGTGTTTGGTTTTCTCAATGCATCCCTAAACATGCGTTTCTCTTCTGGCTAATTATAAGGAAGAAGCTTCTAACACAGGATAAAATTCTAAAATGGGATCATGCGAGGAGGAAGAATATGAATATGAATATGAATATGAATATGATGTGCCGTCTCCTTTGCTATAACAATATCGACTCTCAAGAACATCTCTTCTTTTCGTGCAATTATTCGGCCTAGGTTTGGAACCATGTTCGTACACATGCAGATATGGTGAACGTCCAACCTGCTTGGATTGATGTTTTAACAGAGGTGATCCAAAGGAACTCTTTGAAGAGGATTGGAAGTGTTGTTGCTAGGCTTACCGTTGCAGCTGCTGCCTATTATATTTGGAAAGAGCACAATAACAGGATATTCCAGAATAATGCTAGACCTATGGATAATCTAGCGTAGGAAATACTTTCTATTGTTCGGTACAAGCTTATGGGATTGAAATTCAAGACTTCTGCTCAAGTTACTAGGATGATGGAGAAGTGGAATATTCGTGGGGATGAAGACTTTGAGATGGACGCTCATTCAAGCTTTCGAATAGATAGTTAGCCGTTAGAGTTTTTGCTAGTTGGTAGACTAGTAGTTTTGATTGTTGTTTCGTTTTTTGTTGGGTTTGATTGTTTTGGTTTACATAATTGGGGAGATGTCCCAATTATGATCTAGTATGGAACTCTTCCATACTACATGTTTTGTTTCGTTTGTGAATATATAAAATCACCGGGGTATACCTTTACTAAAAAAAGGTTATATAATAAAAGAAATAAACTGGGGACATTTTCCATTGGGTTGAGATGCATGAAGATACCTAAGACTTTTCTTTTCAATAAGTAACACACACAAAGTAGTAAAGTGAGCAAAAAAAAAAAAAAAAATCAAAATAGTTGCATGTTTCTTTAGGGAATATTGGATTTCAATAATTACAACTATTCGTCGTGGGCCTCCAACAGTCCCAACTTTAAAAAATAACCACTGGTTGTCCCAACTATTAACATATTGGCCTCCAATAGACCCTGACTAACAGAATCCTAACGTCGTTAGTCTTCGATCGCTGCAAAAGCGTTTTTAGCCAAAAAATTTCTTTTTGGCCGGAAAACTCAATTTTTTTGTTCCAAACCTCTTTGTAACCTTATTACTTAAATATAACAAGTATTTTTCATTAATCAACCCGTGTAACACACGGAGTCATAACCTAGTTAACTTATAAAGAAAACTAAACAAACATTAATAAATTATCTATAAATTACATAACAAATTTTTGACATATATAACATATTATTTATAAGCAATAAAATACATTAAAGTTGGTTTTACTGCTAGTTCATAATCAGTTATTTATACTAATATAATCATACCCTATCATAGTGGAGAGTTCAAATGAGAAAAAATTTTTTGTAAGAAAAAAAGAAGAAGTTTCAACCAATAATTAAGAATGCTTAATTTTACTTCATTTAATATTTGCATTTAATTTTAATATAAGAGTGTATTGGTAAACTTACATAGATCATTAATTTTTTTCCCCTTTAATAACTAACTAAATTAAATTTGTAACTCCTTTTCAAAAAATATACTTTTTTCAAAATAAAAAAACAACTTAATTTAAAGTGTAGAATAAATTAGTAATTGCGTACAATAAATTATGAGCTGTGTAGGATATATTTTGAGGTGTGTAGAATTAATTTCGACTGCGTAGGATAAAATTCTATAATATGTAGGGTATATGTAGGAAAATTTTGATATGTGTAGATTTTGTAGATTATATGTAGGATAATTAATTATTAGTCGACTAATTAATTAAAGAGAAAAATTAATGAGACAAGTTATAAATGAAATAGTATTTTACCAATATGTCATTTCTTCTTTTTCTTCTTTCAATAATTTTCTTCTCATATGATCCTCCCCTCTATAATCATAACCAAACCAAAGATGTAGACTTTCGAAAGTTCATAAACTAACTTTCAGGATTTGATTCTGTTTGGCTTTTCAGTTATACCAGTTATGATTCGGTTTTTTCTTGTCAATCATAACATGGTCATTTTTTTTTCAATTTATCATGTATATGTTGTAAGAATTAGAAGGGTAAGGTAAACTAGAAAGTTATAATTGGTATATTTTGGATTTTATTAATAGTTAATTATGAAATTTTCATTGTTTCGTATGAAAAGAGGCCGAAACTTCCCCTACTGGAAAAAAACCTTGTTTGATGCCACCAAATGTTAGGGGCCCTCGATGTTTCCTCATGTTGTACGTATTTGATAATCAGAAGCAAAGCTATAAAGCGGGAACAAGAGAGATAGAGGCGTCATGAGAGGGGTTGAGACGGTGTGGTTGGGTCTCAATTGATTTTGGGTTGAGAGGGGTTCGGAAGTCCATTTTGAGTGGAAGTTGATTTTGGATTGGAAGTCGACTTTGAGTGGTGTAGGTGCAAAACAAGGTATGTAATTGGTAGTGGTGGGTAGTATATGAATGCTTGCTTCTGTTGCTCTTTTTTTAAGAGAAAACTTTCCAACTTTACAATATGTATGTTTGCCCTTTCTTTTTATCTCTTCTAATTTTATAACACTAAATCATGATGTCATTCTGTTCAAAAAAAAAAAAAAAAAAAAAAAATCATGATGTCATCATAAATTACTTTGGATGTGCTATCCGAAGTATGTGTATTGTGGTGAACCTACCAAAAAAAGGGTACCGGACATCTCCTGACTCACGTATACATAAATCTAACATGCTTTCACAAGTATAATATTAACAACTTTTTTGTGTTATAATAGTCTCATGTGTGGTGTCATTTTATATATATTTGACTAAATAGCTAGTGCGTGGATGTACCATCAGCACCTTTAAAATTAATTACTAACTTATAAAGTTTATAATTATTTACATTGATGGTTTTTATGGTTTACTAAAAGTAAGCAAATACCTTTATTTACTTAGGTTTTGGATCAACACTTTTAGTTATTAAGGCTAGCTTCCATTAAGTTTGGAAAAAATGATCAAATTACACTTTAGGAAATCGCCAAAAATGCAAGATCTTTGGGATTGGGGTCCCGGATAATGAGGTGGCTGAGTTTGCGGCCTTGGTTAATTGTGACATCAGTTCGCTTCCGTTCATGCATTTGGGGATTCCGATTGGCGTGAATATGAAAAGAGTCAAGTATTGGAAACCAGTGATCGACAAGTTTGCCTCTAAACTATTGAAATGGAAAGCCGGTCATCTCTCTTTTGCAGGTCGTCTGACTCTCGCTAAATCTGTGTTAGGAAGTCTCCCGTCCTATTATCTCTCGTTGTTTGCGGCTCCTAAATGTGTCTTAAACAAACTTGAGAAAATCAGGAGGGACTTTGTATGGGAAAAAACAGCTACGGGTCACAAAATGAGGTGGATTCGCTGGGATGTCCTTCTCAAATCTAAAAAAGGTGGAGGTTTGGGGTTAGGGAGTATACACGGTTTTAATAAAGCAATGTGAACTAAGTGGTGTTGGAGGTTCAAACAGAATCCTGCCCAGTTGTGGACGGAAGTTGTACGGGCTATTCATCGTACCAACGGGGCCAGTAACCCTCCTCCCTTCATCCCCCAAAAAAAGTCAATTCCGGGTGTGTGGAAGGACATCGTTGGGGTGGAGGCGGACCTTGCAAAAATGGGTATTAATATCAAAGATAAGTTGATCGAAGAGGGTGGAATCTGGAAGTGGATTAATGATCCGGATGGGTCCTTCACAGTTAAAACTGTTCGTCAAGACATAGAGGAAGCGTGTAGTGAAGAGCCAGCCCCCCTAGTCAATTACGTGTGGAATCATTGGGCCCCCCTGAAAGTGAATTACCTACTGTGGAGAGCCATGCAGGGCAAAGTCGCGTCTAAAGTGGGCCTGCTGCACCGAGGAGTTCCGTTGAGTGATAGCCTCTGTCCCCGCTGTGGGATAAGAGATGAAGACCCGACCCACATTTTGGTTGACTGTATATGGGCTAAGAGTATATGGTGGAACATTTTAACCTGGATGCGGATTAGCTATCCGATTAGTATGTCCAGCCTAATGGATCTGGTAGAGTATATCAAAAGTCAGCCGGGTTCGGCGGTTTGGAAGAAGCTGGTTTACACCGTCTTCTTAGCTTCGGTTTGGAAGATTTGGAATGCCCGAAACGTTAAAACTTTCGAGGATAAGTTTATTCCTATCTCCATCTCTGTCGAACAAATAAAGGAAGAGGCGTTTTTGTGGATATGCAATCGGTCGAGGCTCAAGGATCCGAGGTGGGAGAATTGGCTAGATTTTGCCTTAATTGATCTGATGTAATTGTTCTTTCTGATGTTGTTTTCCGTTTTGTTTCGTTGTGTTTGTTCTCTCAGCTTCTTGCTGGCTCTTTATATATATATATAAAGTGTTTTGCCGTTCAAAAAAAAGGAAAAGAGAAGTACATGGACTTGATGTCAAAAACTAAAAATTAAAATACAAAGTTCATTGTGTTATTTTCTTGAATGAACCCCTCATGAATTACTCCCCTTAAGCACGCCGACAACAACTCCGAAAGCCCGCCAATGGCTGGCTACCACTTTTTTGTGAACCAACCATACCGTTCCCGAGAATTTGATTACGGGTCCAAGAAGTTGGAAGAATTAGGTTAACTTTTTATAAAATATAATTACAAAATATATAATAATGAGACTCTCGTTCTTTGTAGGAAATATTATTATACAAAACTGGTTGCAATAACTAAATAAAAATAATATAAAATGTAATTTTATATACCAATATTGATTCAAGCACATCTCCGGTGGGTCCTTCACGCACACTTAATAGCATCCTAGACTCGAGTATTCATCATTTTAAGCCTTGAAAAATACTCCTTGACTGCAACAAAGAGCACACTAAAACGTTGACGATTTTGGTTGAGGTACGTGGTCAACACGCTTTCCTTAAAACAGATTTCGCGTCTCTACTAAAGACGACGCGTCTGTCTCCCAGGGTACAACAGCCGAAGCAGTCTGTAGTGTCGGAAATGGCCACGCGCCTGAGGTTACACCGAATAGAATTATAGTGTTTGAACTTGTGGAAAAATAATGATACGAAGGTGATGGAATCGAGTAGAGAAAACTTATCTCTCTATAATTCCCAACATATGGATGTTCAAGTCTTCACCACTTCTCCAAGAATTCTTCATACATATTATCTTTCTCTTTAGTTTCTCATGATTCAAATGAATCATATAGCCTACCATTTTTTACAAGAGTTGTAGGTAGTGTAGAGATTCTCTTAACTGGTGGATAAAATATTTACCAAAATTGTGTTCCTTGAAAACTATTTACCAAAATAGTGTTTTCCATTTAATTTTGCATTTACATTTGCATTTTGTTTTTAACCTACATATAAACTTCTTTTTATATATTTATTGTCAAATAATCGATTCTCTTTTTTTAAATATATCGTTTCTTTTATATTTTTTTTTCTAAATCAATACGTTTTTTAATTTCTTTGATTTACAGTTTTTTACCAATAATTCTTTTCTTTTTGTTATTTTCTCAATCAACAGTAGTTCTATACATGAATCGAACAATCCATAAACCGTTTGACGAAATTTCGTTCACATTCCATTCATTTAATAAATGAACGAACATGAACACGTATCTTGTTCGTTCAGTTACATTCGTAATTTACGTTCATTTGCATTCGTTTATATCCATTCCATTAAACAAATGAATCAATATGAAACGAATGATTAGACATAAATTTCCATTTAACCGTTCGTCGGACATTTTATTTCTCCTATTCTAATTTGTTTTCCATTACAATTTCATTTATTTAATTCTGGGCATGAGAATTTAATTATTAAAACATTTGTAAACATGAATATATAATATCATTTGTTGTGATATTTTTAAAAACCCAAACTCTTTATGTTATGTATTGTTGGTGTTATGTTTGTGTTTGTTGGATTAGTTCTCAAGGATTTGTTAAAGGTGAAAAGAAACAAGAGATCTTGTTTTGTCAAAGAAAACAATACTAAATCTATTGATTAATAAAAACAATAGAAAGTTTAAAACAAGGATAAATAAATAGACATTGAGTTGATTGAATAAGGATAATACAAAAGAAGGTTAATATGCTGGTTTAAGAAGAGAATGCAAATAAATAATTAAATAGAAAACACTAGTTTGGTAAATAGTTTTCAAGAAACACCATTTTGGTAAATATTTTCTCCACAAACACTAGTTTGGTTAAAAACTCATTTTATTAGAGACATAAAACTCTAATAAAAGTTTCACTTAATTAGTGATTTAACTAGAGACATAAAAACTCTAATAAAAGCTAATCAAGTGACATAAAACTCTACTCAAGAGTTTCACCATATGAAGGAGTTTAATTAATAATTATAATTTCACTCAATTATAAATTAATTAAATACCCATTCACTAATTTTCCCAACAATCCCCCACATGAATGGAGATCATGGTTGTAAAACAAGGATTCCAATGCCGAGTACTCCCTGAGTAATCGCTACAAGGTAGGTTGCCGAGGCGAATTTCTCTGACTCCACCTAATTACTCGGAATCGGTCAAACGTGGTCAACCTCGGCCAAAATCGTATCTAGTAGGTCAACTCGGGCCGAGTTTAACTTAAAAAATAACAAAACATAATTTCTATGCCTATCATATTAAAGAATGAATATCATTTTCATGTATTTTTTATAGATATTAATGATTTTATGTTATTTGACATATATTTAATTTCCAAAAACTAATTTCTATATAATTTAACATGTCCGAGTACTCCCCGAGTACTCTACACCAAGTCCGAGTACTCTTAACTCCCCGATCGACTTACTAAGGAGCGCCTAGCAACTTTTGCAACCATGATGGAGATTGTTCAAAACACATAAAATTTCCAATGGCACCTCGACAGTTGAGTTTTGCATACGATAGGTAGGTGTTACCCTTCGAACCTTCACTCATGAAATGCACTTAGCCCACTAGCTCTGAGTAGATATCGATGTCTTTGAACTCGTCTGCTGTTTGTGTAGACGACAATACACTTCACACAAGACTCTCCTTAGCCGGGTCATCTCCTCATAGTCGTGTCCAATAATGGTCGTGGAACACTTTCCTGGTTCTGCGAGAGCTCTAGGAATTCTGCCCTCAATTCCATTTGAAGCGACCCCACTTCTCTCTAACATATGTGATTCTCCTTAGATCATTAAAAGCATTGTGGTTATCGTGATTTATCCAAATCATTTACCACATATTATGCTTAGCCTCACTCTTTATCACTAAATATCATAGGAATAGACTAAGACATATTTAAACACCCTTTTATACTTTGGGGGTATGTATAACCATATATACTAGCTTATGCATATCATTTATGCCCCCACGTGACCACCTTTAGGCATATGAGTTAGTTATCCTATTGAACTTACATCTTGGGATCTCCAGTCAACTAAGTTAGGTGTCCATCACATACCCCTTTTCCATGGGCTTCAGTCCCATTCCACAACTTGATCTCTAATAAACCCTCAGGTTGTTGGATCCATAATATTAACAAATAACTTTGCGTATTTGAGATCAGTTGTCATGATATGTTCTTAACTCGTAAGTTAATTTTGCCTATTCTTAACTTCTAATACTATAACCTCATTGGCCATCTGAATCTGGTTATAATATATGTCTTTGTAAGATACGCTTATCATTTAAGGCAAACACATCTCCATTATGCACTATGACCTTTGTATCCTCCACATAGTCGTCTGTTTGCAATTAGATTGGATTACAAAATCCTTATTGCCAAACTTTTATGATACAAATGCAAGACACCCCCACATTTAAGTGTTATAGGATATCATCCAGATGGGGTAATGAAAACCATTTCTACATACCCTTATAGGGTTGTTTCTAAATGGATCCTCCCCCACATTTCTTGTCATTTGATCAACATTTCCGTAACTTCACTTATGACGACATTTATACACATATGATTGAACAAGATCAACCTTATTGTATCAGTGAATTCAACTCATATTGCATTAGCTTACATAAGCTTCCGAGCTAACCAAAGCAACACATGCCATTGTTATAAGTTTGTCACCAACTTAGAATAATTCTAATTTAACACCTAGAATAAGCCTAGACAATGAGTTCTCCTCATTAGCTTTTCGAACAAACTCTTCAAAAGTTACATTTCCTTTCCTTATAATGAATGAAAATTCTCCCTCAACTTTGTCCGAACACAAATTCTTTTTGTGTTCATACACTTTTGAATGTTTAGAAATTATTGTATATAGCACATAGCTAATTTTTATCATTCAATTAAGGAACATAACTTTTTTACCTTTGATCTCCAACGCTTTACCATTGACTCATAAGGACTTAAACATAAGTCATAATCTAAGTTACTTGGTGAAAACATTCTACACCCACACGATGAATGTTCCTCGTCTATGATCACTATTATGTGTGAGATAGAGTCAACTGGATCGACACTCAACAAATGACAATTGGCACTTTTCGTGTAATTTCTGTACAATGTGAACAGTGTTTGATATTATATGGTTATGTATTTTGAACTTCTGATGTGCATGATTTCATGGCATAGATTTAAAGAACTCACAAAAACATTTCATGATGCATGATAATTATTTTTATTGGTCGCGACTTGAAACAGTTTAGATAGTGCACAAAATTAACTAGCACACTTATCAGAAAAACTAGTAGTGCTGACAAGAGTTCAGTACTCCGATAAACAACATGTTTTGGACACATATAGAGTCTCAGAGCCAATGTTATACTAAAACCTCATGTGAGAAAGTATAGGATTATGTTACTGCTTTCCGAGAGACAAACAAACAATAAAAACTGCCAAAACTAGCTATAAACAGTAAAATTCAGCATTTTATAGCTTATGTAATAATCAGAAATAATGCCAGAATGTTCAGAATGACTTAAAAAGTGTTGAAAACATTATCACAAAATAATAGCATAATGTGCTATACAAGATACCAATGTTAACCTTTTTAAGCAATCCGATAACCAAACAAACACCCGAACACATCTAGAAACAAACATACAAACTAGTTAACATAATCTAGCAATATTAAGCAAGTGAAATTCCATACAACTTGAATTACATCAAAAACTCCTAAACACCTAATCACCCTAACTAATCATACATATCATCACCTATTAAACACTTAGGAGATTTTTAACAATTCAACAACCCCCCCCCCCCCATAACCGTCCCCAAGGGGACCCACCCCCTTGATTATGTTGACTAATTTTTGTTGTTGGTCAAAGATGCTTCTTGGAGATCCATGAGACAATTGTTTGGAGGGAAATTATTAAGCAAGGGATTTAACCCCTTATCTACAACTAATCACCACCATTTTCATTATCATAAAAAATCAAACTCACTCTATTCTCCCTCTCCCAACTCTAGACCGTAAGTACCCCCTCCCCCCATCTTCTTCTTCAACCATTTTCTAGCTAATCCAAGATTCATCTAAGGTGTATCAAGGCATTCAAAGAAGGTGTCAAGCATACGAAGTTGAAGGACCTCATTAGGGAGCTATTAACCATCATCTTTGTCTCATCATCTTCATCTTGTTTTTCTAGCCACTTCCCTAGCCTTGAGCTAGTAGTAAGTCTCTTGATGGAACAACCCGCATTTTGAAGTCAAAGTACAAGTCAAAGTCAAAGTCAAAGGAAGAAACGATTGCTAAATGCGATTTGTCACTCCTTGCTTAATTATTGATTGTACCCTTTGACTTGTCAATCGAGTTCTCTAATTTATGTACTTTAATTGTATTATGTGGAGTAAATGCTAATAATCGTAGTCTATCGCTAATCTATTTAACGCTAATCTCATCGAAATCGCATCGCAACTTGAATCGCATGTTCTGGATATTGTTTTACGTGTGTTTGCTACTATGTGTTACTTGTGCATGTTTATTTTTATGTTTGTGGTGGTTAATCGAAAACGCAATCACAACTCTATCGCAACAAAATCTCATCACGAACTGGAAATGCAAGTTCATTTATGTTGTTGAATGTTAGTTATGTTATTTGTGTGACTATTATTTAAATCTATCGTATCGCTTAATCTACCCTCGCTTAAACGCATCGCAACGCTCAATGCACGAAACGAAACACCAGAATCAAACTCACTCGAGCCATCCGATCGGATGGCTATCCGATCGGATTGCCCTCTGATCGCACCTCTACACCGCCTCTTCTCTCCTTCCACCTATAAATAGCACCTACCACATCACTGTTCATGTGATGTGACAGCTCTCGTTCGAGCAGCACACTTTTGGCTCTATTTCTCTCGATTCCTCGTGATTCTTGTATTACACTCTTGCACTCAAAACCGATAGAATCAGAGCTCATTCAGGCCTTCCACTCATCCTCTGGTGAAGTGTCGGTCTGAGAACTGATTCCTATCGACGAGATAACTGACTTAGCAGGTTGAACATGAACAACCGTCAAAGAACAGTTAACTGATCGAACAGGGTGATTCCCGTCCGATCGGATGACTTGGACTTGGTGGGGTTTCCGTTTCTTAACACGTTGTCATACCGTCTTGGTCAAAGCGCAAACTCTCTAAACTTAATAAATTTTCCAAATTTCAAAATGAACAAGTTACCAACGGATTGCCGTTCGATCGGATGACTTGTGGACTTTCAACACTCAAACAAAATTTCAAAACATAATAGTTTCCAACAGATAGTCATCCAATCGGATGACCATTCGATTGGATGACCATCCGATCGAATGACTATTCTATCAAGACACTTGAAACTTTGGGAAATATTTCACCTGGAACGGATTGTCATCCGATCGAACAACCATCCGTCCGGATAACTGTTCGATCGAATGGCCTGAAAGGTAGAGATAGTTCTCTCATTTTAAAATGCTACAACGAAAACTTCAAAGTCGTCATACACAAACACATCCATCCCAAACGAAAGACAATCCGACCGAATGGCCATCCGACCGGATGACCATCCGTCCGGATTGTCATCCGATCGGATGACCCTTCGTCACTCAAATCACGCGACACCGTTAACGCATTGTTCATCGCTTATGCTATCGTTCTGTAATCAGGCTAACTTTCCAGAGCTCCCTTCAATCCAATCCAAGACTGTGTTTATTCGTAAACACGATCTGTGAGTATACTCGAACCCTTTTTGCTTATGCACTTTTGGGTGTTACATACGTTACTTATTAAATTCATAATCGACACACAATGCAAACACTTTTATACGCTGACCGTTATTGCATGTTATCCGTGTTACTCGATGAATGCTTATATGTTATGTTTACACAACGATTGTTGCCTGACACCTTAGCAATGATAGTACTATAGTTTTGTTGGTGCATATGTCTGTTGACTTCGTCTTGTATCGAGTCATGTATTAAAATAGGATAGACTGGAGCTCAGCATACGCGAAAAAAGGATTTTAGGTGTATCAGGCCAGTTCACACGAACTGGGATGTCCAGTTCACACGAACTGGGATGTCCAGTTCGTGCGAAGTGGCACTTCGTGTGAAATGGGAGTGTCCAGTTCATGCGAAGTGGTGCTGCCTATAAATAGTGAGCTTGGTCATTTCATTTGTAACGTTTGGATTCCGGCGGCGAAGCTCTACCGAAGTATCTCCAGGCTGTAATTCGTCATCAAATCAATACAAGAGATAGTTAAAGTGATTCTACTGTGTATCCAGCTGAAATAACTCTGATACGTCTGGTTCCGCCTTTCGTATTGGACGAGATCTCTTCTGAATGACTCGTTTGGTTGGCACAACGATGCTACAAGTGGTATCAGAGCTCAGGAGGAAGAGTTCTTACCATTTCAGCTTGATTTCATCAAAAACTCTGATTTCTACTCCTTCTTTTACAAATTTTCATCAAATTAACCGAGATTTTATGGTTAAAATAGCTTGATTTTCACAAATAACACGCGAAATACTGTTTTAACAAATCCTTGAAAGAATCAGACCAAAAATCGACCTAAAACGTGATCAATTTTGACAAAAACTCATCAGATCGTTTGGAGATATGTAACTTCGTTTGAATTAGAGTACCATTTCGCACGAATTGAGTATAATTGATTCAGTTCGCTTGAGTTGAACTCCCAATTCATACGAAGTGGTCATTTTGTGTGGTCAGGTCGCTTGAAAAGTCCAGTTCGTGTGAAACATACATCCAGTTTGTACGGATTGGATCAGTTCGCTTGTAAAGGGTCCAATTCTTTTGAAATATATTTCAGTTCGCACGAAGTGGGTAAAAAGGATCCAATTCGTTTGAAATACATCAGTTCGCATCAAAGGCAGTTCGTATCAGATCCAGTTTGTTTGAATTTAAGACCAGATCGTTTGAAGTATTGCCAGCTCGTTTGAAAATCTGATTTTGTGAACTTTCAAAAACCGAAACATGGAAAACGAATTCTACAATGCATTTGCTACTCCGATCACTATAGCTCAGAATACGATGTTAGAAAATGAAATCGACACCATGCAAAAACCGCCTTAGCTCATGAATATTGAGGAGTATAGTTGATGGGAGGAACGTTTTGAAAATTGGGTTCAAGCAAATTACTTGGATGCATGGGAATGTATTGAATATCGATATATTAGACCGATTATTGACGCCGAAAAGAAGGTTGCTATTAAAGATCTAAGTGTTGATGAGAGAAAGAAATACAAAAGTGAAATGATGATGATTAGTCTATTGCAGCAAGCTATTAAAGAAGAAATTTTGATTTTATTACAACACAACGGAAGTGCATTTTCAATATGGAAAGAACTAAGATCGAAGTTTGTTGGAAGTGAAGACATGATCAAAAACAAAAAATCGCTTTTGAAGAAAGAATTTGATCTATTTCGTGGATTAAAAACTGAAAACACCAAGCAGATTATAGAAAGATATTGCAATTTGGTGATGAACATGAAGAGATTGAATATTAAGAAAGATAATGATGAATGGATTGAAAAGTTGGCCGATGCGTTGCCACAAGATGTTTGGGGCACATATCTTATGATGTTGAAAAATAAACCTGAATTTGACAATCTAACGTTGAGCAAGTTTATTGAACAACTAGAAGCTCAAGAGATGGAACAATGAAAGATGGCAAGAATGAAGAATTTCAATGGTGAACAAGACATTGGTCTGTATTACGAAAGAGGTACTAGTGATAAGACCCACATTGCACCAAAAATTTAAACTGCTTTCAATGCAAAAAGTTCTTCTGGAGGGTCATCTCAAGGATCAAATAGCAAAACTGGATTTTCTTCATATCCATCATTCGATCCAAATTTTTCAGCAACCAAGAATGGCAAAGTACTACACTGCAACATTGCATTAAATCTTGATAATGGTCAGAATTTCTCAGAAGAGGTTGCCAAAGGTCATATGTCTTTGTTGATGACTGTGTTAGAATCTTATGAGAGTTTAGTTGCAGGAAGAATCGGAAATCCAATGTTGACAAAAGAGGATTACGATCAGATCGATGCTGAGGAGATGAAATTAATGGATATTAAGTGGTGTTTGGCTAGTGTGTTGAGGAGAGCTGAGAAATTTAAACAGATCACTGGAAGAGATGATTTTCGTGATGCTAATATTTCTACTTTAGGATTTGATAAATCTAAAGTTACTTGTTTTTGTTGTAGGGAAAAAGGGCATTTCAAGCGAGAATGCACAAATTGTGAAGCAAGTGGAGCTCAAAATCCTTTCGGAAATAATGATTATTATCGGAAAGCGATTTATCATCAAGTTGCTCAACAGCCGCATCAACAACAATCGCCACAAACTTCACATGCTAGGAAAGAGATTGAAGAATCAAAGAAAGCCTATCTAGTTAATCAAGATGATAAAAGATCGCCAAAAGGATTTAGCTGGGATAAATATGTTTCAGCTAAGAGTAAAGCATGTCTGACAGATCAAGATGATGAAAGGCTTCCAAAAGGTTTCAGTTGGGATGATTATGATCCTAACAGAACTTCAGATCATAAAGCTTATGTTGCTCAAATCGTTGAAGATAGTGATGATGATTATTATGAAAGAAAAATGAAAGAGCACTTAAGATTACTAGCCGAGAGAGATGAGAATGATGATACAAATGTTCGTGTGAAAAAGAAGCAGGTTAAAAAACAAAATGAAAGTGATGATGAAGATGTTCGTGTGATAAAAAAGCAGGTCAAAGAAATTCCAGCTTTCAAGATTGAAAAGGAAGCTGTTGCAGAAGAGGTATCTGGGAAATGTGAAAATTGTGAGACTATGAACGAGTACAACAACAAGTTGATTCATAACATGAACAGATTGAAAGAATCGTATGATGTTTTAAACAAAGCCATGAATCAATATAGCGAGTCAAGCAGTGAAGAAGCAACAACTATGAAGACACTAAATGGAGCGTTCATGACAAAGCAGAAAGTCGTCAATAACTACATTGAGAAATGTGCTGAGCTTGAACAAAAATTGGAAACTCAGAAGATAGAAACTGAGAGAGTAAACAGGTTATTGAAAAGTTATTCATGTTCTTCTTATGTGATTGACAGGATTTATCCTACAGTGGAAGGCATGAAAGCGTTTGAAGAAGAGAAACCTGAAGAAAAGAATTCTGGTAAGAAACAAAGTGTCAGTTATAACAAGTGTCCACCCCCGCTTGAAAATGGATATTCTCCAAGAAATCCTAATTCAGAAAGAGTCAAAAAAGCAACCAACTTAAAGTGGGAATCTGAACCTTCAGATAACTTGCCAGACAACATTGAGGTCACTTTCACATCGTCCGACACTGATCATGAGTTTGAGTTAATTAAGAAAGTGGTCGATCAGGTGTTGGATAAAGATGAAACGGAGGAGTCAAAGTCAGAGTCAAAGTCTGAGTCTGAGACTTCGAGTTCGTCAGTCAACAGTTCAAAATCACCGGTTAAACGGGTTTACAATAAAGATTTTCTGTTATCACAAAATAATTTGAATGACGAAATATTCAAAGTAGCATATACTTTGAATGATTCTGACAAATTATATTCTGATGAAGAATTTCCAATAAGAGGTGTTAAAACTGAAATGATCAACAAGGTTTTCAAACTAACAGAAATTAATATTTCTGAAATAAAAAATGTAAATCTTTCTGAAAAACCTGAAAAATACACCTCAAGAGTTCAACAAAGATTAAATAAGAAAAAAGGTTACAGTTCTGGTTCGGGTTTTCAAAAGAAACCAAACCATAACGGTAATTTCAAAAAGAAAGGTTTAGGTTTAATTCCACCAGAAAATCATAAAAATGAGAAAACTTATAAACCAAAAACTGTATTTGTTTCAGGAGCAAGTTCGGAGGAAGAAGAAAAGAGCTCATTCTGGAAGCAATCGAACAAAGAATTCCTTGCTAAGAAGCAAGAGGAAATGAAGAATGAAGCTGCTCAGAAGAAGAAGGAGACAAGAACCTGTTATCAATGCAAAGTAGTTGGTCACATTGCCTTGAACAATCCAAAGGTAACCAACACAAAACAGGGAGTCTTTGAAAAACTCAAAGAGAAAGTTGTTGATATTGAACCACCAACCAAACAACTTAAAGTTTTCAAAAATTCAAAATTTGAGGCTGGTGAGTGTTCAAAAAGTTTTTTCAAAAGAAAAGTGAAATTTAACAACCAAAGGTGGGTTGTTAAGAAATCAGATGATAGTTCTAGCAATGATTCTGATTCGTCAAAATCAGAGGAGCTATCTTCTGGCGATGAATCTGACTCATCAAAGTCAGAGGAGCCACCAATTGAGCTAAAAGAAGAAAATTCAGTTCCGCCAATGGATGACGTTAACTTTCCACCATTGCGAACTAAAAATTTTAAACAAAAAGTTGGAAAAGTTGAGATTTCAAATCAATTCTTTTCTGAAAAGAAAGAATTTGATGTTGAAAAAGCTTTTAACCCCAAAGTTCAAAATATTTTTGAAAAAATGGTTAACGGAAAGGTCAAAGGGGTAAAGGAATTTTATGAATTGAAAAAGAGTAAACCAGATGAAGATGGTTCACCCATGTTCGTATCGTCATGGGAGAGAACCTATCAAGAGTAAAATCCGAACTTGCCAGAGCTCCCAAGTTGGTAATCGTGGAGCAGGAATCGGCATCATTCTTT
Source organism: Helianthus annuus (assembly GCF_002127325.2). Classification (NCBI taxonomy): domain Eukaryota; kingdom Viridiplantae; phylum Streptophyta; class Magnoliopsida; order Asterales; family Asteraceae; genus Helianthus; species Helianthus annuus. The sequence continues at coordinate 103,956,246 of NC_035445.2, forward strand.
AAAAAAATTGTTTGTTTGAAAAATTCAAAATTGTCATATTTCAATTGACAAATGGTATTGTTGATAAGTGAAACTACAAGTGGTTAATCAAGGTCATTAAGTTGAACTTGATTTAACTTTCAGACAAATGGTTGAAGGAACAATGTGATGAGTTTATCCCCGATCTTACAAGTGAAATCAACAAAACTAATTTTCCGAAAAAATCATTTTGATTAAAACAAACTTGAGTGTTTTGAAATCATAATGGGAAAATAGTTTGTTGTCAGGGGGAGTTCTGATTGTTTACGCCAAGTGGATGGCGAATTGAAGCAATTCTTATCAGTTTTGTCAGTTTATTTGTACAGTTTATTTTCAAATTTTCCTTGAAAATCAAAAATTGAAACATATTTTTGATTTTAGGGGGAGTAAAATTTTTTAGAAATTTTGAAAATTTGAAAAATACAAAAACATGATAAAATCTAAAAAAGCGAAAAACATTGAAAAAAACAAAAATGAGTTTTGTTGTAAAAAAAAGAGGAAATGATAGTACATCAGTGGACTATCACAGCACGCTAAAGAATTGGAAAGTCAAATGTGATAAACGATCTCACTGATGATATGCTAGTAGGGTTTTATACATTCAGTAGATTGTTTTCGAGATATAAACCTAAATATCAAATACTTACCTATCTCTTGGGGAACATCTCTCGGATATATGGATAACCCCCGAAATCTTGTTTGAAGGGCTTTCTATTTCTGACATACTAGGTCTTTGTGCATGATGATATCTGGGGTATTATACCAGGACTTCTGATTTTGCGGAAGCAATAGCATAGCCCTCGTATAATGCTCTGCACTGCTTTAATCATAAAGCCCACCCTCAGCATAAAAATGATGAAACATTGAAAAATGCTAATCATGTGGTGTTAAAGAAAAGATCCCCAAACGGGACACACCTAAAGACGAGCCATCATCTCTTTGTCTGAACGAAAGTTCTAACTTGAGCTCTCATGGTCTCGCATTACCCGTTTACAGATATCATTAGTGTACATTCACCTGTAAGACTGAATATAGGAGTCTGGATACGGGAGTATATTCTGAGGTGGTACACGCGAATAAGTATAAGTTCTTAAAACACTAATTCTCGTATCTCGAAATAGTTGAACTTTGTGTGAAAATTTAAGTGGATCAGTATACTGACAATCTAAGTGAATCGTATAGAACTTAAAATGTTTAAAGCTTATCGGTGTTAGTGATTTGTCTCAAAAACTGATATGATCCTCTTTCACAAACTCGCAAAAATATTATCTGTAAATATTTCTTTACTGTATTTCTTTAAAAACAAAATCCAAAAAAGATTTTCAGTGTGTTTTAGCATAAAATTTTGAAAATTCAAAAAGATTTTAATTCATCTTAGTTTCGACAACTGATGTTGAAAAGCTGATTTTCAAAATTCCAAGTGCTAAACATGATGAACAACAGGATTGGGAGAGTTTGTTTGAGATAAAAATGAAGTTAAAAGTTTGAGATAAAATTTGAGAAATGTCACAATTTAACAAGTGATGGTTTGAGATTGATTCTACAAGTGGTTTATAAATTGGTCAATTTTTTTAAATTTATGAAATTTATTTCGAGGTAGAGTTTGTGTAGGTAGAAGCAGCTAAGTTACGACTCTTGAAGTATATGCAGATTAAAGCCAGGTTCCAAATCCTGTTGCTACGGAGAGCCAGGAAACGTTCCTGAATCTGTGAAAGCTGCAAAGCATGAGTAGAGTTTGAGTCAGGGTTCCGACACAAAGCCTGTAGATTGTGAATTCTAGACTGCGATCCCAACGTATCGAAAGGGGGAGTCTGAAGAGGTAAGAGCCAGTTTCTGATCCTGGAACTGTGTTCAAGATAGAAGCTGCTGATGCTGATAAGAGAGAGAGAATAGAGTCAGATTGAGATTCTGGGAGAGAGATAAAGAGACAGAAAGAAGAAGATTGAGGATGCTTACATTGTCAGATACTTTGGAGAGAGTGAGAAGACTGATAAAGACTGAAGATGTGACATACTGATGACTCGACACCGAAGACGTCGTCAACATCCAAGGGGAGTCTGTTCGTGCATATGTCTGTCGACTTCGTCTTGTATCGAGTCATGTATTAAAATAGGATAGACTGGAGCTCAACATACGAGAAAATAGGATTTTAGGTGTATCAGGCTAGTTCACACGAACTAGGATGTCCAGTTTGTGCGAAGTGGCACTTCGTGTGAAATGGGAGTGTCCAGTTCATGCGAAGTGGTGCTGCCTATAAATAGTGAGCTTGGTCATTTCATTTGTAACTGTTGGTGCACTACATCTGTTGACTTCGTCTTGGATCGAGTCTTAGTCTTAGATTGTTAGATCAGGGCACATTTTACGAGAAAATAGGAGATTGTACGTATCTTAGGAGATAGTTTCGCTTATGTGGTCATAGGTAGATAAGTTCCGCTTATTTGTCACAATGAAGTTTCGCTTATACGATAATTGTCAGATCCGCTTGTATGTCAGCTAGAGGTTTCGCTTATGTGACATGTACATACAGGCGAACCTCAGCAACTATAAATAGTCCCATAAGCGAAACATTTGTTACGACCTTGTAACTCGTACCGAAGTGTTGCCGGATCAAGATTTGGATGTAATTAGTGTCAGATCAATACAGAAAGGTGTTTAAAGTGATTTGGAAGCTGTTTCTACGTTGATTACTTGTTTTCCGCACCTGTAATTGACGAAAACTCCTCTGAACGACTCGTTCGGGTCGAGACACGATCCTACAAGTGGTATCAGAGCTTCAGGAGGAGGAGTTCTGCAGATAATAGTTGGAATTCATCGAAATTTCTTTCTTCTACACCTGCTTTCTTCAGTTCAGAAAGTTTCACCAGTCAAAATCAGCTCAAAATTCCACGGATTGTGCGTAATTGGATATAGACAAATCCTGGAAAGTTTGGTGTTAAAATTCGAATTAAAAATGGGTCAAAACTGCTCGTGAATAGGTTCCACTTTTACGATCACTTCATAGATCCGCTTCAAAGAACATATTAGTTCCGCTTATTGTTACACTTTATCAGGTGTTCCGCTTCAAAGAACAGAGTTACTTTTGCTTTTGTGTACACTTCACAGTTAGTTCCGTTTCTCTGAACAAAGTAGGTCCGCTTGGTTTAACATTACTTAGTTCCGCTTGTCTGAACAAAATAGGTCCGCTTGGTTGAACATTATTAAGGTCCGCTTATTTGAACAACTCTGGTTAGCTTTTCTATCACATCAGAGATCCGCTTTTGTGAACATTTCAAACATTCTGGTTTCACTTATAAGTACTGTTGTGTTAATTGATAAAAATTTGAAAGTGGACGAGGAATTTTTCAACGCATTCGCTACTCCAGTTACATCGATCACTTTTGCACAAAATACAATGCTCGAGAATGAAACGGGTACAATGCAAAAACCACCCAAACTCATGAACATAGAAGAATTTAAAGGTTGGGAAGGTCGTTTTGAGAATTGGGTACAAGCTAATTACCTAGATGCTTGGGAATGTGTCGAGATAAAATATGTTCGTCCGATGAATGATGATGATGAGCCTGTTCCGATAAAAGATCTAAGTACTGATGCTAGAAAGAAGTACAAAGATGAAAAAATGATGCTAAATCTTCTTCAACAAGCAGTGAAAGAGGATATTATGGTGCTTTTGCAACATAATGGAACTTCATATTCGATTTGGAAATCTTTAAGGTCAAAGTTTCGTGGTAGTGAAGAAATGGTCAAAAGCAAGAAATCGCTTCTAAAGAAAGAGTTTGATCTGTTTCGCAGGTTAAAGAATGAAAGCACAAGAGAGATTATCGAAAGATACTACAATTCGCTTGCTAACATGAAGAGATTGAGTATTGATAAAAACAATGAAGAGTTGGTCGAAAAACTTGCTGATGCTTTGCTATATGAAACTTGGGGCAGATATCTTATGATGTTAAGAAACAAGAAAGGTTTTAGCGATTTGACACTCAGCAAGTTCATTGAAAAGATAGAAGCTCAAGAAATGGAACAATGAAAAATTATTCGAATGAAAGATTTTGATGGTGAACAGGATATCGGATTATACTATAAAGCAGGGGTGAATGAGAAATCATCAAATTTATCTCCAAAAGTTGAAACTGCCTATAGTGTCAAAAATTCATCTGAAAGTTCATCTAAAGGATCAAGCAGCAAAACCAGTTTCACATCATTTTCGTCTTTTGATCCAAACATTTTAGCAACAAAGAATGGGAGAAAACTTCAGTGCAACATTGTTTTAAATCTTGAAAATGATCAAGATTATTCTGAGGAAGTTGCTAAAAGTCAAATTTCTTTGTTAGGAATGGTCTTAGAATCTTACAATTGTTTTGTTGCAGGTCGTATCGGGAATCCAATGTTAACCAAGGAAGATTACGACCAGATAGATGCTGAAGAGATGGAGCTGATGGACATAAAGTGGTGTTTGGCTAGCGTGTTACGGAGAGCAGAGAAGTTTAAGCAGATCACGGGGAGAGATGATCTTCGTGAGGCTAATGTTTCTACTTTAGGTTTTGATAAATCTAAAGTCACTTGTTTTCGTTGCAGGGAAAAAGGTCACTTCAAGAGGTAGTGCACTAACCGCGAAGCAAGTGGAGCTTAAAATCCTTTCAACAACAACAATGATTATTACAGAAAATCCATCTACCATCAAGTTGCTCAATCACCATCACAACAACATCAACATCAAGCACAAACTGCACATGGAAGACCCATAATCGAAGATTCTGGAAAGAAAGCATGTGTGGTTAATCAAGATGAAAAGAAGTCATTCAACTGGGATAAATATATTCCAGATAATGCAAAAGCTTGTTTGATTGATCAAGAAGATGAAAAGCTACCAGAGGGTTTTAGCTGGGAAAATTTTACTTGGGATGATTATATTCCTGATCAAACTAGAGCTTACACTGCTTTCATGGCAAAGGTTGAAAGTGATAGTGATGATGATACTGAGTATTGGGCAAGAAAATTCAAAGCTGATATGAAGCTGATCGCTGAAAGTGATAGTGATGATGAAAAAGTTAAAAAGAAAAAGGTCAAATCACCGGTGAGCAGTGATGATGAAGATATTTTTGTAAACAAAAGGCAAAAGATGAAAGAGGTTCCAAAGTTTAAAGTTGATGCTGAAGTTAATGCTAAAAAGATTCCTGTGATGTGTGAAAACTGTGAGATTTTCAAGAAGAAAAACAGTGAACTGATTAATAACATAAATCAGTTAAAGGAATCTTATGATGTTCTGAACAAGTCCATAAATCAATACAATCAATCAAGTGAAGAACAAGCAACAACAATGAAGACACTTCAGGGAGCATTCATGATCAAACAGAAAGTTGTGAATAATTACATCGAGAAGTGTGCTGCTTTGGAACAAAAGCTTGAGTTGCAAAGAATTGAAACTGAAAGAGTTAATCGTTTGTTAAAAAGTTAATCATGTACTTCTTATGTCATTGACAGGATTTATCTGACAGTTGAAAGTATGAAGGCATGGGAAGATGATGAGGTAACTGAAGAGAAGGAAGCTGGAAAAATTGCTGATGAAAAGAGTTCTGAAAAGAAGAAGAATGACACGAAGAAAAAGACTGACAAGAAAGATTCTGGTAAGAAACAAGGTGTCAGTTATAACAAGTGTCCACCCCCGCTGGAAAATGGATATTTGCCAAGATACCCAAACGATGAGAGAGTAAAAAAGGCAACAAATTTACAGTGGGAGTCAGAGTCGTCAGTCAATCTACCAGATAGTATTGATGTTGTGTTTACATCGTCTGACACTGATCAACAGTCTCAATTGATGAAGAAAGTCGTGGATCATGTGTTAGAAAACGATGAGATAGAGGTGTCAAAGTCGGAGTTCGTGTCAGAGTCGAAGTCTGGGTCAAGCACTCCATGTCAAATAGAAAAACATGACAAAATAGTTTATGATAGAAAATTTTTGTTATCAAAATCTAATTTGGATGATGGATTGTTCAAAGTTGCATACACTTTGAATGATTCTGACAAATTATATTCTGATGAGGAATTTCCAATAAGAGGTGTCAAAATTGAATTGATAAACAAGGTTTTCAAACTCACAGAAATTAATATTTCTGAAATAAAAGACTTATGTCTTAATGAAAAACCTAAAAATTACACCTCAAGAGTACAACAAAGATTAAACAAGAAAAAGAGTTACGGTTCTGGTTCTGATTTCCAAAAGAGATCAATCCATAACGGTAATTTTAAAAAGAAAGGTCTTGGTTTTACTCCTACAGAAAAACAGAAAAATGAAAAATATATTCGTGATTTTAAATCCAAATTGACATTTGTTTCATGAACGTCATCTGAAGAAGAAGAAAAGAAAGATTTCTGGAGGTAGTCAAACAATGAATTCCTTGCAAAGAAGCAAGATGAATTGAAGAAGATGGCTGAGGAGAATACAGATACGAGAACCTGTTTCCGGTGCAACATTGTTGGACATATTGCCCGAGATTGTTCTAAGGCAATACAGTCAAAACAGGAGTATCTCGTAAACTCAAGGAAAGAGTAGTTGAGTTCGAACCACCAATTGATAGAACAAAACTGTTTCAAGATTCTATTTTTGAAATTGGTGAGAGTTCAAACAAGTTTTACAAGAAGAGAGCTAAATCTGACAATCAGAAATGGGTTGTTAAGAAGGGTGCTGAAAGCTCTAGCGATGATTCTGATAAGTCAAAATCAGAGGAGCTATCTTCTGGCGATGAAACTGATTCCATAAAATCAGTTGAGCCACAAGTTGTATCAAAATGTGAAGCTGTTTTAAAAGATGACAAATCAGTTCTGATTATGAATGATGAGGAGTTTCCATCACTCCGGGCTGAGAATTATAAAAAGAAAATTGGTAAAACTGAAAATTCTAACCAATTTTATAATGATAAACAGGAATTTGATGCTGAGAAGGTCTTTAACCCCAAATTTCAACATATCTTTGGTAAAATGATTGATCGAAAAGTCAAAGGGGTTAAAGAATTTTATGAGAAGAAACTGAAGAAAGATAATGTTGAACCATCCCTGGTTTGTGACTGGGATGGTACATACTACGAACAGTAAGTTTCAGGACTTGCTGGAGCTCCCAGGTTGGTAAGCGTGGAGCATGAATCGGCATCTTTCTTGAGTTTTATTTGGTAACGTCAATCATTCAAAAGGTAAAGAGGTTTTTTTGTGTTTGCTTACTATTGGTATTTGTTGGTTATAATTACAAGTGGTTATGAGAGTTGATATACTTGATTGCATATGGTAAATCAAGGACATTAATTTGTACTTGTATTTTCCTACAAGTAATTGAGAGACAATATGATGAACCACATCCCCGAACCTATGTTTGATAAACCTACAAGTGGTAAAATCGATCAAACTTATTTTCCGGAAAAACCATTTTGATTAAAAAAAACTTAAGTGTTTTGAAATCTAAATGGGAAAATAGTTTGTTGATAGGGGGAGTTCTGATTGTTTATGCGCTAGTGAATGGCGAATTGATGCAATTTGATATTGGTTGTCAAGTTTTGTACAGTATGTTTTGTCTTCTAGTGGGTTTAGAGCTTAGATATTTTTCAAATTTCTTTAATGTGTTTGCATTTTAGGGGGAGTAGAAAATTTCAGAAATTTCAGAAAATCCAAAAACATTAGAAAATTTGAAAAATACAAAAACATGAAAAATTTAAAAATGAGTTTTGTTGTGAAAAAGAGGAAATGATAGTACATCAGTGGACTATCACAGCATGCTAAAGAAATGTAAAGTAAAAATGTGATAAACAATCTTACTGCGGATGTGTCAGTAGGTTTTCGCACTTTCAGTAAATTGAAACGAGATATAAACCTAATTCAAACTTGCTTGATTGGTGGGTAACTATTCTTGAATATATGGGTAACCCCCGAAATCTTGTTTGAAAGGTCCCGTATTCTGAGATACTAGGTCTTTATACTCAGTGATATCTGAGGTATTATTCCGGGACTTCTGCTTTATGGAAGTACTGACCTAGTCCCCGAATAATACTTTCTGCAAAAAGCTTGAAATATAAGCTCACCCTCAGCAAGCTGATGAAACAATAAAATTGATAGTCGCTGCTGTTGTAATAAAAGATCCTCTAAAGGGGACCCACCTAAAGTCGAAGCCATCATCTCTCTGCGTATACGGAAGTATCGACCTGAGCTTTCACGGCCCTCGCACATAACCCCTTTACAGATATCATCTGTGGTATACTCACTTGTAAGACTGAATATTGGGATCTGGATACAGGAGTATATTTGAGTGGAGTGATACACAATTAAGTTTAAGTTTCTAAAACACTAATATCGTATCTCGAATTAATTGAAATTTGTGTGAAAATTTAAAGTGGACCAATATACTGACAATCTAGGTAAATTGTTTAGAACTGAGTATTTTTAAAGCTTAACGGTGTTAGTGATTTATCTTAAAACTGATATGATCCTTTTGCACGAACTCGTAAAAATATTATCTGTAAATATTTCATTTTTGCATTCTTTTGTTTTGCAAGTGGTGTCAGTTATTATCTTTCAGAAAATACAAAAAGATTTTAGTGTGTTTTAGCATAAATTTTGAAAAATCAAAAAGATTTTCGACGACTGATATTGAAAAGCTGATTTTCAAAATTCTAAGTGCTAAACATGATGAACAGATGGTTTGGGAGATTGTGATGTTTTGATAAAATGATACAATTTCAAGTGGTTCATCAGTATCTGATTGATTGATTTGTTTGTGATAAGTTTCAAATGTTGTCTAAATGCTAAAATTGTTTGTCATAAAACTTATGTTTGTGGTAGAGTTTTGTGCAGAAAGAATCAACATTTGAAGGGGAGTGTATGTTGATGATGAGGAACTCAAAAGATGTCAACATCAAAGTGAGGAAGTTTGTTGGTGATAAAAGAGAAAGAGATGAAGATAGATAGAGAGAAGCCCAGAGACTGATCAAGACTGAAGACGTGAAGACACAGCATTGTCGTGACTCGATGGACGACTCCGTCAACATCTGAGGGGGAGTCTGTTGGTGCACTACATCTGTTGACTTCGTCTTGGATCGAGTCTTAGTCTTAGATTGTTAGATCAGGGCACGTTTTACGAGAAAATAGGAGATTGTATGTATCTTAGGAGATAGTTTCGCTTATGTGGTCATAGGTAGATAAGTTCCGCTTATTTGTCACAATGAAGTTTCGCTTATACGGCAATTGTCAGATCTGCTTGTACGTCAGTTGGAGGTTTCGCTTATGTGACATGTACATACAAGCGAACCACAACAACTATAAATAGTCCCATCAGCAAAACATTTGTTACGACCTTGTAATTCGTACCGAAGTGCTGCCGGATCGAGATTTGGATGTAATTAGTGTCAGATCAATACAGAAAGGTGTTTAAAGTGATTTGCAAGCTGTTTCTACGTTGATTACTTGTTTTCCGCACCTGTAATTGACGAAAACTCCTCTGAACGACTCGTTCGGGTCGAGACACGATCTTACAGTAACGTTTGGATTCCAGTAGCGAAGCTCTGCCGAAGTATCTCCAGGATGTAATTCATCATCAAATCAACACAAGAGATAGTTAAGGTGATTCTAGTGTGTATCCAGCTGAAATAACTCCGATACGTCTGTTTCCGCCTTTCGTATTGGACGAGATCTCTTCTGAATGACTCGTTTGGTCGTCACAACGATCCTACAAGTTTGGACTCAGCACCTGTCGTGGACAGGGGTTGTTAAGGGCTTTACTTCATGTGTCACAGTGGTGATATGTGTTGCGCATTCTACAACTTGCAGTCACGTCTATGCATATTTCATTGTCGATAACCTACTAGCTTCACTTTGCTACATGTTACATGCTGGTTATGCGTAAACCGATTTCGCTATCTATTATGCTATTAAACTTGTATGCTCACCTTTACACTATGTGTATTGACCTCTATTTTAACGTATGTGATAGGTGTCACACCCCCAAAATCTACACGCGGAGTATCACCGCTTGGAGGCGTGACTGACCAGGATCAAGCCACCAATCATATAGAACAACGTAAATAGTGAAAGTAAATGTCACTTAACCAAACCAATCCATATGAAAGGTGTTCAAAACATAAGTATAAATTCAACGTTTAGCGGAAGCGAATGAGTAAAAGCCCAATCATAAGTAAAGTATGAAATGTCAAATGTTTAATCAAAGCATTCACGATCCTTGTCCACAACGATCGCGCCTCCCTGTGCAAGCTCCATGCATACCTAACGACCTGCAAGGCATGTAACAGAGAGTCAACAACTAGTTGAGCGAGTTCACAGTAAGTAAGTTCGTAATAGTATGTATGTTTCGTAACGTGTGGCTCTACTAGGCCGATAGTATGTTCTATTAGTGGGGGCTTCCCATAGTTGCATATACACTAGAATATTTGTAACCATAAGTGTTCTTCTTAATCCCGAGAACAGTAGTACGTACAAGGTTTACGTAGGTTTTACGTAAGTGTCCTTCACAAACCGAGGACAGTGGTACGCGGGGGTTTACGTAGGTCTTACGTAAGTGCCTGACACAACCCGAGGCAGTAGTGAGTATAAGTTTACGTAGGTTTTGCGTAAGTGCCCTTTGCAACCTGAGGACAGTGATGAGTACAAGTATACGTAGGTTTTACGTATGTATCCTTCGCATCCGAGGACGATGGTAGATAGTCTAGTAATAGTGTAAGTACAAGTATCTATTCAATCTCATTCCTTGATTCCCATTCCCAAACCCCGGGAATCCCATGCCTTGGTAAGAGTGTGAACTCACCTTGGTTTGCTCGGTATGTTATTGCTTCTAGTGTTAATTAAGGGTTAGGTCCGTTACACACGACCTAAGGTACATTGCACATAAACTCGATGTAAGTGTTTACGTTCAATTAGGGTTTACAATTCCTTGATGTCCAAACAATTGTGTTCCGTGTGATAATCGTGTACAGGATGACATGACACAGATTGTTCATACATACAGTATCATCCAATAACATTAACATACAGTAGCATGCAAGGTGTTCCTCATACAGGGTTTTGAACTTATCATTTTAAGTAAATCAGATCCCTAGTGTTAGCATTAAGTCTAATACTGGTGATTACAATAAACTCGGATCATTCAATTCAAGCATTACAAAACTCAGACTGTATAACATTCAATCAATTTGGACCATACATCAATAACGAAGTTCGGACCAAACATCCCTTTACAAAACTCGGATCTTTATAACATTAACAATAAAGCTCGGACCAACAACCCTTTATAAAAATCGGACCTATCATCAAGCATATAGTTCGAACCTATCATCAAGCATAAAGTTCGGACCTCATACATTTATAAAAATTCGGACCACCTACATCCTCACAAAGTCGGACATACATACATATGAAATTCGGACTTTATAACATCAAATATTAGGACCATATACACATCAAATATTCGGACCATGTCCCCTTATTATAAAACTCGGACCATGTAATGTTAATTAAAACTCGGATCCCACATCATCATATAAAATTCGGACCCAAGGATTCCCTTATAAAAAATTCGGACATGAGTCCTTTACAAAAAGATTCGGACTATCTAACCTTTAATCAAGCCCAGATCATACTTTATTCATGAAACTCGGACTATACATTACACAATAAAAGTCGGACTACACATCATGCAAAATATTCACAACCAAATCACAGTTTACAATGGAACAGTTACGTTTTTACGATCAAAACCCTAATCCCAGAACATTGCCAGTGATGTAATCAAACAAACAACCTAACTATTCTAGCATATAAAACATCATAGTGACAGGCAAAAGGTTACGCAAATATTCATAAACCATTGTGCAGACAATCAGAATAATCAATAAACATAGAACTATTGTTTGTAGAACTAGGGTTTTGCATGTATCACATAATCAAGGATTAACAACAAGAAATCATTAAACGTTTACCTTAGATTGATTCTAGATGGATTGGAAGATCAAGATTGATGCAAGAAAACTTGTGTAGCCAAGAATGGTAGCCAAGAATGATGAGAGGAATGGTTGAAGAGAGGATGATTAGAAATGCCGTATGATTGAAATTGGTGAGAATGATTAGGGTTAAGGGGTTTTGTTTTATTTTCACTATTAACACTAAACACCCTTAAGTATTATCTATTACATAATACATGCACAAGACATACAATTTACAGTTTCATCACCAAGTTCATGTATTTGTCAATTCATTCGTAAAATGACACATAACCATGCAACAATCACAATACACTTTATCAAATCAAAACGTATACAGTTACAAAGCAAACCAATTGTATAAGTAAACAACCAGACGAACAGTTAACGTGCAATAAATGCGAAAGTGGAATCTCGGAAACTCGAGTTGTCACATTATCCCCAACTTGAAAGAAATTTCGTCCCGAAATTTAGCATGCGGTTACTGAGGAAGCTAGTTAAGTTGTATCGTTTACTAGTTTTCCTGGGGTGTCACATCATCCCCCCGTTGATTTGGAATTTCGTCCCGAAATTCTGTAGTAGCTTCGGCCTCAGCAGTAGTTGCATTGTTCTGAAATAACTGGGGATATTTGAGTTCCATTTGGTCTTCTCATTCCCAGGTATACTCTGGGCCACGACGAGAGTTCCAACGAACTCGTACAAGTATTCTAGTGTTCTTGAGGACCTTAACATCCCAGTCCGTGATTTCAACAGGTTCCTCGACGAAATGCAACTGTTCGTCGATAGTGAGTTCCTTCAAAGGAACTATGAGGGTCTTATCTGACAGACACTTCTTCAGATTCGACACGTGGAAAACGTTATGAACTGCACCGAGTTCTGCTGGTAGGTTTAGTTTGTAGGCCACTTTGCCTATTCTTTCAATGATCTCGAACGGTCCAACGTACCGCGGATTGAGCTTGCCCCGTTTACCAAAACGAATACACCCTTCTAGGGTGAGACTTTGAGTAGCACTCGATCCCTAACTTGAAACTCGAGCGGTTTTCTGCGTTTATCAGCGTAGCTTTTCTGATGGTCACGAGCTGCCGCCATGCGTTGTTGTATCTGTGCAATCCGTTCAGTAGCATCAACTACCATTTCTGGACCTGTGATTTGACTATCCCCCACCTCTGCCCAATAGAGAGGTGACCGGCATTTACGTCCGTACAATGCCTCGAATGGAGCGGCTTGTATGCTGGTGTGGTAACTGTTGTTGTATGAAAAATCCACTAAAAGGAGATGCTTTTCCCAGCTGTTTCCAAAATCAATAACACATGCCCGAAGCATGTCTTCTAGGGTTTGAATCGTGCGCTCAGACTGCCCATCCGTCTGAGGGTGATATGCTGTGCTCATGTCTAGCCGTGAGCCAAAAGCTTTGTGAATTGCTTGCCATAGTTCTGGAGTGAATCGTGCATCCCGATCTGAAATAATAGAGGTTGGCACTCCGTGCCTCGAAACAACTTCTTTCAAGTAGACGTCTGCTAAGGTAGAGAACTTATCCGTTTCTTTGATAGCCAAGAAGTGAGCAGACTTAGTGAGTCGATCCACGATCACCCAAATAGTATCATTCCCACGCTGGGATCTAGGCAGGCCAGTAACAAAATCCATGGAAATTTCTTCCCATTTCCACTGTGGTATCTTGGGTTGCTGAAGTAGGCCTGAGGGTTTCTGATATTCTGTCTTGACCCTCGCACAAGTCAAAAATTTGCCGACGTAAGTTGCAATGTGTGCCTTCATACTAGGCCACCAATACGTAGTTCTGATGTCGTGGTACATTTTATCCAAACCTGGATGTACCGAGTAGCGAGACTTGTGAGCTTCATCCATCACAAGTTCTCGTAAACCGCCATATAGTGGGACCCAAATACGCCCTGTTACATAGTAGGCGCCGTCTTCCCTTTGTTCTAATCGTTGCCTTGAGCTGCGTAGGGCTTCAGCCCTGACGTTTCCTGGTTTCAATGCTTCTACCTGAGCATCTCGTATCTGTGCAGGAAGACTAGACTGAATAGTGAGTTGCAAGGCTCGTACACGCCTAGGTGTAGTATCTTTTCGACTGAGGGCATCAGCCACAACATTGGCTTTGCCTGGATGGTACTTGATGGCACATTCGTAATCATTCAGCAATTCGACCATCTTCGTTGACGCATGTTCAATTCCTTCTGCTTGAAGATATGCTCGAGACTCCTGTGATCGGTGTAGATAGTGCACTTGGTACTGTACAGGTAGTGTCCCCATATCTTAAGCGCGAAAACAACAGCTCCCAGCTCTAAATCGTGCGTAGTATAGTTCTGTTCATGAACCTTAAGTTGCCGCGAAGCGTAGGCAATGGCTTTATCCCTTTGCATCAATACACAACCAAGACCTTGAATCGACGCGTCGCAATAGACCACAAAATCGTCCGTGCCCTCTGGCAATGAGAGGATAGGTGCACTGCAAAGTCTATCCTTTAAGTGCTGAAAAGCGGTTTCCTGGGGATTACCCCAACGATAGGTAACACCTTTCTGTGTCAGTAATGTAAGCGGCTGTGCGATCTTTGAGAAGTCTTTGATGAACCGTCTGTAATAACCCGCCAGACCCAAGAATTGGCGTATTTCCGTTGGTGTACGCGGTGCAGGCCAGTTCCTGATCGAATCTACCTTTGTTGGGGTTTGACAGATTGGTATCAGAGCCATAACTATAGGGAATTAGGAAAGACTCGACCTAGTTCGGGTCGATGTCTTAGAAACGACCTAGTCTATAGTCTAAGCACCAACAGACCACCTCGTGCAAACCCGGTAGGGGTTCCGCACGAGCCTATAGTCTGTTATTCGATCGACTCGCGAACATACTACACCCCATCGACTTTTCCTAAGGTCAAGCACTATCACTTAGCCTTTCCTAAGGCTAGCACACCACACACTATTTTCCAAAATGAACGAGTGATTAGATCGAGATTAGGTGTGAAAACCACAAACTCTCGATTGGATCGCTTGTTCAACGTGCATTTTTACTATAAACACGAGAATTTGCGTTGAATCAGGAGTGAAATCCGTACTTCGATGCAAATCTCCCTCTCTATCCCGTGATTCTATCACACAAACAAGAATATAGACATTATGTTAGGGGTGAAACCCGAACCTTAATAACTTGTTCCGTTCTCTATTATGGTTTTACAAAACTCTCACCAAAGTCTCGATGGATTCCAACGACTCGAGTTGCGTGAACAACCGAAAGGATGCGTGCCATTCACCATATACCGGTGATAGAGCACAGTCTACTAGGCCGAAGCGTGTACTCGAAGTCCTTGAGAATAGTTGAATCACTTTTGGTAGTTGACGTCTATCAGCCAAGACAATCTATTCTTGATTTCAAGCTCGCAATCACTGATTTTATGTGTTTCGATTCTGAGTCCGCAACCGCTGACTCTGTGATTTATCACTTTTATGTGGGAATTTTATGTGATTTATGTGGTTCTACATGCTTATGTGTTTTGATTTTTGGTAGTTTATACGCTTTTCGCTTTGATCAACACGCACCACTCGCACTGCACATCTACCTCAAAACGTTAACAAATCGGATGTCACACCCCCAAAATCCACATGCGGAGTATCACCGCTTGGAGGCGCGACTGACCAGGATCAAGCCACCAATCATATTGAACAACACAATTAAATATTTAAAACCAAACACAACATAATTGGTGTCTTAAAATAAACCAAACATGTCCAAGAAATCAGCGGAAGCATAGCAACGTTTAAATAACCAACACATAGTTTAAATTTCAAATGTTTAAGTATGGAACATAACAGTCCATAATCCCACAACGACCGCTCCTCCCTGTGCAAGCTCCATAAGCACCTAACGACCTGCAAGGCATGTAACAACGAGTCAACAACAAAGTTGAGCGAGTTCACAGTTGGTTGTTCAGTTTTACCAGTTCGTTGTGAAATCATAAGTTGTTTCGTAAACTACGAGTTAACCAGTACTTTAGTTTCCTAGACATATTTATAGTTGGTGGGGGCTTCCCATGTGAATTTCCAGTTTACCCTATTTCCCAAACATAACCATAAACAGTGGAGGGGCTTCCCTGTGAACCACTAGACCATACCATATCGACTACTAACGAAATATAAGTTGTGCCCTGCATCAGTGTCTATCATCACTGACAGTTTGCCATAGTCCATTAGTACACGCCCGTTCGAACGACACGGTGTGAGGTTTGTTAAACCTAATAGCGCTATTAACTAATGACCCGCTCGCCATCGGGCTCGGCGATTAAGTCGATATAAAGGGGAGGGACTTCATGATAGAGTTTTGTCTAGTAAGTCAAGGTTGTTGTCCTACCCAAGGAGGACGAACGTACGTAGTTCTACCCAAGGAGAATACGCAGGATTTATAGTGGCATCATACCCAAGGAGGATGGCCGTACATATCCTACCCAAGGAGGATATGTAGATTCCGTTTAGTTTATTAACCCATTCCCAACCCTTGGGAATCCCATGCCTTGTAGAAAGTGTGAACTCACCTCGGTTTGCTCGGTTGATTAATTACTTGATTCCAATTAATCAGTCAAAGCCTACGGTATGCACGTATTCACAGTCAGTTTATATTTACCAAGTTCGACTAACAGTCAAGATCATCACGTACATGCAAGTAAACAACTAACACATAACATTTATCAGCTATACAAGATCATGCAAACCATGCTTATTGTTTAACAACAGCTAACTAACCCAGTTAACCCTTAACAGACTTAACTGAGTTCACTGTGCAGTTTATCCACTCGACGAAACATCCCTGTTTCGTCGTGATTTCCATTCGACGAAACATCCCTGTTTCGTCGTGCATGTTCTCGGCGAAACACTCTTGTTTCATCGTGATTATCCCCCGGCGAAACGTTTCTGTTTCGTCATCATCAGCGTTTCGTCAATTAGGTCAGTTACGTCGTCAACAGTTATCATCACCAACCGTTACACATATCACAGGAACCCTAATCATCAGTTCATCATCATCATACGGAACCCATGCAACTATTATCACACCCCTAAAAATAACACCCATGGAAACCCCGCTAGGCATGTGATAAACCAATAACGAGCCACTAATCATGTTAAACTCATAGCAAGTTTAAAAATGAAATTGCCAATTATTAACGAAAGTATCAACAATAAGTTTAATTAAACCCAACATGTTCAGCGGAAGCAAATACAAGAAATCATAGTTTAACTATTTCAAAACCAATGTTTCATATCAATAATACCAATGCATGTATCCATCCAGTTCGACCCATGACCACTCCAGCCACTCCAGACAGCAAATTCCAATCCAAGAAATCTAACAACCTGCGAGCATGCAACAAGTGTATTAGACTACACTGGTGAGTTCATAGTTTTACGAAAATGTTGATTACCAAGTGTTTAGTTAATCCATTGAATTTAAATTCGAAAGTAATGTTGATAATATCTCGATACTGAACAAGACGGCTCCTGATGTATATTTTGACCTTTCCCAAGTGCTCCTATCAAAGCACTGGGCCCGACTGGGTAATTAGTTCACAACCGTCCTCCCGGTACGGCGTGAGGGTGCCAAACCTAAGTAGCGCTACCAACTAATACCCCGCTACCACCCACGATAGCAAAAGATGGGACTTAAGAGATAGAGAGTGAGAATATTATCCAACATCCCAGTTTTACCCAAAAGACTTATCCCTCCCCGGGATACCCACTGACTGTCCCAACCACTGGGACGCATGCTCAAAAGTAATGAACTCACCTTTGATTGCTCGGTAGATTTAGTTACTCGTTTATCAAAAGTAGTCAACCAAGCCCTACCGTGGTTACCAGAGTTAGTCAGTTTCATGTATACGTAAAATGGGTGTTTATTGCATTTAGCACACAGGTTATAGATAACAGTACTTAGGTTATTACATTGATCGTAACAAACAGTTGAGTCAGACAATACAAGTCCATAACATACTATATCACAAGTGGTTTAGTTCACAATTAACTTTACGGGTGTCGGCTCGTAAAGAGCTTCGTAACCACATTTAGCATTACGACACATCATAACTTAATCACATAATAGAATGACACTAGGGATTTTAGGTCACATATTCAACACATATTATTAATAACACCCAACTTATTATTATAGTTCTTATAACCATTCGGCCTGTCTAGGTCCAGTTAACTATCCGTGGCCCAATCAACCAATCATCCACCCGCAGCCCACCAGATACGTATAACCCACTAATTAACACCCTACCCGGCCCAAATCAACCGAGCCCAGTACCAGATGTGGCCCAACAAGAACCTACGCCCAAACTATATGTGCGACATACATAAAGATGTGCGACCATATTCATAGCGTGCGACTACGATCTAGTATGCAACCGGTTCCTACTTGTGCGACCCCTACTCTACTCGTGGGCTGGTATGCGACCATGAGGGTTTAAGGCCCAAGAACTTGTGTGTTTCAACTAACGTCTAAGGCCCAATATTAAGTGACATATTCTAGTTGTGCGATTAGTTTGTAATTCGCTGAAATCACGGGGTTGGTCACGGTATCTATATTCGGTTATTTCAAGAATTAATTCAATTATATCTCTAACACTTAGCCATGACCAATGCACATTTAAAAAAAATCAAACAGATTTATCCCCTTGAATTCGTATGAACACCCATTATTACTAAGTTACAAACATAAATCAACATACTATTATCATGAAGGTTAGGGTCGGGCCCCATGGTAATATCACATATTAAACCCCTCACCCCTTGAATTATTAGCGTATGCCACCCCCTTATTGCCATTCGATTAGTCCACACACTTCTACCTAGTGAATATCAAAACCCTCTGACCATATACATTAGTAACCCATCATGTCATGCATACAGTTTAACAACCCATTCATAGAAAATCACAATGATCAGTTATATGAAATCAATTAACATATTTAATCAAGAAGGTCACAAGAAAGTTTAATCAAACAAAATAAGGCCACTAACCACAAGATTTTTATTCTTGCCAAAACATGGGTAAAAGGCTTCGCCCAAGAGATATCTCCATCAGGTTAACGAGAAGAAAAGAGAGCTTAGGGTTTTGTTACTTGAGTTTTTAGATAATGGAGTCCTTAGTCAAGTTTTGATGTGAAATCATTGGCACATGTGGGCCGCACCCAACTTGGCTCCAATCCAGAATTTTAATCACATTTTAATCACTTGGGCCGATGTGCAGCCCAATTAAGAAGGGTGTGCGGCTACTTCAATGGTGTGCAACATTAGTGAATTGTACGACAAGACTTCTAGAGTCACAACCTGGAGTCACAACTTAGCATTTGATAATTTACCTAAACTTACAACATAACCATGCATAATCGATTTACCCATTTCTGTTTGTTCATACGACATGGCACGCACAAAGTTGCAACACATAGCAGAACGTAAAATGTAAAGGTACAAATTAAGTGTCGTACCATCAAGTGGTGCTAACCTCGAAAGTACGGGTTGTCACAACAATCATTCAATCCCAACAGAACCACGCATTAATCTTAAGCAATCTAACATATACGATGGCCAATACACGAGAACAAGTTCACGGATTCAACAATATAAAACACCAAGAAACCCTAATCGTTAACAGGTTCAATATTTTGCCGTCACATAATCCGAATAGTGTTAACAAGTATCATTCTCGTTCATACACATCATAATAATCATCATCAACAAATCAAGGGAATCCAAACATAAGATCAAGCATTACCTATTATCGATGAATCATGATTTCAATTTACAGCTAGCAATGATAACAATCAATTAAATCATGCAAAGGGTTAAACACTAACCGGGATAAACGGAAATACTAACTTGATCCGCCTAAAGGGGCTTCAAGAACACAAGATCGCCGTCAGTAGGGAGGGAGAGCTCTAGGGTTTCTAATTTGCTAACAGTGTGGCGACTGAAACCGTAATACTCAATAAATATCCGCGTAATGTACTGGGCCCTTAATGGGCTTCAGCGAAAGGCTGGGCCGGCGAAACATCTTGTTTCGTCGAGATGAGGACGTGAAACACTCTTCTGTTTCGCCGTATGGGTTATGGTGAAACTGTGATTGTTTCGTCGGGTATAGTTCCTAATCTCTAACAGTTTATAAGTTCATGTAACCAACCACTTTAATCACATTAAATAGGTAACATATCAAACAAACACTTCAACATGTAATCCAACGTGTACAATTACAAGGCAAACAAGTCGTGTAAGCAAACAACCAAACAAGTAACGTGCAATTAATGTGAAGATGGAATCTTGGAAACTCGAGTTGTCACATCGCATGTTATGTTACTCGCTTATGCTATACTACTCGCTATGCTACTCGTAGTGATACTCACTGCTCGCAATCGCTACTCTCGAATGCGCCTCACGAACTTGAATGATAGGTGAATACGTACAATATATGTAGGTGAATACGTGCAAAATATAGTGATTGTGTGCTTCTGTACTCTACGTGTTTATGTGGTTTATGTGCCTACGTGATTATGTGCCTAAGTGTCTGGACGTGTTCCTGTGCTTTATATGAAGTAGTTTTGAGCAGCGCGGTAGAATATACTAGGATTAATCGACTTGTGTCTGAGTCCCATGACAATGTCTGTTGCAGACAATGTCATCATTTGGATCGCGTCACTCCTGCGCCGCACACCGAAATCATGTTGATAAGCGAATCGCTTCCCTAGTCGCTAAGCAGATGGCTAAAGTTATCCCGCAAATTGTCAGTGAGCTTAATGAGAACGCCAGTAAGTCCTCTGAGGAATCAAGGACTGACTCTCCAAAGGGTACTTTTAGCTTTAAGCAACTTAAAGCCTGTGGCCTAAAAGACTTCATGGGCGAAGACGGACCAAGCGCAATGTTTCAATGGTTCGACTCAGTCGAAGTCACGCTACGCCAGAGTGGATGTCCCGAACACCCACAAACTGTCAACGCAACTGGCGTCTTCCAGTCCAGGGCTCTGGAATGGTGGACAGCCGAAAGGAACAGACGTGGGAACGATGCAGCCTATGGGCTTACATGGGATGAGTTGAAGGGACTCATGACGAAGGAATTTTGCCCACCCCACGAGCTCCAGAAGCTGGAGAATGAGTTCTAGAACATCAAGCAGGATGGTGGCGATAATGCCGGTCTAACTGCCCACTTCAAAGAGCTGAGTATCATTTGTCCAAGCCAAGTGGCAACACTTGACATGACGATCAAGAAGTATAGCCGTGCTTTACCAGATTGCGTTGATGACTTCGTGCAAGCCGTGAAGACAACAACCATCGAAGAGACCTACCTACTCGCTGCTAAGATTATTGACAAGCGAGTTCTCACTGGGTACTTCAAGAACGCTCCGAAGAGTCTCCATCAAGAAACCGCCGCTCCAACCACTGAAACCTCCGCTCCGCAAGCTTCTAAGTCCTCCTACCGCAAGAGAAAGAATGCCAACAAGAATTGCGCTGTCACAGCCGCCGCTCCACTCCAAGCTGTCCCTGCTCAGCCACAAACTCAGAACCGCTAAGTAGCGGCACCGGTGACTAATGCACCGCCGGCCAAGCGTGCATATACTGGTCCACACCCACCGTGCCCTACTTGTACCTATCAGCATCCTATTGGGATTGCATGCAGGTTTTGTGTTCACTGCAACATGTACGACCACTTTACTTCCAATTGCCGTACTGGTCCTCGCCAAGCTCAAGCCCCAGTTCAAGCTGCTTCACCACAAGCTCTCCTTCCTGCTCCCCTGGGCCAACAAGCCGCTCCTGCCCCCGTAGCTCATGCAAGAGATTGCTTTTCATGTGGTGATCCCAACCACTTTGCAAACGTATTCCCAATCAGAGTGGTGAAACAAGAGCCACAGCAGCAATAGCCTCAACATCAACAGCAGCAGCCTCAGCAGCAACAGTAGCTAGCAGCCCGTGGACGTGCTTTCAACATCAACGCCCACCAGGCTCAAGCAGATAACAACGTGGTTAATGGTACGTTCCTCATAAATGGTATATATGCTTCTCGTTTATTTGATACTGGAGCCGATAACTGTTTTGCGTCGTTAGAATTCGAAAAGCTCCTTAATTGTAAGCGCGCCCATCTCCCTACGATGTTCGACGTTGAAGTTGCCACTGGAAGAACCGTTACTGTTCGTTCTGTTTTTTGTGATTGTACACTTGAACTCAACAATCACGTCTTCCCTATCGATCTTATCCCGATGCAGCTTGGTAGTTTCGATATCATAGTAGGCATGGATTTCTTCGTGAGAATCGTGCTGAAGTCATTTGCTTTGATAAAATGATTCGTTCCTCGCTCGTTAATGGTGATCATCTTTGTGTCTATGTTGAAGTCGCATCGAAGAATCTCAAACTCATGTCGTGTATCCAAGCGAGCAAGTATCTCTGCAAGGAATACAAAGCTTTCTTGGCACACATCGTAGTAGCGGAGGAAAAGGAAAAGAAGGCAATAGATAGGGTGCCTATGGTTCATGATTTTACTAAAGTCTTTCCTGATGATTTACCTGGTTTACCCCCCGAGTCGTGATATCGATTTTCCTATTGACCTCATTCCGAGAGCCAATCCTGTCCCTAAATCTCCTTATCGCCTCGCTCCATCTGAAATACGCGAACTCTCGAGTTAACTCCAGGAATTACTTGACAAAGGCTTCATTCGCCCTAGCACCTCTCCTTAGGGCGCACTAGTTCTTTTCGTCAAAAAGAAAGACGGGTCGTTCCAGATGTTCATCGACTATAGGGAGTTGAATAAGCTGACTATCAAGAATCGCTATCCCTTGCCCCGAATCGATGATTTGTTTGATCAATTACAAGGTGCTACGTGTTTCTCGAAGATTGATTTACGCTCAGGCTATCACCAGTTACGAATCCAGGAGGAAGATATACTCAAAACCGCATTCCGAACCCGATACGGCCATTATGAATTCGTCGTAATGCCCTTTGGTATAACCAACGCACCCGCGCTTTTCATGGATTTGATGAATCGTGTGTGTAAACCATTTCTTGACCGTTTCGTCATCGTATTCATCGACAACATCCTTATCTATTCGAAGTCGAAAGCCGAACACGCGCAATATCTACGTTTGGTTCTCGAATTACTCCAAGGGAATCGACTCTATGCCAAGTTCTCCAAGTGTGAATTTTGGCTAGAGGAGGTTCAATTCCTCGGTCACATCGTCAATAGTCAAGGTATACACGTCAACCCCGCCGATCGGCCAGCCCTTTCCTCTTTTGGCAGCATATAAATACCCCTGTCATTGTCATGCTTACCACTTTTGGAAAGCTCTGACTGACCAGCTCGTGCTCTCATCCTTTTTCTCAGATTTCTCTCGATTCCGATAAGATTTCATCCTAAATCTTGTACTTTCAACCGTGAAATCATCAAGATTCAAGTGTTCTAGGATGATGTCATCATGATGTTCTTGAAGAAGTTCATGTTTTGGCTTCAATCCACCAAGAATCACTTGGATCTAGCCGATTTCCACATAAACAAACAAGGATCTTTCATAGATCTAAACATTTACACGGTGAAAAGGATTGAAAGATCTTTTTTTTACTTTCTTTCAAATCTTTTACCCTCAATGCCTTCAAAACTGATAGAAACAGAACTTGTGCCGACTTGCAAATCATTCCGGTGGTTGCATGACTCAAGATCTGGATTCTATCCACGAGGTTCACCGATTACGGGTTGAACGTTAAAGTCTGTTCCGAACAGTTCATCGGCCGGATTTGGGTGATTCCTGTCCGATCAGGAGGAACATGTAAGAACGAGGGTTCTATGGTTCAACTTGTGGTCAAAACACCTCGATATAACGACAAACAATCAGAACAGCCAAGTGTTAGACGAACAGGCTGATCAGGTCAGGATGCTGACTGATCGGACTGCTGTCCGAACGGACAGCCAGCCGATCGGAGAGTCAGCCGATCGACCAGGCCAGCCGATCGGCTAGCACACGGTCCCACACTTGAACAATTCATTGAAGTCTAGTATTGAACGAATTGTTGTTCGATCGGTCTACCGTCCGATTGGATCACTCTTCGGATCATGAGATACTATACTTCAACACTTAGTCGATTTTCAACGTGTTCAATGCACTAGGAGTGTCGCCCGGTCGAACAGCCGTCCGATCAGGTGACACCCTGCTAAGAACTTAGCTGCTGAAGTACCTAACCGATCAGTTAGCCGGCCGATCGAACAACCGTCCGATCGACCGACATGAAAGGTAAAGATACTTCAATGTTTTTTTTAATGCTGCAACGAAAACTTCAAAAGTCAAACCATCATACACAAACACATCCTTCTCAAAGGAAGAAACAATCCACTCTAACAGCCATCCAATCGGCCTATCGACCGACCGGACAGCAGTCCTAACGGACTGTCAAACCGAACGGCCAGCCGTCCGATCGGACTACCGTCCGATCGACCAACTGTCCGACCCTCCAACACTTGTTTTCCGTTTTACGCGTTGCTTATCGTTATGCTATCGAACTATCCAGGCTAACCCTACTCTCAAGTGCTCCCTTCAACCCATCAATCACTGTGAGTATCCTCGAACCCTTTTTGCTTTAGCACTTTTGGGTGTTACATACGTTACTTATTCTAAATCACAATCGAACACACCACTCAATTTCTTTAAACGCTAACCGTTACCGCATGTATTACGTGACTAAATGAATGCTTCTTGTTATGTTTACACATGGAATGCTATCTACCTGCCTTTACGACGATAGTACTATAGTTTGGACTCAGCACCCGTTCACACGAGGGTTGTTAAGGACAATTACTTGCATGGATTACGGTGGTAATCTTGTATTGCGAACTGCCTCGGGCAGTCAACCCGCAGTCCTTGGTATCGATAGATCCATGTCGATAATTAACATGCTTTGTTTTCCTCTGTGTACGTGTTGGTTATGCGTAAACTATTTCAAACTCTATTATGCTATTATCAAACTTGTATGCTCACCTTTACATTTTATGTATTGACTTTATTTTAACGTATGTGACAAGTGTTTAAGATGCTTATCTGCTAGGAAGGCGAAGCTAGAATAAAAGTCTTGAGTATAGTTGTCTGTAGATCTTCCAGCTTGAGTCTCTAGACATAGATAAACAATTTTTATATTTAAATCTGAGTTGTCGGAACAGAATATTTGACTAGATGTAATCTGTAATAATTTGTTTGCTAATTGAGGTTCGGTATGGGACGTATTATATAAATTGAATAGTAATGATAGTTGTTATGGAAACTTCTGGACAATCTGTTTCGCTAAGTGCCATGCCCCGATGATTCCGCCATCGGTTGGGGTGTGACAGATTGGTATCAGATCCATAACTATAGGGAATTAGGCTAGACTCGACCTAGTCCGGGTCGAAGTCTTAGAGACCTAGACTATAGTTAGGAACCAACAGACCGAGCCTATGTTCTATATATCCTGCTAATTCTCATCATCACCGCACTCGAATTTTCTATATTGAGAAGGTGATTTAGTCAAGATTAGGTGTGAAAACCGCAAACTCTCGACTAAATTGCTAGATCAATGCTTTTTTTATCAACTTATCAATAATCTCTTCATTATGCTTTTTCAATAACGAACGCTTGTTCAACGGGAGATTATACCAAATCAGGAGTGAAATCCCTATTTTGATGAATAAACTCCTCAATTTTACTAGAACAAGGAAGAAGTTGCTAAGCTAGGGGTGAAACCCTAACCTTGACAACTTGTTCCGACTTTTATTTATCTCACCAAGGCCTCGACGGACTCCAATGACCTGAACTCATGAGTATGACCTAGGGAATACGTGCTGAATGCCCAAGAATCGAGGCAGAAACGCGATCCCGAAAGTCGAAATGTGACGACAAGTCTATTGAGAATTGTCGAATCGCTTTGGGTAGTCGATGTCTAATAGCCGCAGACAATCTACTTCTCGATTTTTATGTGTTTCGATTCTGAGCCCGCAACAGCTGACTCTGATAATTTGTCGATTTTATGCGTGTTATGTGTATTTATCTGTTTACATGTTTGAAATTTTGGAAAATTATTCGATTTTGCTATCACTTCGATCGACACACACGACCCGCATTGCTCTCTTATCTCAAAACGCTAACAAGTCGCTGCAATCTAGACGACATTATGATACAATATACACTTATACTATACTCGACATGCCATACAATTATACTATACTACTCGATATGCTATACTATTCGATATATTATACGCAATCGACACGCGAGCTTTGAATGATAGCTTTCTGTATTCTGACTGCTTCTGTGTACTGATAGGAGGATTATGTGATATTATGTGCCTCTGTGGTCTACGTGCCTATGTGCTTATGTGCTTCTGTGACTACGTGAATCTGTGGTTATGTGCTTATGTGTTTATGCGATACGTGTTTCGACGTGTTCCTGAGCTTTAGTAAGTAGTAGACGTGTGAGGTGAGATTCGATTTTGATGTGTCTGAGACCTACGACGATGTCTGTTGCAGACCATGTCGTCATCCGGACACCGAACCCCACTTACCCGCCAAGAAAAGAGAGACAAACGTCTTGCTGCTATCATCGCCAAACAAGTAGCTAAGGCTGTGAGCGATGTCTATGAAAACGTCAGCAAATCTTCCGAGGAGTCGAGAACTGAAGCTCCCAAAGATGCTACCAAGACTGTTTTCAGCTTTAAACAGTTCAACGCAAGCGGACCAAAGGAATTCACCGGAGAAGATGGCCCAACAGCTATGTTTCAATGGTTTGATTCCATCAAAGTCACTCTGCGCAAAAGCGGCTGTCCAGAAAATCTATGTACCCTAAACGCAATCGGCGTCTTCCAGTCCCGAGACCTAGACTGGTGGACGGCCGAGTGAAACAAACGCGGGAATGATGCAGCTTATGAGCTGACATGGAAAGAGTTGAAAGCCATTATGATGGATGAATTATGCCCTCCCCATGAACGCCAAAAGATGGAGGACGAGTTTTGGAACATTAAGTAGAAGGATGGAGATAACGCAGCCCTAACTGCTCGCTTTAAACAGCTCAGCATCATTTGTCCCGATCAAGTCAAGACGTCAGACTTGGCCATCAAGAAGTACATTCAAGCGCTACCTGATTGTGTTGCCGATTTTGTTCACGCCGCGAAGACCTCATCGATTGAAGAGACTTACCTGCTTGCCGCCGAGATTAACGACAAGCGAGTAAAAGCTGGTTTCTGGGATAAGACCTCCAAGTCTCTGCATCAAGCCACCACTGCACCGACCGCTGAAACCGCCTCTGCTCAATCATCCAAGTCATCACGCCGCATGAAGTAGCACAACAACAACAACAACTCCAGCAACAAGAACTGTGCTGTCACTACCACTGCTGCTCCTCTGCAAGCCGTACCGGCTCAGCAGCAGTCTCATCATCGACCAGCAAAGCGTGCTTACATAGGTCCCCACCTGCTCTGCCCGATATGCTCATATCATCATCCGTTGGGTCTTGCTTGTCGTTTCTGCGCTCGTTGCAATTTATACATCCATTTTACTGCCAATTGTCGCTATGGCCTTGTCAAGCCCCAGTTCAAGCCACTACTCAACAAGCTCTACTCCCAGCCCCGCAAGGCCAACAAGCGACCCCGGCACCCGCGATCAATGCTCGAGTCTGCTTTGCATGTGGTGATCCTAACCATTTTGCAAACATGTGCCCGAACAGGGTTGTGAAGCAAGAGCCCCAGCAGCAGCAGCAACAACAACAAGCAACACGTGCCAGAACGTTCAACATCAATGCTCGCCAAGCCCAGGCTGACAACAATGTTGTTAATGGTACGTTCCTTGTGAATGGTATTTATGCATCGTGTTTGTTTGATACTGGAGCCGATAACTGCTTTGTGTCGTTTGAATTCGAGAAGCTCCTTAGTCGTAAACGCTCTTATCTCCCCTCGTCATTCGAAGTTGAAGTCGCTACTGCAAGAACTATCACCGTTAATTATGTTCTTCATGATTGTACTCTCGAGCTCAACAATCACATTTTTCCAATCGACCTCATTCCGATGCAGCTCGGAAGTTTTGACGTCATAGTAGGCATGGACTTTCTTCGCGAAAACCATGCTGAAGTTGTGTGCTTCGACAAGATGATTCAATTCTCGCTTGCGAATGATGATTTATTGTGTGTCTATGGCGAAACTGCTTCGAAAGGTCTTAAGCTCATGTCATGTATCCAAGCTAGCAAGTATCTCCACAAGGAATACAGAGCTTTCTTGGCTAACATTGTAGTAGCGGAGAAGGAAAAGAAAGAGAGTCCTGGAATAAATGATGTCCCCGTTGTGTGTACGTTTCTGAGTGTGTTCCCTGATGATCTCCCAGGCTTATTGCCAAGTCGTGATATCGACTTCCGTATTGACCTCATTCATGGAGCTAACCCCATAGCCAAAGCCCCTTATCGACTCGCGCCATCCAAAATGTGGGAACTCTCGAACCAACTCCAGGAATTACTTGAAAAAGGTTTTATTCACCCGAGCACCTCTCCTTGGGGCGCACCAGTCCTTTTCGTCAAAAAGAAGGATGGGTCGTTTAGGATGTGTATCGACTACCGGGAATAGAATAAGTTAACCATCAAGAACCGTTACCCCCTACCTCGCATCGACGATTTATTTGATCAACTGCAAGGTGCTACGTGTTTGTCGAAGATCGATCTACGCTCAGGCTACCATCAGCTATGCATTCAGGAAGAAGATATACCCAAAACCGCTTTTCGCACTCGTTACGGCCACTATGAATTCGTTGTTATGCCTTTTGGTTTAACCAACGCACCCGAACTGATGAAGCGCGTGTGTAAGCCGTATCTTGACCGTTTCGTCGTCGTGTTCGTCGAAGATGTCTTGATCTATTCCAAATCGAAAGTCGAACACACGCAACATCTACGTTTGGTTCTCGAGTTACTTCAGGGGAACCGACTCTATGCCAAGTTCTCCAAGTGCGAATTTTGGTTAGAAGAAGTTCAGTTTCTGGGTCACATCGTGAATAGTCAAGGTATCCATGTCGATCCTGCGAAGATTGAAGCAGTTAAGAGTTGGATTACGCCAAAGAACCTGTCTGAAGTCCGTTCTTTTCTCGGATTAGTGGGCTATTATCGACGATTTATTGAAGGATTCTCCAAGATCGTTGTGCCGCTTACCGCTCTTACGCATAAAGAAAGGTCTTTTGTTTGGGGAACCGAATAAGAGTCTGCTTTCCAAACCCTCAAGCACAAGCTTTGCAATGCTCCTGTTCTTACGTTGCCCGAAGGAAATAACAACTTCATTGTCTACTGTGATGCTTCCAAACTTGGTCTTGGTTGTGTTCTTATGCAGCGGGACAAGGTTATAGCTTACGCATCTCGTCAGCTCAAAATCCACGAGAAGAACTACACAACCCATGATCTCGAGCTAGGCGCGGTTGTTTTTGCGTTAAAGATATGGTGACACTACCTGTATGGTACCAAGTGTACGATCTTCACCGATCACAGGAGTTTACAACACATCTTTAACGACTACGACTGTGAGATTCGTTATCACCCAGGCAAAGAAAATGTCGTTACCGAAGCGCTCAGCAGACAGAGTTATTTGCTTAGTATTCGTAATACCCAAGCCCAACACGATCTCAAAACCCTCATCCGCGAAGCCCAACATGCTTGCTTTAATGAACGCACCTTGAAGAAGGAGAGAATCTATCATGATGGAGCTCAGCTTGTAAGCAAATCGAATGGGATCTTCTATTTTCTGGACCGAATCTGGATCCCTAAGCGGACCCAATTGCGAAAGATTTTAATGGACGAAGCCCACAAATCTCGGTATTCTATTCATCCCGGTGCCGATAAAATGTACCAGGATCTTTGCTACAAGTACTGGTGGCCGGGTATGAAAAGGGATATCGCTCTCTATGTCGAAAGATGCCTGACTTGTGCAAGGGTCAAGGCTGAACATCAAAGACCCTCTGGCTTACTCGAACAACCACCAATCCCTATATGGAAATGGGAGAGTATAGCTATGGATTTCATAACGAAGCTTCCGCCCACGTCATTAGGTCACGACAGCATTTGGGTTGTCGTTGATCGTTTGACCAAATCAGCCCACTTTTTGCAATACGGGAAGACTACAAGGTAGAACGATTAGCCTGAATCTACACCGACGAGATCATTTGTAATCATGGTATGCCTCGTGACATCATATCTGACCGTGACGCTAGGTTTACTTCGCGATTGTGGGAAATGTTTCGAGCAGCTCTTGGTACGTCGCTTAACTTAAGTACCGCATTCCATCCTCAAACCGACGGACAGACTGAAAGAACTATCTGTACTCTTGAAGACATGCTCCGTGCGTGTGTCATAGACTTTGGTGGTAATTGGAACAAATATTTGCCGCTAGTCGAATTCTCGTACAATAATAGTTATCATACCAGCATCCAGATGGCACCATTCGAGGCCCTATATGGAAGAAGATATCGATCGCCTATTGTATGGCACGAGATCGGTTACTCGCAATTAACCGGTCCTGAGCTATTTCAAGAAACGACTGACAAAGTCCTCCAAATCTGAGACAACTTGTTGAAAGCTCGAAGTAGACAGAAAAGTTACGCCGATAGAAGACGCAAGCCCCTGGAATTTGACGTTGGCGACTACGTACTCCTAAAGGTATCACCTTGGAAGGGTGTGGCCAGATTCGGCAAGAAAGGGAAACTAGCGCCTCGATATGTTGGACCTTTTAAGATTCTGGAAAGGATAGGCAAAGTCGCCTACAGACTCAAACTACCGGAGGAACTTAGTAAACGAAACGCCTCGACGACCTCCGAAAATGCCTGGCTGAGCATGATCTGATTGTACCTCTCGACGACCTTCAAATAAACGAAACGCTACACTTTGTGGAGAAGCCTGTCGAAATCATGGATCGCTAAACCAAGCAACTCAGACGCTCGCGCATCCCTATTGTGAAAGTCCGATGGGAAGGCAAACGAGGCGGAAAGTTCACTTGGGAACTCGAAAGCGACATGAAGGCGAAGTACCCGCAGTTGTTTAAGTGAAAGTCTAGAGAGAGAAAGTAGCAAAAGGTGATTCATGGTGTTGTGCAACTTTCAGCCTAATTTTGGGACGAAATTCCCTAAACAAGGGGAGGCTGTAACACCCCGTGTTACGGAAAGTCAAAGTCAAGATTGACTCCTTTGACCATAGTTAGTCTATGTTATGTTTTTACGTTAGTTGTATTATGTGGAGTAATTAATTACAATCGAATTAATCGATGTTTATTTATCGACGCGAACTGCTTTACAGCTGTGAATGATAGGAAGTAACAATGCGATAAAGTCAATTAATCAGTAATCGAACTAATCTAATCATCATCGAACTCGAGACTCGAATTACGTGAATTTTAGTGTTAATATACGTGTGTGTGCCTTATGTGTTACTTGTGCGTGTCTATTTTATGTTGTGTGTGATAATCAATCGAAACTCGACTCGAAATCGAAAACTCAATCGAACTCAATCGAAATCGAATCATGATAATTGATGGAGAAGAGATAGCGCGAGAGATAGATGATTGTATGTTAGATATAGTGGTGAGATTAAAAGTAATTTGAATAGGAAACTCTATCGTATTCCCATCAATCGCAATCGGGATCGAAATATCAAAAATCGTCGCACCGAACACTCGAATCAGGCAGCTGAACGATCAGGCTCTCAGTCGATCGAATAGCCCAGCCGATCGGACTGCTATCCGATCGGACAGGCTGTCCGATCGGGATGCTTGGCCGATCGGCCAGCCCTTTCCTCTTTTGGCAGCCTATAAATACCCATGTCATTGTCATACTTACCCCTTTTGGAAAGCTCTGACCGACCAGCTCGTGCTCTCATCCTTTTTCTCAGATTTCTCTCGATTCTAGTAAGATTTCATCCTAAATCTTGTACTTTCTTGACCTATACACACTCCTACACCTTTCTATCTTTCAAATCTTGACTTCTAACCGTGATATCATCAAGATTCAAGTGTTCTAGGATGATGTCATCATGGTGTTCTTGAAGAACTTCATGTTTTGGCTTCAATCCACCAAGAATCACATGGATCTAGCCGATTTCCACATTGTAGGATCGTTTTCGGTCCTGATTGAGTCGATCAGAAGAATTCCTATCCCAAACAAGAGGCGGAAACTAATGCTTTGGTGCAATTTCAGCTGGATTCACTTTTAACTGTTGTTGTATTGATCTTGATAACGTTTACAAGCTCTGACAACACTTCGGCAGCACTTCGTGGCTTACCGGAAGACAACACCTACAACTTTGTGTATGATTTCGCTCTTATAACCCTATATATAGCATCCTGATTCGCTCCTACATGCATGTTCATATGAGCGAAATCAGGTAGTTACCATATAAGCGAAATCATGTCTATTGACACAAGGGCGAAATCAGAACAATGACACATGAGCGAAATCACCTCTAACACAAGATTCTTGATTTTCGTGCCCTGTTCTATCCTATACAATGCAAGACTCGATATAAGACATAGTCGACAGACGGATGCACCAACAAACTCCCCCTCGGATGTTGACGGAGTCTTCAGTGTCGAGTCTTCGATTTGTCAACCTTCAGTCTTTATCAGTCTTCGATCTTCCTCTAAAGTATTTGTCATTGCAAAAATCCTCATTCTCTATCTTTATCATCACCAAACATCTCTTCCTCAGATGTTGAATCTTTAAACTTCATCAGCATCAGCGAATCCAGAACCAGCACTGGCGTTTCCTGCTTTATCACGGTGTCTTCAGACTCCCCCTCTCAATCTACTGGGATCGTAGTCTGGAATTCACAGCTTCAAGATTCTTTTCAAGATCGTTATCAGGCTCTTATCTGGTTCAGGATCGTCACCTAACTCAAATTTACCTGCACAATCTCTACCCAACACATAAGTTTCTTTTAAAGATTAGACTTTTAAACTTTTAGAAACTTATTGAGAGCAGTCTTTAATAATGATTTATACATTCAGGATCTTTTCTTGGCTCTTATCATGCAAACTTAACAACTTCACATACTTTCTCCAAAACCTGTTATTCATGTTTAGCACTTTAGAATTTTGAAAATCAGCTTCTCAACATCAGTTGTCGAAAATCTTTTTGAATTTTACAAAAATTTATGCTAAAACACACTAAAATCTTTTTGGATTTTCTGAAAGAAAGTAAATGCAGAAACGAAATATTTACAGACAATATTTTTGTGAGTTCGTGCAAGAGGATCATATCAGTTTTGAGACATATCACCAACACCGTTAAGCTTGATTACATTTTAAGTTCTAAACAATTCACCTAGATTGTCAGTATGTTTGTCCACATAAATTCTCACACACATTTCAAATGTTTCGAGATACGCAATTAGTGTCTTAATCACTTAAACTTATTCATGTGTCCCACCACTTGAATATACTCCCGTATCCAGATCCTAATATTCAGTCTTACAGGTGAGTATACCACAACTGTTATCTGTAAAGAGGTCATGTGCGAGGGCCGTGAGAGCTCAGGTCAATACTTCCGTATACGCAAAGAGATGACGGCTTCGACTTTGGTGTGTCCCCTTTAGAGGATCTTTTATTACAACATCAAAGATTATCAATTTTATTATTTAATCAGATTGCTGAGGGCAATGCTATGTTTCAAGCATTAGCGGAAAGCATTATCTGGGGACTAGGTCAGTATTTCCATACAGCAGAAGTCCCGGGATAATACCCCAGATATCACTGAGCATAAAGACATAGTATCTCAGAATAAGGGACCTTTCAAACAAGATTTCAGGGGTTACCTATATATCCAAGAAGTTGTTAACCCACAGAATAAGCAAGTTTGAATTTAGGTTTATATCTCGTTACAATTTACTAAATGTGTAAAAACCTACTGACACATCCGCAGTGAGATTGTTTATCACATTTTGACTTTACATTTCTTTAGCGTGCTGTGATAGTCCACTGATGTACTATCATTTCCTCTTTTTTGCATCAAAAACTCATTTTTCAATTTTATCATGTTTTTGGCTTTTTCGAATTTTCTAATGTTTTTGGATTTTCTGAAAATTTCTTACTCCCCCTAAAATTCAAAAACATTTAACGAAAATGAAAACAAACTGTACAAAACATGACAACTGATATCGAATTGCCTCAATTCTCCATCCGCTTGGCATAAACAATCAGAACTCCCCCTCACAACAAACTATTTTCCCATTAAGATTTCAAAACACTTAAGTTTGTTTTAATCAGAATGGTTTTTCCGGAAAATAAGTTTTGTTGATTTTACCACTTGAAAAGTTTGGGGACCAAATCATCACTTTGTTTGCCAAAATTTTGAATGATAGTTAACTCAAGTTCAATTTAATGACCTTGGTTAACCACTTGTAAAATCAACCTGATTCAAATTCTGAACCACTTGTACAAATAACAAACAAACATATCAAACCTGTTTTTCAACCAATTACCATCTGTTGGTTGAATTCTCAAGGTGCCGATTCCTACTCAACACTTACAAACCTGGGAGTTCTGGCAATTCCTGCTTTTCAAAAACACATTTTACAAACACTTTAAAGAATGATGCCGATTCATGATCTGCGATTACCAACTTGGGATCTCCGGCAAGTCAGATTTTTATTCTTTGAAGAATATATCCACCCAAGCCTGATCTTCCTTGGGTGTATGAACCTTAGCTTCTTCATCTTTGCTTTCAACGGACTTGTGAACACGTCTTTTAGAAGCATAAAAATCTTTGACATTTTTGGCCTTACCATTGACCATTTTTCCAAAGATACGTTTCACATTTCCGTTGAAAGTCTTTTCAACATCAAATTTCTTCTTGTCAGAATAAAATTGATTTGAAATTTTTGTTTTTCCAACTTTCTTCATAAAATTTTCAGCACGCAAGAGTGGAAAATTTTCATCATTCATAGTTGGAACTAATCTTTCGACCTTTTTCTCAACATGTGGCTCCTCTGATTTTGTGGAATCAGATTCATCACCAGAACCATTGCCTGAACCTTTCACAACCCATTTTTGATTATTTACATTTTCTTTTCCTTTCAAAACATTCTTTGAACATTCTCCATTCTCAAAGGTTGAATTTTCAAAACCTGTAAATTTTTGGGTTGAAAGTTCAGTTTTCTCGACAACTTTCTCTTTCAATTTACCAGATACTTCCTGTTTTGGTTTGAATATCTTTGGACAATTCCTAGCAACATGACCAACAGTTTTACACTGAAAACAGGTTCTCTTTTCAATCTTCTCTTGAACAACATTCTGCTTCAACTCTTCTTGCTTCTTGGCAAGAAATTCCTGATTCGTTTGCTTTCTGAACATTTGTTCTTTCTCAGCCTCTGATGTTTTCCCTGAAACAAACATAGTTTTTGGTTTATAAACCTTTTCATTTTTATAATTTTTCGGTTGAATAAAACCAAGACTTTTCTTTTTGAAATTACGATTATGGTTTGATTTCTTTTGGAAACTATAACCACAATTGTAACCCATTTTCTTGTTAATTCTTTGTTGTTCTCTTGAAGTGTATTGTTTAGGTTTTCCGATAAGATTTAAATCTTTTATTTCAGAAATATTAATTTCTGTGATTTTGAAAACCTTGTTAATCATTTCAAATTTAACACTTCTTATTGGAAAAACTTCATCAGAATATAATTTGTTAGAATCTTTCAAAGTATATGCTACTTTGAATGATTCATCATTCAAATTAGATTTTGATAGTAAAAACTCTTTATCATAAACCCGTTTGTCCTTTTTGATTGTTGACTTTGACGCATCGGACTCAGACTTTGACTTGGATTTGAACTCCGGTTTTAACTCCTCTATGTCATCTTTATCCAACACCTGATCGACCACACTTTTTATCAACTTTGACTCATGATCAGTGTCGGATGACGTGTACATTACATCAATATTTTCTGGCAAGTTATCCGATGGCCCAGACTCCCATTGTAAGTTTATTGCTTTTTCGACTCTTTCGGAATTTGGATTTCGAGGTGAATATCCATTTTCGACCGGGGGCGGACATCTGTGATAGATAACACACGGTTTCTTACCAGAAAACTTCACTTTATCTTCCTCTTCTGTCACAGACTTCATCACTTCTGAAGTCTTCACTCCTTCAAACGTCTTTAATTCCTCCACGATCGGATAAATCCTGTCAACAACAAAAGTAGAACATGAGTAACTTTCTAATAACTTGTTGACTCTTTCAGTTTCGATTCTTTGTGTTTCCAGCTTTAATTCCAGTTCAGCACACTTCTTTATGTGAAAATTGACCTCATCAAGCTGTCCTATGTAAGCTCTCTTTAGTGTATTCATTGCCACAGCTTGTTCACCGTTTGAATCAGTATACTTGTTGATTTCTCTGTTCATTGTATCATAGGATTCTTTTAATCTGTTTATGTTATGCAACAACTCATTCTTTTGCTTGATTAAAGAATCACAGTTCATGCATTTTTCAGGAACTTTGACAGGTTCTGCATCAACTTTGACTTCAAATTCAGGAACATCCTTTACTGTTCTGTTTGATCGTAAAAATTCAGCTCTTCTCTTTTTCTTGGCTTCAGCTTCAGCTTTTAATCTCTCTTCCTCTTCTTCAAGCTTTCTCCGTTTCTCCTCTGCAGCTTCCATGACTTTTCTGCACTTTTCTGCCCATTTCAGATCGTAGGCATTTGCAATGAAAGCTTTAACATTTGAAGTGTCTTTGGACATCTCTTTGGCCATGAGTTCTTGATCTGGGCAAAAATTGTCCCAACAAAAACCTTCAGCCAATTTTTCATTATCTTGTTCTGCCAAACACACTTTGCTGTTTGTTGGAAGATATTTATCCCAGCTAAAATTATCATATTTGCCCTGATTAACTAGACATGCTCTTTTTGAACCTTCAATCACATCTCTCTTGTGCGTAGTTTGTGCCTGATGCGATGCTTGTGGTGTGATTTGATGATAAATCACCTTTTTGTGATAATCATTATTTTCGAAAGGGCTTTGAGCTCCACTTGCTTCTCGGTTTGTGCACTCTCTCTTGAAATGTCCCTTTTCCCTGCAACAGAAACAAGTAACTTTAGTCTTATCAAAACCTAAAGGTGAAACATGAGCCTCACGAAAATCATCTCGGCCTGTAATTTGTTTAAACTTTTCGGCTCATCTCAAAAAACTGGCCATGCACCATTTAATATCCATAAGTTCCATTTCTTCAGCATCAATTTGATCGTAATCCTCTTTCGTGAGCATTGGATTACCGATCTTTCCGGCCACAAAAGTACTATAGGATTCTAACACCATTCCCAACAAAGACATTTGATTTTTTGCAACTTCTTCAGAATAATCTTGATCACTCTCAAGATTTAATACAATATTCCATTGAAGTTTTCTTCCATTCTTTGTTGCAGAAATGTTTGGATCGAATGATGAAAATCTTGTGCTGCTTGATCCCTGAGATTTCTTTTCAGAAGAGTCTTTCACACTGAAAGCCGTTTCAATTTTTGGAGAATGATTTGTTGTTCCAGTAATACCACTCTTGTAGTACAAGCTGATGTCCTGTTCTCCATCATAGTTCTTCATCCTGGCGATCTTCCTCTGTTCCATCTCTTGAGCTTCCAGGTGTTTGATGAAATCTCCCAGTGTCATACTTTTATAGTCTTTTCTGTTGGATCTCAGCATCATCAGAAACGTTCCCCAGATTTCATGAGGTAGCGCATCTGCAAGTTTTTCAATCAATTCATCAGTATCCTTTTTAATACCAAGTTTCGACATATTTCTCACCAAGTTACAGTATCTCTCGATAATTTGCTTGGTGTTCTCAGATTTCAAACCACGAAACAAATCAAATTCTTTCTTCATAAGAGACATTTTGTTTTTGAGCATATCATCACTTCCAACAAATTTTGCTTCCAATTCTGTCCAAATTGAATAAGCAGTTCCATCATGTTGAAGCAGTATCAAAATATCTTCTTTTATCGCTTGCTGAAGCAGACTCACCATCAATTTCTCATCTCTATATTTCTTT
Organism: Helianthus annuus; assembly: GCF_002127325.2. Lineage (NCBI taxonomy): Eukaryota > Viridiplantae > Streptophyta > Magnoliopsida > Asterales > Asteraceae > Helianthus > Helianthus annuus. Next base: position 103,994,266 of record NC_035445.2, read on the forward strand.
TTATCTTCAGTACTCATTTCTCTAATTGTTAACTGAGTATTATTTCTTGTGGGCCTAACATACGGCTCCTCAGTGTGTTCCCACGCATCCAAATGATATGCCTCAACCCAGTTTCCAAACCGTTCAGACCACGCATTGTAATCATCAATATCCATGAGCTTACGTGGTTTTTGAGATGTCCGGTTTCGTTTTCAAGTAAAGCATTCTGTGTGATTGAAATCGGACTAGCAAAGGCATTATAGAATTCATTATCCATTGTTTAAATGTCCAAAAATTCACAAATTTCCAAGCTTAGGCAAAATTAGGGTTTTAAGCGAAATTCCAAAGTGACCTTAGAGCGAAATTAAGCTCAATGGTCACAAGAGCGAAATCAGGTTTGATGGTCACAAGAGCGAAATCAACAATTGGTCTTATAAGCGAAATCACCTAGTTCCTTTTGAGCGAAATCAACCCTTAACCTTGGAGCGAAATCAGGCGTATCTTGGAGCGAAATCTGATGTAAGATGACTGTATGAGCGAAATCAAGTGTGAACTCTGAGCGAAATCAGCATGATGTCACCATTTTCACGAGTCACTATGAGCGAAACCTCAAAAATGCTAAGATTTAGGTCGATTTTAACTTTGAAACTTTCAAGGGTTTATTAATGTATGATTACGAGTGCTGTGTGTGAAATTTAGCTGGTTTTACCGTGAAAAATTTTAAAAAATGACAAAGAAGGTGTAGAAAATCAGAATATGCAGCTGAAATGGCAAGAACTCTTCCTCCTGAGCTCTGATACCACTTGTAGGATCGTTTTCGGCCCTGATTGAGTCGATCAGAAGAATTCCTATCCAAAACAAGAGGCGGAAACTAATGCTTTGGTGCAATTTCAGCTGGATTCACTTTTAACTATTGTTGTATTGATCTTGATAACGTTTACAAGCTCTAACAACACTTCGGCAGCACTTCGTGGCTTACCGGAAGACAACACCTACAACTATGTGTATGATTTCGCTCTTACAACCCTATATATAGCATCCTGATTTCGCTCCTACATGCATGTTCATATGAGCAAAATCAGGTAGTTACCATATAAGCGAAATCATGTCTATTGAAACAAAGGTGAAATCAGAACAATGACACATGAGCGAAATCACCTCTAATACAAGATTCTTGATTTTCGTGCCCTGTTCTATCCTATACAACGCAAGACTCGATATAAGACAGAGTCGACAGACAGATGCACCAACACACATATACAAACAAGTATCTTTCATAGATCTAAACATTTACACGGTGAAAAGGATTGAAAGATGATTTTTTTTTACTTTCTTTCAACTCTTTTACACTCAATGCCTTCAAAACTGATAGAAACGGAACTTTTGCCGACTTGCAAATCATTCCGGTGGTTGCATGACTCAAGATCTGGATTCTATCCACGAGGTTCACCGATTACGGGTTGAACGTTAAACTCTGTTCCGAACAGTTAACCGGCCGGATTTGGGTGATTCCTGTCCGATCAGGAGGAACAAGTAAGAACGAGGGTTCTATGGTTCAACTTGTGGTCAAAACACCTCGATATAATGACAAACAATCAGAACAGCCAAGTGTTAGACGAACAGGCTAATCAGGTCAGGATGCTGACCAATCGGACTGCTGTCCGAACGGACAGCCAGCCGATCAGACAGTCAGCCGATCGACCAGGCCAGCCGATCGGCTAGCACACGGTCCCACACTTGAACAATTTATTTAAGTCTAGTATTGAACAAATTGCTGCTCGATCGGACTACCGTCCGATTGGATCACTCTTCGGATCATGAGATACTATACTTCAACACTTAGTCGATTTTCAACGTGTTCAATGCACTAGGAGTGTCACCCGATCGAACAGCCGTCCGATCAGGTGGTGACACCCTGCTAAGAACTTAGCTGCTGAAGTACCTAACCGATCGGCCGATCGAACAACCGTCCGATCGACCGACATGAAAGGTAAAGATACTTCAATTTTTTTAATGCTACAACGAGAACTTCAAAAGTTAAACCATCATACACAAACACATCCTTCTCAAAAGAAGAAACAATCCACTCGAACAGCCATCCGATCGGCCTATCGATCGACCGGACAGCTGTCCGAACGGACTGTCAAACCAAACGGCCAGCCGTCCGATCGGGCTACCGTCCAATTGACCAGCTGTCCGACCCTCCAACACTTGTTTTCCGTTTTACGTGTTGCTTATCGTTATGCTATCGAACTATTCAGGCTAACCCTACTCTCAAGTGCTCCCTTCAATCCATCAATCACTGTGAGTATACTCGAACCCTTTTTGCTTTAGCACTTTTGGGTGTTACATACGTTACTTATTCTAAATCACAATCGAACACACCATTCAATTTCTTTAAACGGTAACCGTTACTGCATGTATTACATGACTAAATGAATGCTTGTTGTTATGTTTACACGTGGAATGCTGTCTACCTACCTTAACGACGATAGTACTATAGTTTGGACTCAGCACCTGCTCACACGGGGGTTGTTAAGGACAGTTACTTGCATAGATTACGGTGGTAATCATGTATTGCGAACTGCCTCGGGCAGTCAACCCGCAGTCATTGGTATCGATAGATTCATTTCGATAATTAACATGCTTCGTTTTCCTCTGTGTACGTGTTGGTTTTGCGTAAACTATTTCGAACTCTATTATGCTATTATCAAACTTGTATGCTCACCTTTACATTTTATGTATTGACTTTATTTTAACGTATGTGACAGGTGTTTAAGATGCTTATCTGCTAGGAAGGCGAAGTTAGAATAAAAGTCTAGAGTATAGTTTTCTGTAGATCTTGCAGCTTGAGTCTCTAGACATAGATAAACAATTTTTATATTTAAATCTGAGTTGTCGGAACAGAATATTTGACTAGATGTTATCTGTAATAATTTATTTGCTAATTAAGGTATGGTATGGGACGTATTATATAAATTGAATAGTAATGATAGTTGTTTTGGAAACTTCTGGACAATCTGTTTCGCTCAGTGCCATGCCCCGATGATTCCGCCATCGGTTGGGGTGTGACATATTACGACTTTGAGATTCGTTATCACCCTGGAAAAGCAAATTTCATGGACGATGCTCTAAGCAGATGAAGCTATTTGCATAGCATCCGTAATACTCATGCCCAGCGTGACCTTGAAGCCTTAATTCGTGACGCTCAGCACGCCTGCTTCATTGAGAATACTTTGCGAGAGGAAATAAAGAAGTGTGGTGCTGAATCACGTTTTGTCACCAATTCGAGCGGTATCTATGACTATCTAGATCACATCTGGATTCCATGTCACAATAACCTTCGAGATATAGTGTTGACTGTAGCGCACAAGTCTCGGTATTCCATTCATCCTGGCGCCGACAAGATGTACCATGACCTTCGTCTACGGTACTGGTGGCCGGGAATGAAGAAGGATATCGCTATCTATGATTCGAAGTGCCTGACTTGTTTAAAAGTCAAGGCCGACCAACAAAGACCCTCTGGCTTACTCGTACAACCCGAGATCCCGATGTGGAAATGGGAGAGTATAGCCATGGACTTTATAACAAAACTTCCGCGTACACCGTCAGGTCATGATAGCATCTGGGTTATCGTTGACCATTTGACTAAATCTGCTCATTTTCTGCCGATAGGAGAGGACTACAAGGTAGAACGATTAGCACGGATCTACACCGACGAAATCATCTGTTGACACAGGACGCCTCGTGATATCATCTCTGACCGCGATGGTCGGTTTACCTCACGTCTTTGGGAAACGTTTCAATCTGCTCTCGGTACTACTCTGAATCTAAGTACCGCTTTCCATCCCCAAACCGACGGTCAGACTGAATGAACGATTTGTACCCTTGAAGACATGCTTCACTCGTGTGTCATAGATTTCGGTGGTAATTGGGACGCGCACTTACCTTTGGTCGAATTCTCGTACAATAAAAGTTATCAATCTAGCATTCAAATGGCACCATTTGAGGCACTATACGGAAGAAAATGTTGATTGCCGATTGTGTGGCATGAGATCGGAGATGCGTAAATAACCGGTTCTGAGCTGTTGCAAACGACTGACAAAATCCTCCAAATTCGAGACAATCTACTGAAAGCTTGGAGTCGTTAGAAAAGTTCGCCGATAGACGCTGCAAGCCCCTTGAATCTGACGTTGGCGATCACGTACTCCTAAAGGTTTCACCTTGGAAGGGGGTGATCGAATTCGGCAAGAAAGGGAAACTCGCGCCTCGATATGTTGGGCCATTAAAATTCTGGAAAGGATTGGCAAGGTGTTCTACAGACTCGAACTACCGGAGGAACTTAGCAACGTCCACCCGACTTTCCATGTTTCAAACCTCAAAAAGTGTCTGGCTGAGCAGAATTTGCACGTACCACTTGAGGATCTACAAGTGGGCGAAACATTACACTTCATGGAAAAGCCTGTCGAGATCATGGATCGAGAAACCAAGAAGCTCAGACGCTCACGCATTCCCATTGTGAAGATTCGCTGGGAAGGCAAACGCGGCACTGAGTTCACCTGGGAACTCGAGAGTGACATGAAGGCCAAGTATCCACAACTATTTGTTACGCCTGCGGCCTAATTTCGGGACGAAATTCCCTAAAGTAGGGGAGGCTGTAACAACCCGTGTTTTGAAGTCAAAGTACAAGTCAAAGTCAAAGTCATAGGAAGAAAAGATTGCTAAATGCGATTTGTCACTCCTTGCTTAATTATTGATTGTACTCTTTGACTTGTCAATCGATTTCTCTAATTTATGTACTTTAGTTGTATTATGTGGAGTAAATGCTAATAATCGCAGTCTATCGCTAATCTATTTAATGCTAATCTCAACGCAATCGCATCGCAACTTGAATTGCATGTTCTTGATATTGTTTTACGTGTGTGTGTTGCTATGTGTTACTTGTGCATGTTTATTTTTATGTTTGTGGTGGTTAATCGAAAACGCAATCGCAACTCTATCGCAACGCAATCTCATCACAAACTGGAAACGCAAGTTTATTTATGTTGTTGAATGTTAGTTATGTTATTTGTGTGACTATTATTTAAATCTATCGCATCGCTTAGTCTACCCTCTCTTAAACTCATCGCAACGCTCAACGCATAAAATGAAACGCCAGAATCAAACTCACTCGAGCCATCCGATCGAAAGACCATTCGATCGAATGGTCATCCGATCGGATTGCCCTCCGATCGCACCTCTACACCGCCTCTTCTCTCCTTCCACCTATAAATAACACTTGTCACATCACTGTTCATGTGATGTGACAGCTCTTGTTCGACCATCACACTTTTGGCTCTATTTCTCTCGATTCCTCGCGATTCTTGCAAGTTCTCGACTCAAATCTTGTACTTCTATGATCTACACGCATTTCTCCATCATTTTCACCATCAACTCTCAACTTTTAACCATGAAATCCATCTGATTTGGGCTGTTCTAGGGTGATGTCATCATGGGTTCTCATGTTACTCGATGAATGCTTGTATGTTATGTTTACACAGTGATTGTTGCCTGACACCTTAGCAACGATAGTACTATAGTTTAGACTCAGCACCTGTCGTGGACAGGGGTTGTTAAGGGCTTTACTTCACGTGTCACAGTGGTGATATGTGTTGCGCATTCTACAACTCGCAGTCACGTCTGTGCATATTTCATTGTCGATAAGCTACTAGCTTCAATTTGCTACATGTTACATGCTGGTTATGCGTAAACCGATTTCGCTATCTATTATGCTATTAAACTTGTATGCTCACCTTTACACTCTGTGTATTGACCTCTATTTTAACGTATGTGACAGGTGTTTAGGCTGCTGTGCTTCGCTAGCTTTTGTGGAATCAAGTTAGGAAAAGTCTAGAAACAAACAATTATTTTTATGAGTTGTCAGAACAATATTTTATTTGCCTTTGAGAACAGTCTGCCTGTAATAACTATGTTTACTTGATATGTTACGGTATGGGACATAATGCTTAAATATTTGGTTACTTATAGTTGTTACGGAAATCTCTTGGACAATCTGTTTCGCTCAGTGCCTCACCCCGATGTTTACACCATCGGTTGGGGTGTGACACTTGAGAACCCATTTTTCATCTTGGTTAAGTAGATGTAACTTATGTTTAAATAAGAATCTAAAAGATCTTACAAAACAAAGAGGATGAACACTTAAACCAAACTAAAAATCCTAAGAAAACAAGTTGTTTATGTTATGTGATGAAGTTGTTTGATGATTGTTATGTGTTTGATGATGAACACCACATAAATACTTGTTAGATGATGATTAAACACATGATCTAACAAGTATGTGAAAGGATCTTGAAAGATCTATGTTGAATATACATTATGTGATGAATGAACTTGAAAAATAAACATGTTTAAGTGTAGAATTTGGTTCTTACAAAGCATGATTCTTTTAAATGAGAAAACTAGTTTAAATGAGAAAACCAAAAAACTAACTAAAAAAGCCAAAAAAACATACCAATTTTTTTTAATTTTTTATAAAAAAATCGCAAGTTTTTATGCATGAAAAAAAAATAAAAAAAGTTTTTTGTTGTATTGCACATGTGCACTATTACGGATATAGTGCACATGTGTAGTACACATATAATGCACATTTGCAGTACGACAAATTTTTTTTTGAAAATTTTTTATATATAAAAACTAGTGATTTTTTTATAAAAAATTGTAAAAAAAAAATTTAATTATGTTTTTTAGCTTTTTTAAGGTTTTTTTAGTTAGTTTTCTAGTTTTCTCATTTATATGAAGTTTTCTCATGATCCTCTCCCTATATATAGGCAACGTGACATTTATTTGGTGAATATTTGTCTAACCTACCCGATACTTCTTGATAAAAGAAAATGTTGCCCAAACAAAACACAAACTCAAACCCGTTACCAAGGACCGAAGCAGAACTTAACGAGTGTATCTCTATAGCAATAGTGCAGCATGAAGCCAATAGCTCAGAACACAGCGGTGGCACTTCGGGAAATAATCCCCCTACTGGTAATGTGTCATAGTGATTACACATTACAATACCCTTATGTATTCCATTCGTGCTTTGTCAATGCTCACACGTGGTTTGTTGTTGCAAATGTTTCTGGTTGCACATACAAACAGTTCCTAGACTGCAAACCCTTGAAATTTAATAGCACAGGAGGGGTCATGGCCTTCGTGCGATGGGTTGAGAAGACAGATTCAGTTCTGAGTATGAGCAAATGCCTGGCTGAGAAGAGAGTCACTTACATTTCTGGATTGTTCATGGACGGAGCACTTTCTTGGTGGAACCTTCAGGTTCAGACCAAGGGTGAAGTTGCTGCATATGCAATGAGTTAGGATGAGCTCAAAGAACTGATGAGAAAGAAATACTGCTCAAGAGCCGAAATTCAGAAGCTTGAGATGGAATTTGGGAACTTAAAGATGGACATACCAAAAATTGCTGAATACATTCAACGTTTCCACGATTTGTCCAGGGTTGTCCCCTACTTGGTGAGCCTGAGTTTAAGAGAATTGAGAGATTCATCTGGGGTCACGCTCCAGAAATCTTGAGCATGGTCACCGCTTCAAAGCCTCCTACTATCGCTGAGGCTATTGATTTGAGTGTGCCACTCACTGAAGAAGCCCTCCGTTTGGGAAAATTCTCGAAATTTGGTGCGAACAAGAAAGAGACTCATGTGGAGTCTTCAAATGACAACAAGAGAAAGTTTTCGAACTTTAAAAAGAGCACGCAGGCGAACAATGATTCCAACAAGCCAAGGGATGCTAATCCGCCAGTAGAGGTCAGGACTGGCGCAACAAACGCTAAAACTAGTGGAAAAGGGTATGCGGGTTTCCTGCCCAAGTGTGATAAATGTCGATATCACCATACGGGTCCGTGTAGGACTAGTAAGTGTGAAAATTGTGGTAAGACTGGGCATACCAAAGATACGTGTTGGTTTGGTGCGGGACGCGGTAAAAGGAATCAAGGAGGAAATGGTAACCAAGGTGGTAACGGTAATTAAAATGGTAATAGGAACCAAGGTGGGAATGGAAATCAAGGAAAAAATGGGAACCGAGGCGGAAATGGTAATCATGCTGGCAATGGGAATCGAGGAGGAAACAATAATAATAATCAAGGCGGGAATGGTAATGGTAGAGGCCAGGGATGTTATGGCTGCGGAGATATGGGGCATTTCAAGAGAGATTGCCCTAAAGATAATCTAGCCCGTGGAAGAGTTTTCACGATTGGAGCACGTGAAGCGTTCCAGGACCCAAATGTTGTTATGGGTACGTTCCCTATTAACCAACACTATGCATCTGTTCTATTTGATATTGGCGCCAACTTTAGTTTCATATCTATAAAATTTAAGAATACACTTGGCCTAGTTTCAAGTAAGCTAGACATCCCACATTCTGTAGAACTGGCGAATGGAAAATTAGTCGAAGCAAATGAGGTGATTAAGGGCTGTATACTCGAACTTGGAGAGCGAGAATTTTCTATTGATCTTTTACCCGTTGATTTGGGAAGTTTCGACGTTGTTGTGGGGATGGATTGTTTGTCTGACAACCGGGCGGAAGTGGTTTGCCACAAGAAAACCATCCGCATCCCACTATTGAATGGAGAAACGCTTGTGATTCATGGGGAAAAGTGCGAGACGCCCCTATGAATTATTAATTGCATGAAGGCGCAGAAGTGCCTCCGAAAAGGCTGCATAGCCTTCTTCGCCCACGTCATCGACAAAGAGACGAAGGAGCCAAAGTTAGAAGACATCCCGTTGTGAAGGAACTTCCAGAAGTCTTTCCCGAAGACTCTCCTGGGCTACCTCCACAGCGACAGGTGGAGTTTCGGATAAATTTAGTGCCAGGAGCGATACTAGTGGCAAAGGCACCATATCGGCTAGCTCCGTCAGAAATTTAAGAGCTATCGACTCAGCTGCAAGAGTTGTTAGACAAAGGATTTATCAGGCCGAGCTTATCACCTTGGGGAGCTCCAGTGTTGTTTGTTAAAAAGAAAGATGGCATTTTTCGCATGTACATAGGCCACAGGGAGTTGAATAAGCTGACCATAAAAAACCGATACCCCTTACCAAGAATCGATGACTTGTTCGACCAACTACAATGTTCTAGCTATTACTCCAAGATTGACCTGAGATCGGGATATCATCAATGGAGAATACAGGAGGAAAGTATCCCCAAAACGGCCTTTAGGACTCGTTACGGACATTACGAATTTCTTGTTATGTCGTTCGGCTTAACAAATGCACCGGCGGTCTTCATGGACCTCATGAACCGCGTGTGTAAGCCGTATTTGGACAAGTTTGTGATTGTGTTTATTGATGATATCCTAATATACTCGTGAACCAAGGAGGAGCGCGAACAACATTTGCGAGCTATTTTGGAAATCTTAAAGAAGGAACAACTTTATGCAAAACTTTCGAAGTTCGAATTTTGGATTCGCGAGGTGCAATTCCTAGGTCATGTGGTAAATGAGAATGGAATTCACGTCGACCCTGCTAAGATTGAGGCGATTAAGAATTGGGAAGCCCTTAAAACCCCAACCAAGATACGACAATTTCTGGGGTTAGCAGGGTATTACAAACGATTCATAGAGAACTTTTCAAAGATTGCTCAGCCGCTAACGTCCCTGAACCAGAAAGGTAGGAAATTTGATTGGGGTGAAGAACAAGAGACGGCTTTTCAACTGTTGAAAGACAAACTTTGTGACGCACCTATTTTGTCTTTACCCGACGGTACCAATGGTTTTGTAGTTTATTGTGATGCGTCTCGACAAGGTCTTGGTTGCGTGTTGATGCATCGGGACAAAGTCATCGCGTACGCGTCTCGTCAGTTGAAGGTGCATGAGAGGAACTATACCACGCACGACCTTGAGCTAGGTGCGGTGATATTTGCGGCTGAAGATTTGGCGACACTACATGTATGGTACTCGTTGCACAATCTTTACAGATCACAAGAGTTTGCAGCATATTTTCGATCAGAAAGACTTAAACATGAGGCAACGAAGATGGGTCGAGTTATTGAATGATTACGATTGTGAGATAAAGTATCACCCGGGCAAGGCGAACATTGTAGCAGACGCCTTCAGCAACAAAGAGTGTGCAAAACCTCTAAGGGTGCGAGCTTAAGAAATGACCATACAAAACAATCTCACTTCTCGGATTCACGAGGCTCAACAAGAAGTGCTTAAATCGGATACTCTACGAGCCGAATCATTGCGTGGAATGGAAGAGCAATTGGTGCCAAAGGAAGATGGAACTTGTACTTTATGGAACGAATTTGGATTCCAATCTTCGGTGATCTACGCATGCTTATTCTGCATGAAGCTCATAAGTCAAGGTACTCTATACATCCGGGATCAGACAAAATGTACCAAGACTTGAAGGACTTTTATTGGTGGCCTAAGATGAAAGCCAATATTGCTACATACGTGGGTAACTACTTTACATGTGCCAAGGTTAAGGCGGAGTATCAGAAGCCATCAGGGCTGTTGCAACAGCCTGAGATTCCTGTATGGAAATGGGAACAAATCTCGGTGGACTTCATTACAAAGTTACCCAGAACCCAAAGAGGCCATGATATGATTTGGGTAATTATTGACTGACTCACGAAGTTCGCGCATTTTCTAGCAATCAGTGAGAAAGACAACACCAAGAAACTGGCAGAAATATATCTCAAGGAGTGGCACATCATGGGGTGCCTGTTTCTATCATACCAGCCCCAGATGGTCGATTTGTGTCAAGGATATGGCAAACGTTTCAGAAGGCCTTTGGATCTCAATTGAATCTTAGCATGACCTTTCACCTTAAGACGGAAGACCAGAGTGAACAAACGATACAAACTTTGGAATACATATTACGTGCTTGTGTGATGGACTTGGGTGGAAGTTGGGATACTCACTTGCCTTTAGTGGAGCTTTCCTGCAATAATAGCTATCACTCTAGCATCTAGTCCGCCCCGTTTGAAGGTTTGTATGGGAAAAAGTGTCGGTCCTCGTTGTGTTGGGCGGAGACCGGAGATAGATGATGTGTGTAAAATGCAACATATAAATTACATCAATTAAGGCGTAAAACTAACCCTTTTTAGTACTAATGTTGGAAAAAGTGTGCTTTTGTCATCCTTTTGTATTTTCACGATTAAAAGAGCTTAAATGAACAAAAGAAGCAAAAACACAACCAAATCTAACATAAATACAAGAAAAGGAAGAAATGTGGCATGCCTGACCCCTCGACAACATCTTCCCAAGCAAAACAAGACTTCAGAAAGTTGAACACGCCCCGTGCCCAGCGGACATGGGGGCGTGCCAAAGTGTCTGCAGAAAGGACAAATCAGTAGAAGCTTCTATTTCCCGACAGGGGGGCGTGCCCAGCTCCACACGGCCGTGGTCAATGCTAAGATTCGTAGAATCCAAGCAAATCTTGATAGTACAGATACGCTTCTGCATGCGGGGCCGTGCCCAGCGGACATGGGGGCGTGGTCAACTAATGTAGACAAACTTCAATTAATGAAGAAAGAGAAAGTGGTTGGACACGGGGCCGTGCCCAATGGACACCGGGCCGTGTCCGGGCTTCTGTGCAGGCTATAAATAGAGGTGCTTGGTTCACTTCCAAAGCATCCCTTGGCAAACCACCTCTCTCCCACTTTACCCACACACCACCACCACCACAACAGCGTCATCCACCACCATCATCAATCATCCATCATAGAGTGTGTGTAGTAGTCTCGGGATCCAAGATTGATAGTAAGAGTTCTTGACAATCAAAGGCCATGTTTGCCTAAGTCTCTTACATCACTTGGTGAAGACAAGCATTTAGTGTAATACTTTTTATTTTTAATCTTTTCGCACTTTTATTTGGTTATGTATTAATGACTTTAATAACTAGTTTCTTATGTTGAAGGTGAAACTTCCTTATCATTTGTCCGTGGTGTCTTGGCGTTATTTTACTGTCTATATAAAATAAAAGATTTACACCATTCATATCTCCAAGGTCTATATGGAGATATGTTGGCTACCTAGTCGGGGGTTAAGGGAATGGTTTGGTAAGCGTCTTGCCTTGTTCAGTGTATAGATCCTGCAAGGACCTGGGTCAAGCTTAGTAGGACCTTCTTCAATACCCACTGGTATTGGATGGCGGGGGTTCGAATTTCTTGATTCCCTCATATGTAAACTACTATTAATACATTATCCCGGCTACTTAGGATTGTATCCTTGCTGACTCAAACTACTTAGCCGAGGGTAACATCACCTTCAAAAGAGGGGCCTACCACATTAGGCATTAATAACTAAATTAATTATCTTTCAATAATACAACCCTTTAGGATTGTATCCTTGCTGACTCAAACTACTGGGTTGAGGGTAACGTCCCCTTCAAAAGAGGGGCCTACTACTATAACTAAGATAATCTCTTAAAAATGCAAAAGTGCGGAAATAATCAAAGGTTCCACTAAAGGCAAGTCGGATCCAAGTGATTCATCTTGTCTATCTGTTTTTATTTTATTTTTATTTTCAGCATTTTTAGTTTTTATTTTCATGTTTAAACCTTTTTCTAAACTTAATTAGACGTTGAGGATAAACCGGTATTAAAAGCTTTTATGTCCTTGGACAACCTCGGTATCTTACTAACACTATACTACGCTCACGATGGGTGCACTTGCCCATATGTGTGTTTAGTGTTAGTAGAATATCGTGTTTTATAAATTTAAAACTTAAGTGTTAAAAGGTGCTAAAAATATACATAAAAATATATCACACTCGACACGCATCAAGTTTTTGGCGTCGTTGCCGGGGACACAAGGATTTTAAGAAAGTTAGGAATCAACGGCCTAATCATTTTTTCTTATTTTTCTATTTTTTTAGGATTTTTCTTAATTTTTCAGCTTCTGCAGAGCTCAGCACGGGCCGTGCCCACTGAACACGCCCCGTGCCCAATCTTTGGTACCGGTAATCTTGTTTTAAGTCAGACAGAAGCTGAACACGGGGCCGCGCCCGACAATCAGGCCCCGTGCCCAAGGTTCAGCTACTGAAAACAGAACCGTAAGATCCCGACGGTTGGTAATTTCTGACGTAACCATGAGCGATACTGATTTTTTTTTACTACCGCTCCTCTTATGGTACCTGGTATCAAATATGTGGTGGAACTCATGAAGATTTAAAATGTTATTTTTTAAACTACACTCCCTACTATATAGACCCCTCATTTTCCTGTAGCCTTAAGAGGGGCGAGAGTAAAAATAATCACTATCTCTCCCTCGAATGCTCTCAATCGTCCCTTCTAGATGAAATGCTTCTTGAAGAATTATTTCAAATGGAAGAACTAATTCTTAATTGGATAAAAGAACTTGAGATAGACATAACTAATCCATCTCAAGACAATACCCAAGAGGAATTATTGAGATCACATTCGGATAAAGACAAGATCGTCGCTCCCGAAACCACCTCTAACTCTTGCGAAGACTTGAGCGATAGTCGTCCATGTGTCGAATGTGCCGTGAAGGACTCCCCATAGACTTCTGTCGATGCATACATAGACCTGAGCGATTCGACATACACCTTCTTTAACGAGAGCCCGGGAAAGGGTTGGACTTGTCCACCTACATTTAGCATAGGAATCACCCTCACCGATAACCTCTTGCGTTCTCGTCTAAATCTAGGGCAACTAAGGTATCTCAGGCACTTCCGTGTTGTTCCGTCCAGTAAGGAACCACCCGATCCGTATAAAATCCTTAAAATAGACAAAACTTCATAATAAGCCTCTAGGCACGGGGCCGTGTCCAGGTCAGCACGCCCCGTGTCCACAAAAGATTCACGTCTGACTTTTTGTCAGAATACGGAAAAAAAGTGTCAGGATCTTGTCTGCACACAGGGTCGTGTCCATCCGACACGGGGCTGTGTCCAGCGTGTTGTCGTTTTCTGTAAATGAAGCAAGATGCCTGCACATTTTGGACCATTCCAAAGACAGAGATTTGGTGGGATCTTCACACATACCATACTAGGTATATTCTAAAGAAGGTTCCTAATCACCATCTTCTCCATTAAAGCTTAAAACTTTCATGTTCTAAAGCTTTAATGTGATGTTTGATAGGTTTTTATTCAAGGAATCTTGGCAAAATAAGTTTTACAACGTTGTTTTAAGTTATTTCTGCTTAAAAATTGCTCCAAAAGTTAGAAAAATAATTTGAAACTCTAAGTTTCCTTGTTCTAAAAATCTACAGAGAAGCGGACCCGGGGCCGTGCTCAGTGAGCACGGGGCCGTGTCCGAGTTACTGTTTCACTAAAATGAACTCTTTTAGGTTTATTTTCGTAGAATGTCTAGCCAAAATAGCGGAACCTCTTCAGCACATTCCAGAAACAGTCGAAGGGAACGAAGGCCGTCAATCGAAGCAACTCTTGTAGGCTATGTGATGGCATTGCGAGAGGCTCTCGACGAAATGACATCCGTAGAAGAGGTCCTGATTGACCATATAAATTATCTTACGGTGGGGCTGGGAAATAGTTTCCAAGAAATCAACCTCTTGCACCAGAGGTTGAACATTCTTGTAACACCTCCCATGGAACCAATCCTTCCCCAAGTGGATTGGAACTTAGCACTCGGAGTCATTAACCCCACTGGGTGGGATGACAACCCCGCGGAACCTCCTCTTGACAATTTACAAGAGGTTCCGGTGGAAGTTACACTCTCTCAAAATGATGATGCCAATGAGCCCGCCTTTCTTCTCCCCCGGGAGATAGAAGAATGGCTCAACGACGTGTGAGGGACCCTACCTGGATGGGAAGTTCTTCAAGCCTCACTCAACCGACGGAATTACGTTTGTCGGAAATTTTGTTCTGAAGATAAATTGTAGGCTAGGACTTCTTTGCGGTTTAGGATTTCTTGTGTTTCTTGATCTATTTATCTAAGTATTATGTTTAAGTTTTTATTAGGACCTATTGTAATTCTCTCTATGGTAATGAAAGATGGTTTTTCAAAATTATTTGGTGTTTGGATGATGTTGTAATGGTTAAAACACACTCGGGATGGTGAAGGATACTAAGGTAAGCTTGAACCAATACCCCATGCACAAAAACAGAGCCACCCGACAATATTCTTCATTACAGCAAGTTCAGCACGGGGTCGTGCCCAGCCAACACGCCCCGTGCTCAAAGATCTGCAGAAAAATGCCCAGTTCAGGTAACTAGACACGGGGCGTGCTCACTGAACACGCCCCCGTGCCCAGCCTTCTATTACTTTCTATTGCTGGCGATCTGAACACGGGGCCGTGTCCAGACGCCCAGTAACATAATTTTTTGCTTTTTCACACCATTTTAAACATTCAATCAACCTAAAAACTTATTTTTGGGACACATTGAGTAACACCCCGAAAACAGGTTTGGTAATCAAACCCCGTTAATACTAAAAGAAGGGTAAAATACCGTTAGCAGTAAAAGTAGCTCGGTAAATATTAGGATTTAAATAATTAAACCTAATATTAAACAAAAGTTATACAAAGGCTTATGGATAAATAAAGTGTATAAAAAGGCCCGAGTTGACGGGACCTAAAATAAACTTAGTCATAAATATTTCCGAACCCGCTAAGCTAACTAGGAATGTTTGACCCGGTTACTAAGAGGGAATATGGATTGGAAATAAGTAGGTTGTAACCTACTTAATAATTAACGAAACATGAGGGACCAAAGTTAGATATTTGGAAAGTTTAATTATTAAAAAAAAATAAAAACACACCACACATAGTGTGTGCGTGTGTGAGATCGACCAGGAGGTGAGCTCCAAAAGCTCAAACCCTAAACTGAACAAATTCTTCAAATTAGATGACCAATTGAAGGCCACACTCGGATTTGAATACATAGAAACGATCACCAAGTCAAGGGGATCGTAAGGTATGTTTAACTTCTAACATTCATGAAGTTGTGAAAATTAGTTAACTTTGCATGATGCGATCTATGCATGAATCGTAAATGCTATGGCCAAATTAATGAAGTATGATTGCTTAGGAACAAACCCTAAGTACAAATTTGAAGTAAAATTGCTATGATTTGAGTAATTTGATGATTTACCACTTTTAGACAAGTGGGTTTTGATTATGAAGTGAAGGTGATGATATGTTAGTGCTAGAAATTATCATAAATGATAGTTGAAGTAAGAAACTTGAACAATTTGCAAGTTGAGTCTTTGATCATTCATGATAAAGGTTGAATTTTGATGTTAACCTTGGTCAAAATGACTAGTTATGAACTAGTTAGTAAATGTGTAAAATTATGCCCATTAGGTGTTTGTTAAAATGCCTAAATGAAAGCTAAAATATTGAAATTTCGAGTGAAACGCACATTCGAATAATATGGAGAATTATGCGAAATATAAAACGATAAGAGTTCTAAATATCATGACGAATTAGACTTAATTGTGTAAACCATGTGATTGAAAGTAGTTAACTTTGATAAGTTAAGATAACTAATGATGAAGTCGAATAGTAGTTTCGACATAAAATCCGTAAGGTTAAATAGTCATAATAATGATGACTAATCTAACCGTCTTACGAATCATGATGATAGTTTGACTCTTGACAAGCTAGACGGAGGCTTGGGCAAGCTAGCGGGTCAAACGGATCGTGTACGCGAAAAAGAGCATAACCGGATACAAGGTAAGCGACGCTTACATCCTTTTGTAGAATATGCATTATTTTGTAAATTACAAATGCGATAGTGTAGTATCCGAAATAAGGGTTCCGACGCTATTAACACGAGTCGGAACAAACATAAATGATAAAAACCATGGGTCATGGTGAAAAGAGGTGAAACGGTAATTTAGTCATGTAATGACTTAAAATTAACGAGTTTTCGTTAAGATCACTTAAAAGCGCAACTAATAACGAGAAAATAAGTAAAGATGGAAATTTAGTCAAGTATCGACTAATGTAAATTGTAGTTAAAAGGGGTCTAGTGGCAAAAATCCGAAATGGGTCGGATGAGCAAATTGGTAATTAATAACCATGTTTTGCTACTTATGAAAATGCTTGGTCATATACGCCAAACGGATAATTGCGTCGCCATAGAATATGTGATAATAAAAGCGAGGTATAAATCGGGTCCATTTGTTAACCCGAGCTAGGTACGCATCAATGAGATTATAGTTTAAATGTGCGATTTTGATCATTTTTGTAATGAAAGTCCTTCGTCGTAAATGAGGGACTAATGTTGATAAATATGCCCTTGATGGGTAAATCAGGCAAACAACCCTTATGGGTGGATTGGTGTTGATGCATTTATTGTCTATCGCCTTCGTCAATCCGAGTCGTAGTGAGAAGCCGGAAGAAATCAAGCGCATAATGTCATATTTAGTTAGAAATGGCAAGGTGGCAAACTTGTAATTAATGAGAACTTTCATTAAGTTGCCTTGACCATATAAATAGGAGGTTATGTCATGATTTTAGTAAGATTTTTGGGAGAGTTAGAAGAAGAGACTTGGAGAAAGACTTTCTAGAGAGAGAAAGTCTAGAGAGAGAAAGTAGTTGTAATCGTGATTCTTGTACCGTTCAAGTCGTATTTCTCAATGGAATCACGTTAGTAGTACGATATTGTGTGTTCGGTCACGTACGTTCACGGATTCCGCACGTGAAACGTTCGTTACGCAATCGAACGGCATCAAAACCGGTCCTATAATTGGTATCAGAGCTAGGAGCTCGATTGCACGATCAAACACATCGTTTTCGTACTAGATTTCAGCCGCTTCAGATCCGATTTCATCTATTTCTTCATCTTCTACCTACTTTTCACGTTTTTCACTGAAATTAGTCAAATTGAACAGGTTTTCATGGTCCGTTTCGTCTGATTTTTGGATATGTTGTGCGTATAGACCTTATCTACAACCCTACCAAGTTTCAGCTCGAAACTCCAAGTCGTTTAGGAGTAATCGCGGTTTTTCGGTCCGAATTCGCGTTAAATTTCAGCACAGGTCCGAATTCGCGCCAAACCATACATGTCCGATCGTATTTACAGGTTTGGTTCGCTTATTTGGTATTGTTATGGTTCGCTCATGTGGAATAGAATGGGTTCGCTCAAAGGGTAAGAATCAGGTTCGCTCAAAAGTGTAACTGTGTGGTTCGCTCTTCGAGGTTTATTAATAGGTCCGCTCAAAAGGTTTGTATTCTGGTTCGCTTGAATGTCATCTTCTTCACGTGATTAACAGGTAAATTACAGGTCCATTTAATGTTCTGATTCACCGCCCATGCCCATTGATTGTCGGCTACTAGCCCATTTGCATGTGGTTTTCAGTTGTGGACAGGTTGATAGTTTGGCCATAATATACCGACCCACTAACCCAAACGAATCAATCACAATCTATGTTTAGTTGTGTTGTCGGCATGCAAGAGGATTTCAATCACTAAACTGAAGCCCATGAACTTGAAGACACCGCCCATTTGCTACAAATCGGCCCAATCAGCCATCTTATTCACTGCCACATTCATTGTTGTTGTGCCATTAATAGTGTGCCATTAATAGTTTGGACAAATCATTGTTAACCGTCCCTGTGATTGACGGCCCATGTGATGAGTTCATAAAATCCAGCCTTTTTGATCACCGCCCAATTACCCAATTACTAAGCCCCTTTGCACCGCCCACTAGGTTGAAAAGCCCAAAATTGCATGTGATTCGTTTAATTGTTCCATCGGCCCGTGTGACTTGATTTTTTTTAAAAAAGTGTGCATTCATTGGAACGTTTTCACGAATCTTCAACGACGAGTCTTAGATTGGGTTCATCAACACACGGTTACGTATTCATTTTGTTTTGATTTGATCGTTTACTTGTGTGTTTGCAGGCAATCCAAAGTGATTTGTCAAGAATAGGATTCTCACTCGATTTGTTGTTGCCTAATCTTTGATATTCAATCGAATAGTCGTTTGTTTGTCCGAATTTCATTATCGTTTGGAAAACTCGTTATTGTGAATCTTTTGATACAGGAGATGAATTCTGAAATGTATATTGCACTGAATAAGTTCAATAATTTTTCAGGTATCGATGGAGAATCAATTGAAGAATTGATTAATAGGTATATCGAGTTGTATTGGGAGATGGTGAGATTGAAGATAACCAAGACCAATGAGGAATGGGTTGATAAGTTGGGAAATGTTTTACCGGGTGATATCTGGAGAACGTATTTGTCAGATTTGAGGAAGATATACTTAGACGTGAATTTGAGCGTGTTCATCGAGAAGATTAAAGAACGAGAACTTGAACTCCGAAAGAATAAAGCAGCAACTGATAAAGTAGATTTCAAATCTGAGGAAAATGTGCGAAAGGAAGAGGAGCAGGTTAAAGAAATTTCAGCTATCAAGGTGGAAAAGAAAGCTGAATCTGTAAAAACGATCGAGAAGTGTTCAAACTGTGAAAATCTGAAATTTGAAAATGCCAAACTCCTGAGGGAATTAGAGAGTTTGACATTAGAAAACAAAAATCTTAAAAATTCAGAAAATGTTTTGAAAATTCAAATAAAAAATTCAGAAAATGAAAAAATAAAAATTGAAAAAGATTTTCAAAGTCAAATAAAGATTCTTGAAGATGCGAGGAATGTGTTTAGTAAGAATAACATCGAAAAGCAAAAAATGATCAATTCTCATCTTGAAAAGATTATTCGACTTGAAAAGGAAAGTGAGCAAGCTCGAAAGACAATCAGTGAGCTTGAAAATAAATTGAAAGGTTTTGTGATTTCTTCAGCGTATGTGAATATTTCATGTCCAAAACCGATCAATTCAGTTCCAATAAGTGACGATGTCACAAACTTTGACAATGTCAAAGTTGAAAATTGTGATGAGAAATCTGATGATGTAAATGGAAAAATTGAAAAACAAAAATTGTTTTTAGAATTAGAAGAAAAATTCAAAAATACTGTTTTGCAATCTACTGAAATAGGTGAATGCTCAAAGCAGAAACCTGTTAAGAAGATTGTTGAACAAAAACAAACTGTTAAAACATCGAAAAATGTTTAAAAAGAAAATAAAAGCTCATCAGATCGATCATCCAATCGCAATCAAAAAGTACAAAAATTGAAAAACGAAAACTCAAAAATTGTTGGTAATAAGTGGTGCAGGTTTGACCACAGTGCTCAAAAGACAAATCCAACAATCAAGAAGAGGAAAGAGTATCACCAAGCCAAACCGTGCTTTGATCTGAGCGTTTGGTATGAAGATGGTGATTGGTACGATAACAGAGTGTGCTACAAATGTAGTTATCAAGGACACATTGCTGTTAACTGCCAGAGACAAAGATTTGAGACAAGAAGTTGATATAATTGTCAAATCAAAGGTCACATTGCCAGGGATTTCCTAAGGAGATCAAATGAAAGATTGAGGGTTAATTCTCAGAAATTGGCAAAGAAACCAGTCATTGTCAAGCCCAAGGAACTGAAAGTTTCAGAACAGAAAGTCAAAGAACAAAAGGTTCAAAAACCTAAAGTTCAAGAAACGAAAGTGAAGCTTTCTCAGGGGCAAAAAGACAAACTGCGAAAGAAGAGGAAAAAGGCCAGAGAATATCTGGAGAAGATTTTGTCCTCGGGTTCACCCGACAGATCGAATAAGAGTACCGATGAATCGCTTCACTTGACAACAAAGTCAAGTAAACTGAATTCGTCAGATGCAAGTCTGAGGTCAAAAGAGGAGATAAAGAAGAAGGTAACATTTTGTGGCAATGAATCTGTTTCTTCGGAAACAAAGGAGCCACATGTCGGCGATGAATCTGGCTCGTCAAAGTCAGACAAGCCACATTCAGGCAATGATTCTGGTTCGTCAAAACCAGAAGAGCCGGTTGTTGAAATAAAATCTGAGAATTCAGGTTTAACAATGGATGATACGAACTTTTCTCCATTGATAAACAAGAATTCAAAATCATCCAAGGACAGTCAGGCTTGGGTGAAACTTTTCAAATGAAAAACCTGACTTGCCGGAGTTCCCAGGTTGGTAAGCGTGGAACATGAATCGGCATCTTTCTTGAGAAATTCACTTCGGTGATACTTCGACTTTCAAAAGATAAATTAAGGATATTAAGTTGTACTTGATTCATCTTTCCTACAAGTGGTATTTTGAAAAACAAAATTATGAAACCCCGAGTTTATGAAATGACACACAAAACTAATTTTCCGGAAAAACCATTTTGATTAAAACAAACTTAAGTGTTTTGAAATCATAATGGGAAAATAGTTTGTTGTGAGGGGAAGTTCTGATTGTTTATGCCAGGTGGATAGAGAATTGAAGTGATTCTCATCAAGTTGTCAAGTTTGTACAGTTTGTTTCAAATTTTCTCAGAAAATCAAAATTGAAACATATTTTGATTTTAGGGGGAGAAAATTTTAAAAAATTAGAAAATTTGAAAATGTCAAAAACATTAAAAATTTAAAAATGAGTTTTGTTGTGAAAAAGAGGAAATGATTGTAAATCAGTGGACTATCACAGCACGCTAAAGAAATGTAATGTCAAATGTAATAAACGGTCTCACTGATGATGTGACGATAGGTTTTTGTACATTTAGTAGATTTATTCGGGATATAAACCTAAAATTTCAAACTTGTGAAATTCGTGGGGAACACTACTTGGATATATAGGTAACCCCTGAAATCTCGTTTGAAAGGTCTCGTATTATGATATACTAGGTGTTTATACTCTATGATGTCTGGGGTATTATTCCGGGACTTCTGCTGAACGGTAGTTCAGACCTAGTCCTTGGCTAATACTTTCCGCAAAATGCTTGAAACATAGCATAAAGCCCTCAGCTGATTAGACAATAAAATTGATAATCATCTGTTGTAGCTGAAAAGATCCTCTAAAGGGGACACACTGCTAAGTCGAAGCTGATATCTCTTTGCTGAACGGAAGTTCTGACTTGAGATCTCTCAGTTCTCACATTTAACCCCTAATTTATGTACAGATATCATTGTAGTATTCTTGCCTGTAAGACTGAATATTGGGATTCTGGATACGGGAGTATATTCAAGAGGTGGGACACATGAATCGAACTAAGTTCATAAACACTTAAATAGTATCCTGAATAGATTGAAAATTGTATGAAAATTTAAGAGGACAACTATATCGTCAATCAACGTGAATTGTTTAAAACTTAAAATGTTTAAAGCTTAACGGTGCTTGTGATGTGTCTCAAAAACTGATATGATCCTCTTACACAAACTCACAAAAATATGTTTGTACATATTTCATTTCTACATTTAATTTCTGTCTTTGCATTTATGTTTCTTATTTTCAAAAATTCAAAAAGATTTTCGACGACTGATGTTGGAGAGCTGACATTCAAAATCTCAAAGGCTAAACATGATGAACAGACAGGTTGGTTAATGGTTTGAAATGTTTAAGATAATTCATTAATTTGTTAGAAATTGGAATGTTTCAAATTTTATCAGTTTTAAATGTGAAAATTCTCAATTGTTTAGTTGATTCATTGAGTTGAATCACAACTTTATTGGTTTATAATAGAGAGTTTGAGATGTGCAGGTTTCTGATTTGTTGATATGGAAAGCCAGGCGTCGATCCCAAAAGCACGAAAGCTTGACGAAAGGGGGAGCCTGAAGAGTCTGAAGAAAAAGAGCAACGGAAGCTGAAGACAGATCCACCGGGATTTTGTTCAAGCAAGAGGAACTCAAGAGAGAGAGAAAGACAAGTTGCTACGAGTTTCACTACGAGATTGACTACGGCAATATCCAAGGGGGAGATTGTTGATGCATTTATTGTCTATCGCCTTCGTCAATCCGAGTCGTAGTGAGAAGCCGGAAGAAATCAAGCGCATAATGTCATATTTAGTTAGAAATGGCAAGGTGGCAAACATGTAATTAATGAGAACTTTCATTAAGTTGCCTTGACCATATAAATAGGAGGTTATGTCATGATTTTAGTAAGATTTTTGGGAGAGTTAGAAGAAGAGACTTGGAGAAAGACTTTCTAGAGAGAGAAAGTCTAGAGAGAGAAAGTAGTTGTAATCGTGATTCTTGTACCGTTCAAGTCGTATTTCTCAATGGAATCACGTTAGTAGTACGATATTGTGTGTTCAGTCACGTACGTTCCCGGATTCCGCACGTGAAACGTTCGTTACGCAATCGAACGGCATCAAAACTGGTCCTACAATTGGGAATCACGTATTATAATAATGTAATCCTTAGATAAGCATCAAGGTTATGGGCATAAACCTTTGTGGGTCAAATGCCTAAGAATGGGTCTTTTTCGTAAAATGACAAACCGAGATGTAAAACGCAACATAAATAGTTTACTACATCAAATCCACCACAAATATAATTGTGGTGGAAGACCATTTGAGAACTAATTTGAAAATATGGTGCTGAAAATGAATGAGCGAGATTTATGCCTAAAAGGACATAAATACCCTTAACGGGTCAAAATAAGATTATAAGTAAAAACGGGTCAATAATGCGTAGTAATCCGTAATTGGAACCAAATATGATAAGATCTATTGAAATTACGAATATCATGAGAATAAGGACCAAATAAACATGTTTGTGTGATAAAATCACGAACAGGTCAAACTTTGGTAAAAAGGGTAATAAGTCGAAGACTTAAAAAGTCTGAAATTTTATTAATCCAGATATTGGATTTTAACTCCATAAGATGGAGAATTAAATTACGGACGCGTAGGAAAAAGAAACGGGTAAAACGGATTAAAAACGAGAGAGTTATGCTCGTTTCCGTGAAATCGGGTTATGCTAGGAATCTGCAGCACCAGCAAACAACATTCTGTCGAAAACAAGCACTAGCGTAGCGCGAGCATGTGCTGGCGCTACGTGAGCATGTGTCAGTTTCGCGAAAATCGTTTATTTTAACCGTTGATGCATTGCGAACCCGTTTAAATATGTTCTAAGTTACGTATGACTAATCCAACTCATGTTTTATGAGTTTTAGGTATAATTTTAGCACCGGAGGATGATCAAGCACAACTAAGAACCAAACACGATCGAGAAATAAGCTTCCGCACTATGTATCGTTTTTATGTTAAGAGACGAACTCACACATGTTATGTTGTATAGTTTTAATTCTGTAAGAAAGTTTAATGAAACCCAGAATTTCAATGTATTGGTAATTCTAATTACCCATTTATCTTCGTAAATTATACGAAAAATCGTTAAATAATAATAAGGGTGTTACAAGTTGGTATCAGAGCCCTGGTTTAAGAGATTCAAGTATGGTGGGGAAAACCATGCTTGGACTTAAACCTTATGCTCTTAATAAAGATTGGTGTTCGGTTCGAGGCTTGATCGCAAATCCGGTAAGTACATGTATATCAATGATTTAGTATGATTAAAGTGTTGAGAACAACACATATGGTTATCGTGTAATACACGTTACACCAATAATAACGATATAGAATAGATATAGTCAACGAAATTACACGCGTTGATAAGTATAGCAGAAAAGCCATGAATTATAATACGGGCATCCTTTAATGTCGAAATTACTAACTTTTGTATATGTTTTTGTTGAAGGACATTCGCATATGAAGATAGCGAGAGTTTAACAAATCGCAGATTGGACAAAGGAACGGTCCAAAGAGCATGCTCACCAAGGACTAAATCGCGTAACGACCGCGAACAAGGTTAATGGCAAGGAACGCCCGTCGGGGCAAGCATTACCAGGTGCACACTTTAAATTTAATTGCACAAATAGTAATATGCAACAAATATGTAGAAATTGAAAGTTGCATATGTAGATTAAAAACTTGGAAAAACCCGAATAGAAAATGTATTCGGGATATTGTTTCCAAGAGAAACAGATAGAGGCGTTACTTACATAGGGCGTGATGTGAAAACTATAAAAAGGTCATGCGTGTCATGTGTTAATCGCTTACTCTGGCCAAGTAAGTAGTGGCATATGATACCATGAACTTCTTATAGCGGACACATTTACATCCGATGTAGTAAGGACGGGGTGAATGGGACAAATTAAAAAGTACCCAAATGAAACAAATGAACAAAATAGTTGATAATAATGTAAACGCATAGCCAGGTGACGGAAGCGTATTACATTAGGATAATGAGCCCGAGAGAAGGGACAAGGATTAATGTAAATGATGATATAAATAAATGACCTACGGAAAATTCTCGAAAATAAGTCATTTTGGACGAAGAGCCATGGTTGACAAAATGGGCAAGTAAAACCAAAGTATAGATGATCCGCCGGATCATAAAAACAAAGGTATTGCACATACGAAAAAGGTAATCAAGGTTGTTAACTTTAGTTGTAGTAAAGAAAGGATAAAGATGAAAATCGTCACTCGTAATCAATAAGGCCGTCAAGGATGGTCGCGTAAAGAATAAAAGAAATGGTTGAATAAAAGCGACAGAATTTCGCTAAGATGACTAAATAAATCAAAACGAAGTCTTAATGCATACCGGAAGGGTTGCAATGATAATGACTTCGGTAAAACACCCGGTTGATGGGTAAGGATTTAAACACATGCGTAGACCGATAAACGGGAATGCGGATGGAAAGTCAAAAGACTCGGGTTTCGAGTCACGACTAAAAGATGATGAGATACTGTAAATAGAAATTTTGATAAAATTACGTTCGACTAATTTAAAGTCGAACGGGTCGAACAAAGGATGAAATTTGACGTTCACAAGTGATGAAACTTCACACGAACAAGTCAAACGAATTAAATAAATGATGACGCTTGCTAATGTAAGTAAGCGTGAACTGAATAAATAAAAGTGTGAAATGTTAACAAACCTATGTATAGGGTTGTAAGCGTTAAGAACGTTAAGATAAAAGAACCCGGGTAATGGGTTGTAAAGAAGTATAAGTATGAACCGTTAAACGGTAAGCGTAGAACAAACTGACGTGTAAATGACGTAAGGAGTCATAAAGTCGGAAGAATAGTCCGAAAGTGAACAAATGAAGCCTTAGACTACGGTCAAGGTTAACTAAAGTTCAAAAGCGAAAATAAATGATTCCAAACATAACAAGGGATGCCTTAAAACTATATATGCAAATATATATATATATATATATATATATATATATATATATATATATATATATATATATATATATATATATATATACACATTTGAATTCAGACGCGGATAAAAGATGATCTATGGGATCGTCATAACCTACGGGATTAAACGTAACGTCAAGGTCTACGGGACCAAGAAGACCCTTGGGTCATAAATGAAAGAAACGAACAGTTGAGGTCTCACCTTAAAAGGGTGAAAAATCTAAAGAAATAGCCTATGAGGCTAAGTGAAAAAACCTACGGGTCAATAGTGTAAAGCAAGGGAACTGGTTACGATTCCCCGCGTAAAATGAGAACGGAAAAGAATAAATTATGGGTTGTCAATTTCCTTAATATGAGTAATTGACATAGTAAAAAAGAAAAAACGTTAAACTAAAATTCAGTTTTAGTAAGAGACAACGTTTTAATAAATATGAATATTATAAGACGAATTCGGAAAAATGATTAATATCAAAGAATATAGATCTTAGCACCGATAGATGCAAGGCGATACATTCGAAAGAAAGATTTTCGGTAATGAAAGTCGACATAAACTTAAGCAAGACGTGATGTGATCAAGGTCACAAAAAGTGATACATAGTATAACCACGTCGTAACGTGAGTTACGAGATTTGACATCAGAAAACACGCAAAGGGCCGGGTTGGCAATAAGGTATACCCGAATGATGGGGTATAAAGTGATAGCGACTAATCAGTCTAGCCGGTAAAACCTTTCGAAGTCAAGATAACGTTACGACTTATACAAAGCGTTTGTCAATATATGATTAGCTTGAAGTAAACATATTGAAGAATAAATATGATCCAGTGATCAGATGACAACTCGGTCAAATAAGTGACCAGAATAAGAAATACAAGATGAAAGTATCGGCCTTTGAGGCCATACACGTAAAAGGCGCATACGCCTTAAAACCGAAAACACATTACCATACTTTTCTGGTAAGATTGTTATATTCGAGCAATACTCAAGCGATCACCAAAACTAAGGTTCAGATGATCTAAACCAATAAGGTGCGTAAGAAAGGTTTCGAGGACGAAACCTCTTTAAGGAGGGCAGACTTGTAACACCCCGAAAACGGGTTTGGTAATCAAACCCCGTTAATACTAAAAGACGGGTAAGATACTGTTAGCAGTAAAAGTAACTCGGTAAATATTAGGATTTAAATAATTAAACCTAATATTAAATAAAAGTTATACAAAGGCTTATGGATAAATAAAGTGTATAAAAAGGCCCGAGTTGACGGGACCTAAAATAAACTTAGTCATAAATATTTCCAAACCCGCTAAGCTAACTAGGAATGTTTGACCCGGTTACTAAGAGTGAATATGGATTGGAAATAAGTAGGTTGTAACCTACTTAATAATTCACGAAACATGAGGGACCAAAGTTAGATATTTGGAAAAGTTTAATTATTAAAACAAAAATAAAAACACGCCACACATAGTGTGTGCGTGTGTGAGATCGACTAGGAGGTGAGCTCCAAAAGCTCAAACCCTAAACTGAACGAATTCTTCAAATTAGATGACCAATTGAAGGCCACAATCGGATTTGAATACATAGAGACGATCACCAAGTCAAGGGGATCGTAAGGTATGTTGAATTTCTAACATTCATGAAGTTGTGAAAATTAGTTAACTTTGCATGATGCGATCTATGCATGAATCGTAAAGGCTATGGCCAAATTAATGAAGTATGATTGCTTAGGAACAAACCCTAAGTAGAAATTTGAAGTAAAATTGCTATGATTTGAGTAATTTGATGATTTACCACTTTTAGACAAGTGGGTTTTGATTATGAAGTGAAGGTGATGATATGTTAGTGCTAGAAATTATCATAAATGATAGTTGAAGTAAGAAACTTGAACAATTTGCAAGTTGAGTATTTGATCATTCATGATAAAGGTTGAATTTTGATGTTAACCTTGGTCAAAATGAATAGTTATGAACTAGTTAGTAATTGTGTAAAATTATGCCCATTAGGTGTTTGTTAAAATGCCTAAATGAAAGCTAAAATATTGAAATTTCGAGTGAAACGAACATTCGAATAATATGGAGAATTATGCGAAATATAAAACGATAAGAGTTCTAAATATCATGACGATTTAGACTTAATTGTGTAAACCATGTGATTGAAAGTAGTTAACTTTGATAAGTTAAGATAACTAATGATGAAGTCGAATAGTAGTTTTGACATAAAATCCGTAAGATGAAATAGTCATAATAATGATGACTAATCTAACCGTCTTACTAATCATGATGATAGTTTGACTCTTGACAAGCTAGATAGAGGCTTGGGCAAGGAGCGGGTCAAACGGATCGTGTACGCAAAAAAGACCATAACCGGATGCAAGTTAATCGACGCTTACATCCTTTTTTGTAGAATATGCATTATTTTGTAAATTACAAATGCGATAGTGTAGTATCCGAAATAAGGGTTCCGACGCTATTAACACGAGTCGGAACAAACATAAATGATAAAAACCATGGGTCATGGTGAAAAGAGGCGAAACGGTAATTTAGTCATGTAATGACTAACAATTAATGAGTTTTCATTAAGATCACTTTAAAGCGCAACTAATAACGAGAAAATAAGTAAAGATTGAAATTTAGTCAAGTAACGACTAATGTAAATTGTAGTTAAAAGGGGTCTAGTGGCAAAAATCCGAAATGGGTCGGATGAGCAAATTGGTAATTAATAACCATGTTTTGCTACTTATGAAAATGTTAGGTCATATAGGCCAAACGGGTCAAATGGCGTGATAACACCATTTGACAATATCGACTAATGTGGTTGTCAAGTCTTGTGTTAACAGGAGCGATTAGCAATTCGGATAATTGTGTCGCCATAGAATATATGATAATAAAAGCGAGGTATAAATCGGGTCCATTTGTTAACCCAAGCCAGGTACGCATCAATGAGATTATAGTTTAAATGTGCGATTTTGATCATTTTTGTAATGCAAGTCCTTCGTCGTAAATAAGGGAGTACTGTTGATAAATATGCCCTTGATGGGTAAATCAGGCAAACGACCCTTATGGGCGGATTGGGAATCACGTATTATAATAATGTAATCCTTAGATAAGCATCAAGGTTATGGGCATAAACCTTTGTGGGTCAAATGCCTAAGAATGGGTCTTTTTCGTAAAATCACAAACCGAGATGTAAAACGCGACATAAATAGTTTACTACATCAAATCCACCACAAATATAATTGTGGTGGAAGACCATTTGAGAACTAATGTGAAAATATGGTGCTGAAAATGAATGAGCGAGATTTATGCCTAAAAGGACATAAATACCCTTAACGGGTCAAAATAAGATTATAAGTAAAAACGGGTCAATAATGCGTAGAAATCCGTAATTGGAACCTAATATGATAAGATGTATTGAAATTACGAATATCATGAGAATAAGGACCAAATAAACATGTTTGTGTGATAAAATCACGAACGGGTCAAACTTTGGTAAAAAAGGGTAATAAGTCGAAGACTTAAAAGTCTGAAATTTTATTAATCCAGATATTGGATTTTAACTCCTTAAGATGAAGAATTAAATTACGGACGCGTAGGAAAAAGAATCGGGTAAAACAGATTAAAAACGAGAGAGTTATGCTCGTTTCCGTGAAATCGGGTTATGCTAGGAATCTCCAGCACCAGCAAACAACATTCTGTCGAAAACACGTGCTAGCGTAGCGCGAGCTTGTGCTAGCGCTACGCGAGCATGTGTCAGTTTCGCGAAAATCGTTTATTTTAACCGTTGATGCACTGTGAACCCGTTTAAATACGTTCTAAGTTACGTATGACTAATCCAACTCATGTTTTATGAGTTTCATTTATAATTTTAGCACCGAAGGACGATCAAGCACAACAAAGAACCGAACACGATCGAGAAATAAGCTTCCGCACTATGTATCGTTGTTATGTTAAATAACGAACTCACACATGTTATGTTGTATAGTTTTAATTCTGTAAGAAAGTTTAATGAAACTCGGAATTTCAATGTATTGGTAATTCTAATTACCCATTTATCTTCGTAAATTACACGAAAAATCGTTAAATAATAATAAGGGTGTTACAAGTTGGTATCAGAGCCCTGGTTTAAGAGATTCAAGTATGGTGGGAAAAACCATGCTTGGGCTTAAACCTTATGCTCTTAATAAAGATTGGTGTTCGGTTCGAGGCTTGATCGCAAATCCGGTAAGTACATGTATATCAATGATTTAGTATGATTAAATTGTTGAGAACAACACATATGGTTATCGTGTAATACACGTTACACCAATAATTACGATATAGAATAGATATAGTCAACGAAAATACACGCGTTGATGCGTATAGCAGAAAAGCTATGAATTATAATACCGGCATCCTTTAATGTTGAAATTACTAACTTTTGTATATGTTTTAGTTGAAGGACACTCGCATATGAAGATAGCGAGAGTTTAACAAATCGCAGATTGGACAACGGAACGGTCCAAAGAGCATGCTCACCAAGGACTAAATTGCGTAACGACCGCGAACAAGGTTAATGGCAAGGAACGCCCGTCGGGGCAAGCATTACCAGGTGCACACTTTAAATTTAATTGCACAAATAGTAATAGGCAACAAATATGTAGAAAGTGAAAGTTGCATATGTAGATTAAAAACTTGGAAAAACCCGAATAGAAAATGTATTCGGGATATTGTTTCCAAGAGAAACAGATAGAGGCGTTACTTACATAGGGCGTGATGTGAAAACTATAAAAAGGTCATGCGTGTCATGTGTTAATCGCTTACTCTGGACAAGTAAGTAGTGGCATATGATACCATGAACTTCTTATAGCGGACACATTTACATCCGATGTAGTAAGGACGGGGTGAATGGGACAAATTAAAAAGTACCCAAATGAAACAAATGAACAAAATAGTTGATAATAATGTAAACGCACAGCCGGGTGACGGAAGCGTATTACATTAGGATAATGAGCCCGAGAGAAGGGACAAGGATTAATGTAAATGATGATATAAATAAATGACCTAAGGAAAATTCTCAAAAATAAGTCATTTTGGACGAAGAGCCATGGTTGACAAAATGGGCAAGTAAAACCAAAGTGTAGATGATCCGCCGGATCATAAAAACAAAGGTATTGCCCATACGAAAAAGGTAATCAAGGTTGTTAACTTTAGTTGTAGTAAAGAAAGGATAAAGATGATAATCGTCACTCGTAATCAATAAGGCCGTCAAGGATGGTCGCGTAAAGAATAAAAGAAATGGTTGAATGAAAGCGACAGAATTTCGCTAAGACGACTAAATAAATCAAAACGAAGTCTTAATGCATACCGGAAGGGTTGCAATGATAATGACTTCAGTAAAACACCCGGTTGATAGGTAAGGATTTAAACACATGCGTAGACCGATAAACGGGAATGCGGATGGAAAGTCAAAAGTGATGAAACTTCACACGAACAAGTCACGACTAAAAGATGATGAGATACTGTAAATAGAAATTTTGATAAAATTACGTTCGACTAATTTAAAGTCGAACGGGTCGAACAAAGGATGAAATTTGACATTCACAAGTGATGAAACTTCACACGAACAAGTCAAACGAATTAAATAAATGATGACGCTTGCTAATGTAAGTAAGCGCGAACTGAATAAATAAAAAGTGTGAAATGTTAACAAACCTATGTATAGGGTTGTAAGCGTTAAGAACGTTACGATAAAAGAACTCGGGTAATGAGTTGTAAAGAAGTATAAGTATGAACCGTGAAACGGTAAGCGTAGAACAAACTGACGTGTAAATGACGTAAGGAGTCATAAAGTCAGAAGAATAGTCTGAAAGTGAACAAATGAAGCCTTAGACTACGGTCAAGGTCAACTAAAGTTCAAAAGCGAAAATAAATGATTCCAAACATAACAAGGGATGCCTTAAAACTATATATGCATATATATATATATATATATATATATATATATATATATATATATACACACACACACATTTGAATTCAGACATGGATAAAAGATGATCTATGGGATCATCATAACCTACGGGACTAAACTTAACGTCAAGGTCTACGGGACCAATAAGACCCTTGGGTCATAAATGAAAGAAACGAACAGTTGAGGTCTCACCTTAAAAGGGTGAAAAATCTAAAGAAATAGCCTATGAGGCTAAGTGAAAGAACCTACGGGTCAATAGTGTAAAGCAAGGGAACTGGTTACGATTCCCCGCGTAAAATGAGAACGGAAAAGAATAAATTATGGGTTGTCAATTTCCTTAATATGAGTAATTGACATAGTTAAAAAGAAAAACGTTAAACTAAAATTCAGTTTTAGTAAGAGACAATGTTTTAATAAATATGAATATTATAAGACGAATTCGGAAAAATGATTAATATCAAAGAATATAGATCGTAGCACCGATAGATACAAGGCGATACATTCGAAAGAAATATTTTCGGTAATGAAAAGTCGACATAAACTTAAACAAGACGTGATGTGATCACGGTCACAAAAAGTGATACATAGTATAACCACGTCGTAACGTGAGTTACGAGATTTGACATCAGAAAACACGCAAAGGGTCGGGTTGGCAATAAGATATACCCGAATGACGGGGTATAAAGTGACAGCGACTAATCAGTCTAGCCGGTAAAACCTTTCAAAGTCAAGATAGCGTTACGACTTATACAAAGCGTTTGTCAATATAAGATTAGCTTGAAGTAAACATATTGAAGAATAAATATGATCGAGTGATCAGATGACATCTCGGTCAAATAAGTGACTAGAATAAGAAATACAAGATGAAAGTATCGGCCTTTGAGGCCATACACGTAAAAGGCGCATACGCCTTAAAACCGAAAACACATTACCATACTGTGACACCCCAGGAAAACCAGTAAACGAAACAATTTACCTAGCTTCCTCAGTAAACACATGCCAAATTTCGGGACGAAATTTCTTTTAAGTTGGGGATAATGTGACAACCCGAGTTTTCAAGGTCTCTACTCGATTTAACCTCGTACTTATTTGCAAGTGTGTTTTATAAATATTTGATGTGTAATACATGTGTTGTGTAAATGATTGTATACATGATATGTGTATGAATGTTATGAACATATTGGTTGGATTGTTGGATTTTATAATTTAAAACAAATGTTAGAGTTCTTGCCGAAAACACCCCCACCCGCCGAAAATACTTCCTGATGAAAACACTTATGTGTTTTCGTCCTCTTGTGGCTGACGAAATCAAACTGGGCTTTAGGCCCAGTAGTGAATCACATATATTATCACAACCTTTACGAGAGTTATATTCAGAAAACCCTGGACACCTATCACACCCTCTCTTGTTTGTTTTGAAACCGAACGGCAGCCGTGAAAGACTTGAGCCGTACATCAATCGAACTTTTGTCTCTTCCGTTTAGGTTGGTAATCTACTACCGATAACTGTTAGATCGAAATCATTATTAATTGTTTATTTGGTTTTCCGTATTGACTGCTATCATGATATATATGTATGAGCCTATGATTGAATTAATTTGCATGCTGGGAATCCATATAATCTGATATGATACTCATTGTCTATGTTCAAGTAATGTTGGTTGTCTTGTTATGTTGATGCCATAATAGTAGATGAGTAGCAGGTGTTTGGTCAAATAGCAGCGTGAAAACAAACTACCCTTGTCGGCCATGGTTGACTATTTTAATATTGATAGTTTGATAAATTTCCATTATATTACTTGATTTAGGCTGCATAAGGGTTGAGTAAGTGATGATTATTATGGCCATGATTGAATTTTTGGTCCAATAGTATTAATTCTATGAGTAAAGTGGCGGCTGTGACTTAGTTTGTTAAAGTCAAACCATGTGCATTGTCAGGATATAAACGATTGATCATGTGTGTGCAATCTTGAGTTATATGATGTCAGGATATCATCATACTTAGGGCAATACAAGCTAGAGACTGTCCACAAGATACATAAACTGTGATTTTGATTGTATGATGACAATGTTTACATGTCCCATCTATGTGATTGAATTGCATGATAAGGATCCCTATTAATTAATTATGTCGGCCATTGTTATCATATTTAAATAGATTTGTCAGTAATCATGTGCTTGTTACATGTGCTTTTAGATTGGATATATGTTAACCTACTACCATTAAATAGTGATGGATGTTTGAACTATCCTATGTTGCAAGAGATCTAACTGTGATATGATTACTTGAATTATTCGTAGTTGCTGTTGATGATGATGCCTTCGACAAGACCCCCACTCAACGAAATGCCCACATAAACGAAATCACCTTAGGTGATTTCGGCTAAGGTGATTTCGGCCCATATAGAGTTTTCGGCCCAAGTTTGGTTTTCGGCCCAAAGTGATTTCGACCAATGGATTTCGGGCCCAAGCGTTTTCGCCACAAGGTTGTTTTCGGCCCAACTGTTATGTGTTCGAACCTATTAACTGGGCCAAGTTATTAACTCAATTAACCTTATCAACTTCGTTAGACTCATGTAGTTAATTCTGTTATGTACTCTGTTAAGTGGATGCTCTTGTTTAACTATGTTAGTTCATTCTGTTAGTTAACTAACAGTGTTTGTTTATTATTTCGGTTACGTATGTAAACCTTGTTGAAATGCTAACTCTGTTAAGACTGTTAACACTTTCAAGTGGGTTAATGAATAGTCAAGATAGTAAAAACTATGATGGACATTTATGTGAAAGATGGATTTGCATGAATTGGTTTAACTGCTTACATGATACAAGATGCTAACTGCTGGGCACACTTTGTGATAATACTGTGATGCAAGTTACATGAGAAACATTACGAACATGAACTGATTATATATACATGTGTACTATAGGTCGTGATTGATTAATTGTGGGCGTGTACCCCTTTTAGCATACCGAGCAAACCAAGGTGAGTTCACACAGCCAAGGCATGGGGTTCCCGGGTGGGAATGGGATTTGTTGAATTATTGTACATACTCCTACACAGCTGATAGAACTGAACGATATGACACGACTAGACTAGTAACACTTACTGAACTGATCTTCGCACACCTGCCAAGGGTTGGCCGTGATATTATGACTGTCTTCGCACACCTGCCTTAGGAAGGCCGCGAACTGAATTTTACTAATCTTCGCACACCTGCCTTAGGAAGGCCGCGAAGTAAATCTACTAATCTTCGCACACCTGCCTGGGAGGCCGCGATACAAACAAACCTAGTCTAGAATACTTGGGAGGAACATCCCCTAATATCTTCGCATACCTGCCTGGGAGGCCGCGATGGAAATATGATATATGACATAACGAACGAACATACTACTCACACTATACTATTAGTGAACTGTTACTGAACTATTAACTGTGAACTCGCTCAACTAGTTGTTGACTCTCTGTTGCATGCCTTGCAGGACCTTAGGTACTTATGGAGCTTACACAAGGAGGAGCAGGTCGTTGTGGGATTTAGATCGCAGACATTATGCTAAACAATTGAACTTATAACTTTACTTTGGATTTTCATTATTACGCTTCCGCTATTGATACTATGTTTGGTTTAGAACATCAATCGTATTGAATGGGTTTTTTACGAATTATCTTATTTATATTATGCTATGTTCAATATGATTGATGGCTTGATCCTGGTCATGTCACGCCTCCAAGTGGTGGTACTCCGCGTGTGGATTTTGGGGGTGTGACAGATTGGTATCAGAGCCATTGGTTATAGTGAACTTGGTTTCAATATGAGAAAACATTTTATTAAAACCGGACTATAACCAGAACAGTGCTCTCAATGATCCGCAACGACGCTTCGCTCCACGTGCAAGACTCGACATCCTAGGTAATAAGGTTTATGTTTATTACCTGCATGCTAGAACTATGTAGAACTTTGATCGCGTTACGCTTAGATACACATGACACTCTTACTTGAGAATACCTACATGCTCACACTTTTCTGTCATCGCACTACTTGCGAACCATTCTTACTTATGCTACTTTTACTACTCGATTACGTCTGGACATGTTAACATGACTCAAGCCCAGTTGACGGCTCTCATTAACGAACAAGTTGCTGCGGCGCTTGCAGCCGCACAAGCAGGAGGTATAACCTGCTATTCCAAACCTATCCTAGGATGTTAGATCCTACTCTCGTGACCCAACTCTCGGGCTTAACCTTGATCTATCTTTCTCGTGCAACGGGTCAGAACGCACAGCAACCTGTCTGCACATTCAAGAACTTCATGGACTGTCGTCCAAGTACATTCAGTGGCACAGAAGGCGCAGTGGGACTACTCCATTAGGTTGAAAAGCTCGAGTCAGTAATTGAGATGTGTGAATGCCCTGAGGCTCGCAGGGTCAAGTATGCCACTGGTACTTTGGAAGAAATCGCACTAACCTGGTGGAACGCGTAAGTACGGATACTAGGGTTGGCAGCTGCTAACGCCACCCCTGGAACGAACTCAAAAGAACACATTAAAAGGGAATACTGCACGCGTGATGACATCCACAAGTTGGAAGTGGAGCTTTACCATTTGAAAATGACGGGGTCAGAAATTGAAGCTCATACGAAACAGTCGAACGAACTGGCCATCTTGTGTCCAACCATGGTGGACCCTCCCAGCAAGCGTATCAAATTGTACCTCAAGGGTCTAGCCTCAGAGATTCAGAGCCATGCTGCATCGGCTAACCTCAACAATAACCAAGACATTCAGCGTCCTGCTCATCGCCTCATGGATCAGGCAGTGGAACAGAACAGGCTGCCTAGTTGTATCAGCGCTATTACTACCGCTACCACTTCTGCTACTCCCGCTACTCCTAGTGACAACAAGCGGAAATGGGATGGGTATTCCAGCAAGGGTTCCGCTACCGTTCAGTCTCAAGGACAGCAGCAGCGCAAGAATAGTGATCACCAGAGCCCGGGTCAGCCAACTTCTGGTGGTCAGGGGCAGGGTGGATATCGGGGAATTCACCCACTGTGTAACAAATACAACAGACACCATAGTGGTTAGTGCAACGAGGGACATTCCTAGAGGTGTCTCAAGATGGGCCATGAAGCTAAGGATTTAGGTGCCCACGGCCTGTAGATCAGAATCGCCAGCAGCAACAGCAAGTAGAAATTTTGTGCAAGGAAAAGGTTATTCGTATTCCTCGTTCTGGTCAAGAACCTCTCGAAGTTCAAGGCGACAAGAGTGGTGCTGTGGTTGGCATCATCTCTTTCTTAAAGGCGCAGAAATGTTTACGAAAGGGGCACACTGCAATTCTGGCACTTGTCACTGACGCAGCAGCAAAGGAAAAGAAGCTGGAGGATATTCCAGTTGTGTGTGACTTTCCTCAGGTGTTTCCTGAAGATTTACCCGGTTTACCGCCTCACCGCCAAGTCGAATTCCAGATCGAGTTAGCTCCTG
Source organism: Helianthus annuus (assembly GCF_002127325.2). Classification (NCBI taxonomy): domain Eukaryota; kingdom Viridiplantae; phylum Streptophyta; class Magnoliopsida; order Asterales; family Asteraceae; genus Helianthus; species Helianthus annuus. Next base: position 104,031,679 of record NC_035445.2, read on the forward strand.
GAGCAGCACCCATAGCTCGCGCACCGTATCGTTTAGCTCCATCGGAACTGGAAGAACTATCAAAGCAACTACAAGAGCTCTTGGATAAGGGCTTTATTCGTCCAAGCTCTTCGCCTTGGGGAGCTCCAGTACTTTTTGTGAAAAAGAAGGATGGCACTTTCAGGATGTGCATCGACTACCGTGAACTGAACAAGGTAACGATGAAGAACCGTTATCCTCTTCCGCGTATAGACAACCTGTTCGACCAGTTGCAGGGGTCGAGTTACTACTCCAAGATAGACTTGAGGTCAGGGTATCATCAGCTGAGAGTCCGGGATGAGGACGTCTCTAAAACCGCATTCAGAACTCGTTACGGTCACTACGAGTTTCTTGTCATGCCATTTGGGTTAACGAATGTGCCTGCCGTATTTATGGATCTGATGAACAGGGTGTGCAAGCCGTACTTAGACAAGTTTGTGATTGTCTTCATAGACGACATCCTGATTTACTCCAAGAGTCAGGAGGAGCACGAGCAGCACCTACGATTGATTTTGGAACTCCTACGAAAGGAACAACTGTACGCCAAATTCTCGAAATGTGACTTCTGGCTTCGTGAAGTCCACTTCCTAGGCCATGTGGTGAACAAGGATGGGATTCATGTGGATCCATCCAAGGTGGATTCGATCAAGAACTGGCCTGCACCGCGTACACCAACGGAAATACGCCAATTCTTGGGTTTGGCGGGTTACTACAGACGGTTTATCAAAGACTTCTCCAAGATCGCACAGCCGCTCACTATACTGACACAGAAGGGTGTCACCTATCGTTGGGGAAATTCCCAGGAAACCGCTTTTCAGTACCTAAAGGATAGGCTTTGCAGCGCGCCTATTCTCTCATTGACAGAGGGCACGGACGACTTTGTGGTTTATTGTGACGCGTCGATACAGAGTCTTGGGTGTGTATTGATGCAGCGGGATAAGGTTATTGCCTACGCTTCACGTCAACTCAAGGTTCACGAACGGAACTACACGACGCACGATTTAGAGCTGGGAGCTGTTGTTTTCGCGCTTAAGATATGGCGACACTACCTGTACGGTACCAGATGCACGATTTACACCGATCACAGGAGTCTCGAGCATATCCTTAAGCAAAAGGATTTGAACATGCGTCAACGAAGATGGGTTGAACTTTTGAACGATTACGAATGCGCCATCAAGTACCATCCAGGCAAGGCCAATGTTGTGGCAGATGCCCTCAGTCGGAAAGACACTTTACCTAGGCGTGTACGAGCTTTGCAGCTCACTATTCAGTCCAATCTTCCTGCACAGATACGAACTGCTCAGATAGAAGCATTGAAACCCGAAAACGTCGAGGCTGAAGCCTTACGCGGCTCAAGGCAACGAATGGAACAAAAGGAAGACGGTGCCTACTACGTAACGGGGCGTATTTGGGTCCCACTTTTTGGCGGTTTACGAGAGCTGGTAATGGACGAAGCTCACAAGTCTCGCTACTCGGTACATCCAGGGTCGGATAAAATGTACCACGACATCAGAACAACATATTGGTGGCCTAGTATGAAGGCCCACATCGCTACTTACGTTAGCAAGTGTTTGACTTGTGCAAGGGTCAAGGTGGAATATCAGAAACCAGCGGGCCTACTTCAACAACCTAAGATACTGCAATGGAAATGGGAAGAAATTTCCATGGATTTTGTTACAGGCTTACCCAGATCCCAGCGTGTGAATGACACTATATGGGTGATCGTGGATCGACTCACCAAGTCTGCACACTTCCTGGCTATAAAGGAAACGGATAAGTTCTCCACTCTCGCAGACGTTTATCTTAAGGAAGTTGTTTCGCGGCACGGGGTGCCCACCTCCATCATTTCGGATCGGGATGCACGATTCACGTCAGAGCTATGGCAAGCGATGCATAAATCTTTTGGCTCACGGTTAGACATGAGCACAGCGTATCATCCTCAGACGGATGGGCAGTCTGAGCGAACGATTCAAACGCTTGAAGACATGCTTCGGGCATGTGTTATTGATTTCGGCAACGGCTGGGAAAAGCATCTCCCTTTGGTGGAGTTCTCATACAATAACAGCTATCACACCAGCATACAAGCCGCTCCATTCGAGGCATTGTATGGGCGTAAATGTCGGTCACCTCTCTGTTGGGCAGAGGTGGGGGATAGTCAGATTACGGGTCCAGAGATTGTAGTGGACGCCACGGAAAAGATTGCGCAAATACGACAACGCATGGCGGCAGCACGCGACTGTCAGAAAGCATACGCGGATAAGCGTAGGAAACCGTTGGAATTTCAGGTCGGGGACCGGGTTTTACTTAAAGTCTCACCCTGGAAGGGTGTGGTTCATTTTGGCAAACGGGGCAAACTAAATCCGCGGTATGTCGGACCGTTCGAAATCATTGAGAAAATAGGCAAAGTGGCCTACAAGCTAAACCTACCAGCTGAACTCGGTGCAGTTCACAATGTATTTCACGTGTCGAATCTGAAGAAGTGCCTGTCAGATGAGACCCTCATAGTTCCTTTTAAGGAACTCACTATCGACGAGCGGTTGCAGTTCATCGAGGAACCTGTAGAAATCACGGACCGGGATGTTAAGGTCCTCAAAAGCAAGAGAATCCCTCTTGTTCGAGTTCGTTGGAACTCCCGACGTGGCCCAGAGTACACCTGGGAACGCGAAGACCAGATGACAGAAAAGTACCCCCAATTATTCGGAACCAATGCAACCACTACTGAGGCTGAAGCTACTACAGAATTTCGGGACGAAATTCCAAATCAACGGGGGGATGATGTGACACCCCAGGAAAACCAGTAAACGAAACAATTTACCTAGCTTCCTCAGTAAACGCATGCCAAATTTCGGGACGAAATTTCTTTTAAGTTGGGGATAATGTGACAACCCGAGTTTTCAAGGTCTTTACTCGATTTAACCTCGTACTTATTTGCAAGTGTGTTTTATAAATATTTGATGTGTAATACATGTGTTGTGTAAATGATTGTATACATGATATGTGTATGAATGTTATGAACATATTGGTTGGATTGTTGGATTTTATAATTTAAAACAAATGTTAGAGTTCTTGCCGAAAACACCCCCACCCGCCGAAAATACTTCCTGATGAAAACACTTATGTGTTTTCGTCCTCTTGTGGCTGATGAAATCAAACTGGGCTTTAGGCCCAGTAGTGAATCACATATATTATCACAACCTTTACGAGAGTTATATTCAGAAAACCCTAGACACCTATCACACCCTCTCTTGTTTGTTTTGAAACCGAACGGCAGCCGTGAAAGACTTGAGCCGTACATCAATCGAACTTTTGTCTCTTCCGTTTAGGTTGGTAATCTACTACCGATAACTGTTAGATCGAAATCATTATTAATTGTTTATTTGGTTTTCCGTATTGACTGCTATCATGATATATATGTATGAGCCTATGATTGAATTAATTTGCATGCTGGGAATCCATATAATCTGATATGATACTCATTGTCTATGTTCAAGTAATGTTGGTTGTCTTGTTATGTTGATGTCATAATAGTAGATGAGTAGCAGGTGTTTGGTCAAATAGCAGCGTGAAAACAAACTACCCTTGTCGGCCATGGTTGACTATTTTAATATTGATAGTTTGATAAATTTCCACTATATTACTTGATTTAGGCTGCATAAGGGTTGAGTAGGTGATGATTATTATGGCCATGATTGAATTTTTGGTCCAATAGTATTAATTCTATGAGTAAAGTGGCGGCTGTGACTTAGTTTGTTAAAGTCAAACCATGTGCATTGTCAGGATATAAACGATTGATCATGTGTGTGCAATCTTGAGTTATATGATGTCAGTATATCATCATACTTAGGGCAATACAAGCTAGAGACTGTCCACAAGATACATAAACTGTGATTTTGATTGTATAATGATAATGTTTACATGTCCCATCTATGTGATTGAATTGCATGATAAGGATCCCTATTAATTAATTATGTCGGCCATTGTTATCATATTTAAATAGATTTGTCAGTAATCATGTGCTTGTTACATGTGCTTTTAGATTGGATATATGTTAACCTACTACCATTAAATAGTGATGGATGTTTGAACTATCCTATGTTGCAAGAGATCTAACTGTGATATGATTACTTGAATTATTCGTAGTTGCTGTTGATGATGATGCCTTCGACGAGACCCCCACTCAACGAAATGCCCACATAAACGAAATCACCTTAGGTGATTTCGGCTAAGGTGATTTCGGCCCATATAGAGTTTTCGGCCCAAGTTTGGTTTTCGGCCCAAAGTGATTTCGACCAAGGGATTTCGGGCCCAAGCGTTTTCGCCACAAGGTTGTTTTCGGCCCAACTGTTATGTGTTCGAACCTATTAACTGGGCCAAGTTATTAACTCAATTAACCTTATCAACTTTGTTAGACTCATGTAGTTAATTCTGTTATGTACTCTGTTAAGTGGATGCTCTTGTTTAACTATGTTAGTTCATTCTGTTAGTTAACTAACAGTGTTTGTTTATTATTTCGGTTACGTATGTAAACCTTGTTGAAATGCTAACTCTGTTAAGACTGTTAACACTTTCAAGTGGGTTAATGAATAGTCAAGATAGTAAAAACTATGATGGACATTTATGTGAAAGATGGATTTGCATGAATTGGTTTAACTGCTTACATGATACAAGATGCTAACTGCTGGGCACACTTTGTGATAATACTGTGATGCAAGTTACATGAGAAACATTACGAACCTGAACTGATTATATATACGTGTGTACTATAGGTCGTGATTGATTAATTGTGGGCGTGTACCCCTTTTAGCATACCGAGCAAACCAAGGTGAGTTCACACAGCCAAGGCATGGGGTTCCCGGGTGGGAATGGGATTTGTTGAATTATTGTACATACTCCTACACAGCTGATAGAACTGAACGATATGACACGACTAGACTAGTAACACTTACTGAACTGATCTTCGCACACCTGCCAAGGGTTGGCCGCGATATTATGACTGTCTTCGCACACCTGCCTTAGGAAGGCCACGAACTGAATTTTACTAATCTTCGCACACCTGCCTTAGGAAGGCCGCGAACTAAATCTACTAATCTTCGCACACCTGCCTGGGAGGCCGCGATACAAACAAACCTAGTCTAGAATACTTGGGAGGAACATCCCCTAATATCTTCGCATACCTTCCTGGGAGGCCGCGATGGAAATATGATATATGACATAACGAACGAACATAGTACTCACACTATACTATTACTGAACTGTTACTGAACTATTAACTTTGAACTCGCTCAACTAGTTGTTGACTCTCTACTGCATGCCTTGCAGGACCTTAGGTACTTATGGAGCTTGCACAAGGAGGAGCAGGTCGTTGTGGGATTTAGATCGCAGACATTATGCTAAACAATTGAACTTATAACTTTACTTTGGATTTTCATTATTACGCTTCCGCTATTGATACTATGTTTGGTTTAGAACATCAATCGTATTGAAATGGGTTTTTACGAATTATCTTATTTATATTATGCTATGTTCAATATGATTGATGGCTTGATCCTGGTCATGTCACGCCTCCAAGTGGTGGTACTCCGCGTGTGGATTTTGGGGGTGTGACACATACTTTTCTGGTAAGACTGTTATATACGAGCAATACTCAAGCGATCACCAAAACTAAGGTTCAGATGATTTAAACCAATAAGGTACGTAAGAAAGGTTTCGAGGACGAAATCTCTTTAAGGGGGGTAGACTTGTAACACCCCGAAAACAGGTTTGGTAATCAAACCCCGTTAATACTAATAAAGATCTTGGAATCCTGACACTTAAGACAAGCCCAAAACTTTCTCTTCTACCCATTCCATTTGGGAGTGTAAGCCACATGTAAAGAGTTTTGCTTGAGGACAAACAAAGATTCAAGTGTGGGGATATTTGATGTGTGTAAAATGCAACATATAAATTACATCAATTAAGGCGTAAAACTAACCCCATTTTAGTACTAATGTTGGAAAAAGTGTGCTTTTGTCTTCCTTTTGTATTTTCAGGATTAAAAGAGCTTAAATGAACAAAAGAAGTAAAAACACAACCAAATCTAAAATAAATACAAGAAAAGGAAGAAACGTGGCATGCCCGACCCCTCGACAGCATCTTCCCAAGCAAAACAAGACTTCATAAGGCTGAACACGCCCCGTGCCCAGCGGACACGGGGCGCGCCCAAGTGTCTGCAGAAAGGACAAATCAGTAGAAACTTCTATTTCCCGACACGGGGGCGTGCCCAGCTCCACACGGCCGTGGTCAACACTAAGATTCGTAGAATCTAAGCAAATCTTGATAGTACAGATACGCTTCTGCACACGGGGCCGTGCCCAGCGGACATGGGGGGCGTGGTCAATTAATGCAGACAAACTGCAATTAATGACGAAAGAGAAACTGGGTGGACACGGGGCAGTGTCCGGGCTTCTGTGCAGGCTATAAATAGAGGTGCTTGGTTCACTTCCAATGCATCCATTGGCAAACCACCTCTCTCCCACTTCACCCACACTCCACCACCACCACAACACCATCATCCACCACCTCATCCATCATAGAGTGTGTGTAGTAGTCTCCGGATCCAAGATTGATAGTAAGAGTTCTTGACAATCAAAGGCCATGTTTGCTTAAGTCTCTTACATCACTTGGTGAACACAAGCATTTAGTGTTTTTTTATTTTTAATCTTTTCGCTCTTTTTATTTGGTTATGTATTAATGACTTTAATAACTAGTTTCTTATGTTGAAGGTGAAACTTCCTTATCATTTGTCTGTGGTGTCTTGGCGTTATTTTACTGTCTATATAAAATAAAAGATTTACACCATTCATATCTCCACTGTCTATATGGAGATATGTTGGCTACCTGGTCGGGGGTTAAGGGAATGGTTTGGTAAGCGTCTTGCCTTGTTCAGTGTATAGATCCTGCAAGGACCTGGGTCAAACTTAGTGGGACCTCCTTCAATACCCACTGGTATTGGATGGCGGGGGTTCGGATTTCTTGATCCCCTCATATGTAAACTACTATTAATAGATTAACCCGGCTACTTAGGATTGTATCCTTGCTGACTCAAACTACTTAGCTGAGGGTAACGTCACCTTCAAAAGAGAGGCCTAACACATTACGCATTAATAACTTAATTAATTATCTTTCAATAATCCAACCCTTTAGGATTGTATCCTTGCTGACTCGAACTAATGGGTTGAGGGTAACGTCATCTTCAAAAGAGGGGTCTACTACTATAACTAAAATAATCTCTTAAAAAGTGAAAAAGTGGGGAAATAATCAAAGGTTACACTAAAGGCAAGTCGGATCCAAGTGATTCATATTGTCTATCTGTTTTTATTTTATTTTTATTTTCAGCATTTTTAGTTTTCATTTTCATGTTTAAACCTTTTTCTAAACTTTTAATTAGACGTTGAGGATAAACCGGTATTAAAAGAGGGGTCTACTACTATAACTAAAACCCCAGCACTGAAGCTACAACTGAATTTCGGGACGAAATTCCAAACTAACGGGGGGATGATGTGACACCCCGTTGAAACGTTTTCACTTACACTAGCTTGACAGTGACTGCCTTAACTTTCGGGACGAAAGTTCTTAAAACTTGGGGATAATGTGACACTTCGGATTTTCCCGGGAAACCTTCTTGATGTAACTTAGCGTGTACATATATTATTAAATGGAAACTATGGATTTTCTGTGATTATGTGTTGTATGTATGTACGTTATATATATATATATAGTTGTATATTGCTAGTGAGCCGAAACCACAACCAACCCGAGATCCCAAGCCCGACTCGAGACCACCCGGTCTCGAGTGAACAGTAACCCATGGGTCAGTTTGGGCCTTGTGACCGAGAAGCCCAAAGTCGGAACCCCTAAGCCCCATTGGAACCTTATAAAACCCGATGGAATGGCAAACCTTCACACCCTTTTTGCAAACACTCCCACTCCTCTCACTCACTCTCATCCTTCCTCTCCAAAACCCTACAAACACCAACATCCACCATCATCTTCTTCCTTCTACTCGGAACCAAGCTCTCGGATCGACTTTCACGTGCACCCGTTTAGAAGCTTCATTCTCACCCTTGAACCTCATTAACCGGTTAGTGGATCTTAGATGATTATTATGTTTCTTGATTGTTTTTGTAAATGAGTAATGTCTTTGATGATGTGTATGTTGTTAGGAATCAAAAATGAAACCGTATGTTGATTAATAATGTCCTCGGTTAATTGTTGTTTTGAACATATAACTTTGCTTGTTCTTAAATGAAGGATATGGATGAATATGCAAACTTGATGATTAACATTGTTAGTAAATGATGTTAGATTAGGATTTTGATAATGTTATGACCATGATATATATTCGGATAGAAAATAGCATACATAGATTCTTGTTAAGTGAGATTATTGCATGAAGAATTAAATGTGTTGATGATGAATATGTATTATGATCTATGATGAACAGTTTGAAGATGGTTTGAATATTCAAAAATATGTGTGTTTAATCCATTTTAGACAAGGGTTAGACAACAAAACATGTTAGTGAAATGTTACTGGATAGTACATTTTGTCTCATGAAAATGCAATATTATTGGATAGTACATCTGCACAGGTTCTAGAAACATTTCTGTGCACGAAATCGTGGTTGCGAGTCGGAACCTTTGGTTGCGACTCAAGACCAGAACGTGATTCGTCGAAAGCTCCTAGTTGTGACTCGAGATTGCGACTCGCAAGCAGCACACTCGAGACCAGGCATGATGAACCGAAACCAGGGTTGCGAGTCAGCATTCCTTGGTTGCGACTCGAGACCAGGCATGATGAACCGTAACCAGGGTTGCGAGTCGGAATCCCCCGGTTGCGACTCGAAACCATGCATTACGAGTCGAAACCACCCTTGTCTCGACTGGGCTGCCTTAGTGTTATTGGGCCGTAACTTGTTGGGCTAACTGATGACTGGACTGCATGTGTATCTGTTACTGTTTGTTGTGTAGATGTTAGGCAGGCCCAATAACCCAACTGTTTGTATGCTTGTATGCTAAATGTGTTTATACGTGTTGCTATACATGATTACTTGTACCCCAACCTGACCTATACTGGTAACCATGCTAGGACGTGGTGACCGACATACTTAACCAAGTAAAAATACATACCGAGCAACCCGAGGTGAGTTCACAACTTAAAAGCATGCGTCCCGGTGGTTTGGGACACGAGACTAAATCAACCCTATCCCCTTGTAAAGGGGATACCATTCACTTTCCTTCCCTAGTTACTGGGAACAAACTTACTTTTCCTTCCCTTGTATTGGGAAACCTTTTAGTTAATTACTGTTTATACGAAATGCAACCAAACGGCACTAAACGCAACTCTATCACTCAAGTCCCTACTACATAATACCGATTAGTCGCCGGGGCCAGGCGAACGGGTTATTAGTTGATAGCGCTATTTAGGTTTTACCAACCTCACACCGTGCCATGGTTTGGGATCGGTCGTGAACTAATGTACTCAGGCATCCGTCAATGATGATAGAACATTGACATCGGGGCATCCTGCGGAAACGCAAACGGTTACCTAGTGTTCGGTATTGGAAAAACAGTTTAGTCGCTAACTTTTGGGGTAGCTCCCCATGGCATGTATAAACGGATAAATTAACTGGTGAAACAAGTTTTTGGTAATTAAAACTGGACAACTAGTGAACTCACTCAGCATTATTGTTGACCCCTTTCTGCATGCTTTGCAGGTAACCAGTGACTGGGGAGCTGCTGCTAGGGAATGTGTAGTGATCGTCAAAACCCGTGTGTTGGGTTTTATTTATCTTGAACCATGAACTATCTTTTAAAACTACTTGGTTTATGCTTCCGCTGTTTTGTTTAAACTTACTATCAAACTTAAACTAAGATGTTGCAAAACTACTCAAGATAGCAATTTACTTTACTATTAACCAATGCTTAGTATAATTGGTGGCTGGATCCTGGTCGGTCACGCCCTCAAGCGGATGTTACTCCGCAGGCGGAATTTGGGGGTGTGACATGGTATTGCTGAAGGTCTCGCCTTGGAAAGGCGTAGTAAGATTTGGAAAATGTGGAAAGTTGAACCCGCGTTACACTGGACCTTTCGAAAAATTCTGGAGAAAATCGGAACAACTGCGTACAAGTTAAACTTCCATAAGAACTCAGTAGTGTACACGACACGTTTCACGTGTCTAATCTCATGAAAAGTCCTACTTAGGAAACAATCGTTATTCCAGCAGATGAGATTCACGTTAACGACAAACTCCAATTTACCGAAGAACCTGTTGAGGTTATGGACTGGAAGGTCCATAAGACACGGAGAAGTCATATAAAACCAGTCAAAGTTTGTTGGAACTCACATCACAGTCCAGAGTTTGCATAGAAACGTGAAGATCAAAGCAAGTCTAAGTACCCTCACTTGTTTCAAAACTCCCCTGCAACCGATAACACAGCTTGAATTTTGGGACGAAATTCTTTTAATGGGGGAGAATGTGACAATTGGCAATTTTCGTGTAATTTCATTACAATGTTGATATTATATGGTTGTGTATTTTGAACTTTTGATGTGCATGATTTCATGCCATAGATTTAAAGAACTCACAAAAACATTTCATGATGCATGATACTTAATTTTATTGGTCGCGACTTGAAACAGTTTAGACAGTGCACAGAATTAACTAGCACACTTATCAAATAAACTAGTAGTGCTGACAGGAGTTCAGTACTCAGACAAACAACATATTTAGGACACAGATAGAGTCTCAGAGCCAATGTTATACTAAAATCTCATGTGAGAAAGTTTGTGATTATGTTACTGCTTTCCGAGAGACAAACAAACAACAAAAACTACCGAAACTAGCTATAAACAGTAAAATTCAGCATTTTATAGCTTATGTAATAATCTGAAATAACGCCAGAATGTTCAGAATGACTTAAAAAGTGGTGAAAACATTATCACAAAATAATAGCATAATGTGCTATACAAGATACCAATGTTAACCTTTTTAAGCGATCCGATAACCAAACGAACACCTGAACACATCAAGAAGCAAACATACAAACTAGTTAACATAATCTAGCAATATTAAGCTAGTGAAATTCACCGTACAGCTTGAATTACATCAAAAACCCCTAAACACCTAATCACCCCAACTAATCATAAATATCACCCCCAATTAAACACTTAGGAGATTTTTAACAAATCAACACCCCCTTATACCCGTCCACATGGGGACTCACCCCCTTGATTATGTTGACTAATTTTTGTTGTTGGTCAAAGATGGTTCTTGGAGATCCATGAGACAATTGTTTGGAGGGAAATTATTAACCAAGGGATTTAACCCATTATCTACAACTAATCACCACCATTTTCATTATCACAAAAAAATCAAACTCACTCTCTTCTCCCTCTCCCAACTCTCGGCGGTAAGTTCCCCCCCCCCCCATCTTCTTCTTCAACCATTTTCTAGCTAATCCAAGACTCATCTAAGGTGTATCAAGGCATTCTAAGAAGGTGACAAGCACAGGAAGTTGAAGGACCTCATTAGGGATTTATTAACTATCATCTTTGTCTCATCATCTTCATCTTGTTTCTCTAGCCACTTCCCTAGCCTTGAGCTAGTAGTAAGTCTCTTGAGAACCCATTTTTCATCTTGGTTAAGTAGATGTAACTTATGTATAACTAAGAATCTAAAAGATCTTACAAAATAAAGAGGATGAACACTTAAACCAAACTAAAAATCATAAGAAAACAAGTTGTTTATGTTAAGTGATTAAGTTGTTTGATGATTGTTTATGTGTTTGATGATGAACATAGCCTACTTTTAATACAAGAGATATGTGGTGGAGAAAAGTCTCACTTAATTAGAGATTTTATTAGAGACATAAACTCTAATAAAAACTAATAAATTAACATAAAACTCTACCTAAGAGCTTATCTTCCATATGAAGAGTCTAGTAAATGATTTTAATTTCATTAAATTCATATAAATACCTTTGGTTGTCTGGCCCTTGTGGCGTCCGGTTTCTTGAAGCGGGTTCAAAAGGCAGCACTTGCGCATGCGACAGTGTCTGTAGGCCATAGTTATGTGTTTAGCCGAGTAGGATTTGCAATTCAAAAGGGGGTGGCGGCGCAGCTTGCTGCCCCTCTACCAATCCATGATTTGTAATTTGCTCTAACCTTCTAATTAGCAATAAAATATACCCATCTAATGTCAATAAAAAAAAATTCTTGAAGCCAATAAAACATGAGCTTCAATGTATGACCATTTATTTGTAAACCATACAAAACATAATATAAGTGTTTATATTTATTAAAATCAAAGCTATAACAAATTACTTATCTAAAATGTTTACATAAACATTTCAAAGCATTTGAATTTTAACCATTTTTAACAATCATGTTAAAATGAAAGAAATTCTAACGCGCACGTTAGAAATATTAACATTTCCACAAAATGTTAATTCGACTTGCTAAAAACACATATATGCTTCAAATAAATAAGTCATTTCTAATACACACGTTAGAAACTAAACAATTAAAAAATGGCTTCCAAACTAACACGTTTCATGAACGTTTCTAATCCACATGTTAGAAGATAAATGATTACAAAAATCATTATAAGACTTATTTGTTCATACCAATCCATGGGTGGATGAAGAGTCTACTTTAAATAGAGACCTAATTAGAGACATAAAACTCTAATTAAATAATATAAAACTCTTATTTAAAGACATAAAACTCTACTTAAGAGAATTTAACGTTTATAAAAAAAAAAAAAAACGTATGATTTACACCAATAATTCCTGGCTAACACACATGTTAGAGAATTTAACGTTTACAAAAAACGTATGGTTTACACTAATAAACCCGATCTAACACAAAAGTTAGAAAAATTAACGATTCCCAAAATCGTTTTAAAAAACCAAACGGTTGAACCAAAACTATTCGTTTTGTACCACGGTATAGAACTTAAGATCGTATCTTAATCTCAAGAAATCCAAACACAACAAGTTATACTACATACATATTTCCCAAAAAGAAAATATTTATACAATCATAATCTAAAAATATTTTGTTTATTATAAACCCTCCTGTGAACCCAAAATCCTTGTAAATAAGGTTTTAAGATTGTAGCAACAATCTTACGAAATTTGTTTTAAGTTTGTAAGAATTAGGTTCATTTTTTATAAAGTATAATTACAAAGTATTTAATAACGAGACTCTCGTTCTTCATAGGAAATATCATAATACAATACCGGTTGCAATAACTAAATAAAAATAATGTAAAATATAATTTTATATACCAATCTTGATTCAAGCCGCATCTCTGGTGCGTTCTTCACGCGCACTTGATAGCATCCTAGACTCGAGTATTCATAATCTTGAGTCTTGAAAAATACTCCTTGAATGCAACAAAGATCACACTAAAACGTTGACGATTTTGGTTGAGGCACGTGTGCAACACGCTTCCCTTAAAACAGATTTCGCACCTCAACTAAAGACGACGCGTCTGTCTCCCAGGGTACAATAGCCGAAGCAGTCTGTACTGCCGGAAAAGGCCACGCGTGTGACACCTGGGTCACTGAGACCATCAAACAAATACCAAGCCAATGAAATATTGTATTTCATACTTGGGATCTTTATAAAAATGTGTATCTTTTGCACATATCAACTCTTGTTCGATTTCAAGCTCTAAATCGCTTTCTAGATGGTTATATGCGCGCTGATGCGTAAATATAACCAGTTTAATGCAACAAACACTCCGGAATAGTGAAATAGGCTTAACATACCTTAAATAACCTTTACATAACTTAGAAATAAGTTTTGAAGGCTTTGGTATGGCAAAATCAAGATAAATCGCTTACAGGGACTAAACTTGACAAATTGCGAAAGTATGCCAATTTGAACTGTAACGAACATTCCGGAACATGACCATAAGTTAAACACACCTTAAATATCCCTTATATAGCTTAGAAATAGGCTTTGAGGGGTTCGGTGTGCTAAAATAAACATTTGGATCAATCAGGGACTAAAAGTGTCAAAAAGCGCATAAGTTTGCACTTTCGCGCATAACTTACGTTCTGAATACATCCGGACATCCAAAAATTTATGTAAGCATCATAATATTATGCCTTAGTGTTTGGCATGAGAAAATCCATTCGTCTTGCATTTTGGATCGTTTTTCGCGCTTATGCGCATTCCGTCATAATTAAACGAACATCGCGATCGTACGACCAAGCGAACCAACATCCGGCATATTTTTGAGCACGTTTCATGTCCTCAATGTTTAAGCATCATTTTAGGGCCTTAAAGATGGCTTAAGAGGCCTTAAACATGTCGGAAATGGCCCCAAACCACAACAGGGACCTAAACTGTCATTTCTAAAACTTGTTTCCTGATCTGGACATCTAGGCGGCCCGCGTAAGCCCAGTATGAACTCTTACACGGCCCGCGTCAGCCTCCCAGACCAGATTCAATGTTTTTAATCAACTTGCAACACCCTTTCGATCACCCAAAGGGCAACGCCACTTGTCAAATCCCTATGGTGGGGGCAAAATAAGCCACCACAACATTACGACAAGTGTACGGGTGAGATCGAGGCACGATATTCAAGAAACGATCCTAACGGTCTTGCATATCCTATAAATACCCCCCCCCCCATTTTGGTGTAAAACCCACAAATCTGATCTAAAAGCTCTAAGTTGAGGCCTTTGCTTCATACCTGAGCTCCTGGATCAAGATTAGCTTTCGGGGACCCTTCGTAAGTGTTCTTTTGTTCTTTTATACGCTTTTCGAGTCCGAAAGTCAAGCTTTGTTTAACTTTCTGCGTTGACCAGTTTATGGTCAACACGAAGTTCGTTTGAACTTCATAACGTGAGCGTGATCACGATGGTTATAGTCCATAGTGACTACACCTACTGATTACCACGTTATCTAGGCTCAGTGACGAGTCGTAGTTTCGGCCAAAATGCGCATTCTTGCGTATTTTGTAACCAAACTACTCATAGGTATCAAAACCGTTTGTTTTGATACCAAACCTGTTTTCTAAACTTAGTTAAGCATGTTCTAACATGCTTAGCTCGTCACTTTTAGTATAGTGCTTATATAGGGTCGTAAGGTAAGCGATCTAAACAATCGCTTATACTTTCGAACCCGACCCATCTGGTCGATCTTTAGGATCCGGCCAAACACATTAGGTGACCATAGTTGTATAGGGAATAACCTTCCAAGGTTATACCTTATGGTCACGACGTTAGGCGTTCCAAGCGCGTTTTACGCGAACGACGCATTAAGGTAGCATAAGCTACCAAAACGGGTCATAATGGGTCGTAAGCACTTAGGTTATGTTTCATTTTAGTATGTGGGCTTTGTTAAACCATATTACACGAGTCTCGATACTTGTTTGGTTTACGAACCCGCATCCTATCCAATCCTCCGATTTAGGTCCGGTATGTTAACATAGTTACCTATATTAGGTGCCGTTTGATATCCGTAATCTCTAACATTGTTTGGTAGTTATACAAGGACTTCAAAGCAATCTCAGGTGAGTACATTAAACCCCATCTTTTAAATGCTTTCAAGGTGTATATGTGAGTACATATACCCCTCTTTTACTGTTTTTTCCAAACTATTTTGGGGTGAAACACATGTGCCTACTTGCTACTCTCATGCTTTTCTTGCCTTCATATCACATGCTTGCTATGTTTATTAGTACATTTATAGTACATGATTTCAATACATTTTATGCTATGTATGCCCATTGCGTGCATACTTAGTACATCACTTTACAATACATTTCATGCTATGAACGCCCATTGTGTGCATACTTAGTACATTGTTTTACATTACACTTATGCTATGTATGCCCATTGTGTGCATACTTAGTACATTGTTTTACATTGCATTTCTGTTGCATATGCTCATCCAACATATGAACACATTACACTACATTTTGAACCGTTGTAACCATTTAACTATGTGAACCGTCTTAACCCTTTTGATTATATGGACCATTTGCAACCATTGAACCGTGTGAACCAATTGTATCTGTTGACATGATTTACATTTGACAATAGACATTTGACTATACATAACCATTTCTACGATTGTTAAACATTTCATCCTGATGGTTTGGTTTGACCAAGTGATTTTAGTAACGAGGCGTATGCAATATGATACAAGCACGGTGGATACACCGCTGGTACTTCCTATATATAAGTGTTTGTATGGTATTACATATCGTAGCGTTATTTGAATCATATCAATTTGAGACATATAACATTTTATACAAATAACATACTTTTCACTAGACATTGATTTACAAACAACTTATCTTATACAAACTCATTTTATATGGTTATTCATTTAACCATACATTATTCTCTTATTTAAACACATCATCTGATCTTATCGTTTTTCAAATGATTTACAAGACAAAGCAAATTACAAGGTTCATGACTAAACATTTTCTCAATCATAAGTCATGAATTCTGTTTTCACAAAACCTATGTATCTCACAGGCATTTTTATGCTGACATACCTATTTTCACATGTGTTTTCAGGAGATGATGCATAGGACTTACAAAGACATACTTAGGCAGACATGTGCCTTAGTGACTTAAAACGAGACAAGAACTAGTTCATTTATGTTATGTACTCTTTGGTTCTTGTTTAAAACAATGTAAACTTTCATGTTTGATTAATAAAACGAAACTTCAATTGCCATGGATTTGAAACAATTAATTCTGTTACAACACTCCCCGACGTTTCCGCCACGTTTTGTATGTTCTTCGTGGTCGGGGTGTGACAGAAAAGATGGTATCAGAGCCAATGGTTATAGGGAATTAGGTTATTAGTAATGCTTTGACCTAGTCTATAACCTTCTTAGGACCCTAACGCGAGTTTACTTGTGTTTAGTCATAAAACAATACCGTCACCTATCCTTAGGCGACGACCACAACAAGAACATAAATTTCAAAACCGCTTTGAAAACTAATCATCTGTTCTAGGATGATTGATTACTAGGTTTTGAACCCTCAGTTATAAGGTTTTGAACCCCCCTTTGAATTTTCAAAACTCTCGTCAAAGTTTTGGGTCCTAAATAGTGTGAACACGTGCAAACTGGAAGAGTGAATGCATGTACCCTGGGTTTTCTGTCTAAGGCTATAGTGTTCGTACAAATCCACATAATCGGACCAGTCACTCTTACCTGGGAACTCTTGGGGTGAGTGTCCACTTATAGGCGAACATGTCTTCTCGATACACTATGAGGATCTATTTGCTTTGATTCAGCCAATGTGTTGTTTGTTTGTTTCATGGTTCAAACAAATGACCATCAACCATGATTATGGTCGGTAATTGTAACATCCTATTCTTACCGAATGCCATTTCATTTGTTTTCTTTCTTGTTTCTCTTTTAGAATGCCTCCTCGACGCGAAAACTAGATAGCGACTGCCAAACTGGCAGAAATCATTGCGCAGCAAATGGCTGCTCAATTCCCAAACCTCTTTGCTCAATGGAACCAAGCCAACAACAACAATAATGCCCCCTGCAACTTCAAGACGTTCAACTCGGCTAAGCCATCAAAGTTTTCTGGGTCTCAAGGAGCGACTGCACTTCTGCAATGGTTCGAGAGTTTAGAGAGCACCTTCAGACATGTTCAATGTCCAAACGAGCGAAAGGTAGAATTCACATCTAGCGCCTATGAGAAACGAGCTTTGACATGGTGGAATGGTGTGATGAGAGATAGGGGTGCCGATGGGGCACTGGCTCAAACATGGCAAGAGCTTCGAGCTCTGATGATGAAGGAATTCTGTCCTCGTCACGAGATCAGGGCCTTGGAAAACGGAGTTCGACGATCTTAAGCAAGTTAGCGGTGAGCATCGAGCCTACACGGATCGTTATGAGGAGTTAAGTTTGTTATGCCCGAATATGGTTACGCCTTTGGATAAGGCAATCGAAAGTACATTGATGGCCTCCCTGACTCAATACAAGACATTGTGACTTGTAGCAACCCTACTACAGTTAGACAGGCAATTGAGCTATCTGCAACCTTGACTGAATCAAAGATCAGGAAAGGTAAACTTTTCCGAAAAGGTGACAAGAAACCGGTCGAGGAATCGAACCCAATCGAGGAATCAAAGACCATGGATGAACAGACTGGATCCCCTAAGAAGTCAAAGAAGCGAAAGACTTCTCAGAACTTCGCCATGGTTACTCACAATGGTCAAGCCGTCCCTAACCAACCAGCTCAACCCCCTGCTAGGAAACCATACAATGGAACTGCACCCTTGTGCAACCAATGTAGCCTCCATCATCATGCCAATGTAATGTGCCGCAAATGCTAGACTTGTGGACTTATAGGCCATACAGTAAGAGTCTGCCCAGCTGCAGCTGCGCCAAACCAAGCTGGCAACAATCCTGCTCAAGGTCGTTTTCTACCAGGTTCTTGTTTCAACTGTGGCGAGATGGGTCATTTCCGAAGAAATTGCCCAAAGCTTGCTAATGCAAATCCAGCACATGGATGAGCATCTGACTGACTAGAAGACAACATCGTTTAGGAATAATCACGTCTTATGTATTATTTTCTTTTGTTGTCAAGGTCCAAGAAACAATTGTTATCGTTGTTTATAAATAAATCTTTTATTTACATTGCAATGTAATTATGTGGTTGCATGTATAAACAACATATCCCTTACAATACCGACAATCAAGGAACCGTATTCCTTGAAGAACAAACTACACCCAAAATTCTCCCATTCTATGATCTCTTGCGTTTTCCACGAAATTCCTAAGTACCCGTTTCTTCTAAGGAAACGAAGTACAAGGCGCAAGTTACAACACGAGATGAATACCCAAAGTACCACTGTAAATCCCTAATAGGGTACCTAGGGGTATTTCCATAAATCCTAAAATTGATGTGTTCCTTAATTCGAATATTACGTTTCTTTGAAAACAAAATCGAATTTTTGGGAGATCTTCCTATCTTTTTAGATAGATCCCAGAGGACATTGTAGCCCATCGACTGGTTTGCATATCCATTCTCAATCGATAACAAATTAATAACCAAGTTAAACAACTATGTGATTATGTGCTTATGTGTTCCTTTTTATGTTTTTGGTGTAATCCAAGTTTTTGTTATCCAAATCCTCGTAGAATCTTCCATATCTACGAATAAGGGATTATAATAGAATACCCAAAGGTACTACATAAAATCCTCAATGGACTTCTACGTTGTAGTTAAGTCCCTTGGATTATAAAGTACTACTCCATAATTAGACCCCTTGAGTGGCCTAGTTAAACAGATTGATCCAAAAATCTAGTTAGGAATATCATGTGATGATATAGCTGGAAAGACTCCTTGGTGGTCTAACTAAAGAGATCATCTGTCAATCTAATTAAAAGGACCCTATGGTAGTCTAGTCACCCTCATCACAGGTTTGATTTTCCTCCCCTAACATTACAAGACAAACTATGCAGACTATGCAAGGAATTACGTAATTTTGGATGCATAGATAATTATGGAATTTAGTACACAGAAACCACAGCGAGCTTTGTCATGTGCCTAGAAGTTAACTCTATTCATTTCCGTTTCTGATGAAACACCCGTTGAAAATGACTCCATTTGTTCATTTTCGTTTCTGAAGATTGTCCGTTGAGGAAATGAATATCCGTTTGATTATCCTTTTCATTTCCATTTCTGATGAAGCACCTGTTGAAAATGACTCCGTTTGTTCATTTTCGTTTCTTAAGATTGTCCGTTGAGGAAATGAATATCCGTTTGATTATCCTTTTCATTTCCATTTCTGATGAAGCACCCGTTGAAAATAACTCCGTTTGTTGATTTTCGTTTCTGAAGATTGTCCGTTGAGGAAATGAATATCCGTTTGATTATCCTTTTCATTTCCATTTCTGATGAAGCACCCGTTGAAAATAACTCCGTTTGTTGATTTTCGTTTCTGAAGATTGTCCGTTGAGGAAATGAATATCCGTTTGATTATCCTTTTCATTTCCATTTCTGATGAAGCACCCGTTGAAAATAACTCCGTAAGTTCATTTTACGTTTCTGAATATTGTCCGTTGAGGAAATGAATCCCCGTTTGTTTATTCCTTCATTTCTGTTTCTGAAGAATACTCGTTAAGGAAATGACAGGATTATGCCTTGTATATCTGGTGGTTACTTGACACAAAGTCACAGATGGACTCCTACGAATAAATTTCGGGACGAAATTTCCTAAAGTAGGGGAGACTGTGACACCTGGGTCACTGAGACCATCAAACAAATACCAAGCCAATGAAATATTGTATTTCATACTCGGGATCTGTATAAAAATGTGTATCTTTTGCACATATCAACTCTTGTTCGATTTCAAGCTCTAAATCGCTTTCAAGAAGGTTATACGCGCGCTGATGTGTAAATATAACCAGTTTAATGCAACAAACACTCCGGAATAGTGAAATAGGCTTAGCATACCTTAAATAACCTTTACATAACTTAGAAATAAGTTTTGAAGGCTTTGGTATGGCAAAATCAAGTTAAATCGCTTACAGGGACTAAACTTGACAAACTGCGAAAGTATGCCAATTTGAACTGTAACAAACATTCCGGAACATGACCATAAGTTAAACACACCTTAAATATCCCTTATATAGCTTAGAAATAGGCTTTGAGGGGTTCGATGTGCTAAAATAAACTTTTGGATCATTCAGGGACTAAAAGTGTCAAAAAGCGCATAAGTTTGCACTTTCGCGCATAACTTACGTACTGAATACATCCGGACATCCAAAAATTTATGTAAGCATCATAATATTATGCCTTAGTGTTTGGCATGAGAAAAATCCATTCGTCTCGCATTTTGAATCGTTTTTCGCGCTTATGCGCATTCCGTCGTAATTAAACGAACATCGCGATCGTACGGCCAAGCGAACCAACATCCGGCATATTTTTGAGGACGTTTCATGTCCTCAATGTTTAAGAATCATTTTAGGGCCTTAAAGATGGCTTAACAGGCCTTAAACATGTCGGAAATGGCCCCAAACCACAACAGGGACCTAAACTGTCATTTCTGAAACTTGTTTTCTGATCTGGACATCCAGGCGGCCCGCGTAAGCCCAGTATGAACTCTTACACGGCCCGCATCAGCCTCCCAGACCAGATTCAATGTTTTTAATCAACTTGCAACACCCTTTCGATCACCCAAAGGGCAACGCCACTTGTCAAATCCCTATGGTGGGGACAAAATAAGTCACCACAACATTGCGACAAGTGTATGGGTGAGATCGAGGCATGATATTCAAGAAACGATCCTAACGGTCTTGCATATCCTATAAATACCCCCCCCCCCCATTTTGGTGTAAAACCCACAAATCTGATCTAAAAGCTCTAAGTTAAGGCCTTTGCTTCATACCTGAGCTCCTGGATCAAGATTAGCTTTCGGGGACCCTTCGTAAGTGTTCTTTCGTTCTTTTATTCGCTTTTCAAGTCCGAAAGTCAAGCTTTGTTTGACTTTCTGCGTTGACCAGTTTATGGTCAATACGAAGTTCGTTTGAACTTCATAACGTGAGCGTGATCACGATGGTTATAGTCCATAGTGACTACACCTACTAATTACCACGTTATCTAGGCTCAGTGACGAGTCGTAGTTTCGGCCAAAATGCGCATTCTTGCGTATTTTGTAACCAAACTACTCATAGGTATCAAAACCGTTTGTTTTGATACCAAACCTGTTTTCTAAACTTAGTTAAGCATGTTCTAACATGCTTAGCTCGTCACTTTTAGTATAGTGCTTATATAGGGTCGTAAGGTAAGCGATCTAAACAATCGCTTATACTTTCGAACCCGACCCATTTGGTCGATCTTTAGGATCTGACCAAACACATTAGGTGACCATAGTTGTATAGGGAATAACCTTCCAAGGTTATACCTTATGGTCACGACGTTAGGCGTTCCAAGCGCGTTTTACGCGAATGACGCGTTAAGGTAGCATAAGCTACCAAAACCTGTCGTAATGGGTCGTAAGCACTTAGGTTAAGTTTCATTTTAGTATGTTGGCTTTGTTAAACCATATTACACGAGTCTCGATACTCGTTTGGTTTACGAACCCGCATCCTATCCAATCCTCCAATTTAGGTCTGGTATATTAACATAGTTACCTATATTAGGTGCCATTTGATATCCGTAATCTCTAACATTGTTTGGTTGTTATACAAGGACTTCAAAGCAATCTCAGGTGAGTACATTAAACCCCATCTTTTAAATGCTTTCAAGGTGTATATGTGAGTACATATACCCCTCTTTTACTGTTTTTTCCAAACTATTTTGGGGTGAAACACATGTGCCTACTTGCTACTCTCATGCTTTTCTTGCCTTCATATCACATGCTTTCTATGTTTATTAGTACATTTATAGTACATGATTTCAATACATTTTATGCTATGTATGTCCATTGCATGCATACTTAGTACATCACTTTACAATACATTTCATGCTATGAACGCCCATTGTGTGCATACTTAGTACATTGTTTTACATTGCATTTCCATTGCATATGCTCATCCAGCATATGAACACATTACACTACATTTTGAACCGTTGTAACCATTTGACTATGTGAACCGTCTTAACCTTTTTGATTATATGAACCATTTGCAACTATTGAACCGTGTGAACCGGTTGTATCTATTGACATGATTTACATTTGACAATAGACATTTGACTATACATAACCATTTCTACGATTGTTAAACATTTCATCTTGATGGTTTGGTTTGACCAATTGATTTTAGTAACGAGGCGTATGCAATATGATACAAGCACGGTGGATACGCCGCTGGTACTTCCTATATATAAGTGTTTGTATGGTATTACATATCGTAGCGTTATTTGAATCATTTCAATTTGAGACATATAACATTTTATACAAATAACATACTTTTCACTACACATTGATTTACAGACAACTTATCATATATAAACTCATTTTATATGGTTATTCACTTAACCATACATTATTCTCTTATTTAAACACATCATCTGGTCTTATCGTTTTTCAAATGATTTACAAGACAAAGCAAATTACAAGGTTCATGACTAAACATTTTCTCAATCATAAGTCATGAATTCTGTTTTCACAAAACCTATGTATCTCACAGGCATTTTTATGCTGACTTACCTATTTTCACATGTGTTTTCAGGAGATGATGCATAGGACTTATCAAGACATACTTAGGCAGACCTGTGCCTTAGTGACTTAAAACGAGACAAGAACTAGTTCATTTATGTTATGTACTCTTTGGTTCTTGTTTAAAACAATGTAAACTTTCATGTTTGATTAATAAAACGAAACTTCAATTGCCATGGATTTGAAACAATTAATTCTTTTACAACACTCCCCGACGTTTCCGTCACGTTTTGTATGTTCTTCGTGGTTGGGGTGTGACAACGCGCTCGAGGTTACACCGAATAGAATTATAGTGTTTGAACTTGTGGAAAAATAATGATGCAAAGGTGATGGAATCGAGTAGAGAAAACTTATCTCTCTATAATTCCCAACATATGGATGTTTAAGTCTTCACCACTTTTCCAAGAATTCTTCATGCATATTATATTTCTCTTATTTGTGGGTAGTGAAGAGTTTCTCTTAATTGGTGATTTTATTAGAGACATAAAACTCTAACAAAAGTTTCACTTAATTAGTATTTAGTTAGAGACATAAAAACTCTAATAAAAGCTAATCAAGTGACATAAAACTCTACTCAAGAGTTTCACCATATGAAGAAGTTTAATTAGTAATTACAATTTCACTCAATTATAAATTAACTAAATATCCATTCACTGATTTTCCCGACAAACTCGATATTTTTGCTAGAGACCGTACCAACCTCACGTAGATCGCCATTATTCTTCATCAAGTACCAAAACCAATGATGTTTAAGAAACATAAACAAATTGTCTTGGACTAGCTTATTCTTAGATAACATTGATACCTTGAATGGTCGACACACCAACAAATCAATTGCTATCAAAATTGATGAGCTTAGTGACTCAATCCACCGACGTCTAATATATGATTCTAGTTCAAATTCCATGAATCGGTCCTCGTTAAGTACTCCACCTGAATCGATTGTTGTGATGGAGATAAGAAATTATCCTAAAAGTTTATATGATGCTTTGGTTCGATCTGGGTGTGGGAGGGGGTGAAGGGGATGGGATGGGTGGGCCTCTGACATTCGGGAGGTGATAAACATGTTTGATCCGATTTGTGAGATGTAGGTTCGAGTTGTGATCTAATTTGAGTAGCAGTGGTCACCGATAATCTGCTTTGGGAGTGGGGTGGGTGTAACACTCTATCTCATTATTATCGAATACCTTACAAATTCGGACGATTTGTTCCCAGGTTTATTTTTATTAACCGAACAACTAACGAGCCTGGGTTAACTAATAACCTAGATGAACCGACGTAACAGATTAATACTTTTAATTTACAGTTAGAGATTTTAGAGTTTCAAACTCAAAAACTTTGTCGAGCGTAAGCATGCTTCCACGGTCCCGTGAACGTCTCCCAAGAGATAGCGGTTTAATGGTGTTCGGTTCTTCGCATGCTTGGTCGTTCGCCCAGTTCCCGCCTTTGTAAAAGCCTAACATAAACACCAAAAACAATTAGTTTTGAGTTAAATGGTCAAACGCGATTGAAACATCAAAGAAAAACAAATTTTATTTTTTAGAGATTTATTCCTCCACAGTACAATTTACATCCAATTCGGTCCATTTTACAATAAAGACGATTTAGGAAATTCTTTGTTTACCAACTTTAATTCACTGATTAAACATAAAAAACTCTCAAACTGTTGTGTAATGTTTTCTTGCTTGACATGTGTGAAAGTCTCGTATTGTTGGTTAATTGTTTCTCGAGTGTTCTCGATCACACCCTCTGTTCCACCAAACAACTATTTCAAAGCATCCCATAACTCTTTAGCACTGTTGCAGTAACAGGCTGACATAGATTTCACTTGGCAGAGTCATTGCCACAATGCTAAAGGCCTTTGCATCTAGTTCGAATTTTTGGAAATCTTGCTCTAGGTAGTTCTTAAGATTCTATGGCTTTTGAACACACGGGTTTTCGACACTAGGTGCCAATAAAATGTCATGTCCGAATATAATGGACTTCCAACACCTAGTGTGACAACCCTCACCAAACCAGGTATCTGTACAAATTACTTAATATTAATTAATGCTTAATTACTGTGCTTGCTTACAATTGTGGTTAAACTGCTTCTTGATTTCTGACACATACATATTCATGCATCATACTTTATTACTGTCACTCCATTTATTACACAGAACTATAGTGACAAACTTGATGTACAAAAGCACAGTTAGCACAGTGAACGGATAACCCAGTAAACATGCTGACATTGCCAGCACTAGACAGACATTGTCTCTAAGGCTAGTATGAGCCGGGAATAGATTACTGTTGGACCGGTTTCCGACCCTAAACTGTCACACCCCCAAAAATCCACACGCGGAGTACCACCGCTTGGAGGCGTGACGTGACCAGGATCAAGCCACCAATCATATCGAACATAGCATTTAATAATAAAAGTAGATAATGAAATTCATCACGACATGATTGATGTTCAAAACCAAACTTTGTTTAAGTAGCGGAAGCATGTAGGTAAACCCAACATAGTTAATAGTTTGAAATGTCATAAATGTTTAGCAAGCATTCACGAATCCTTGTCCACAA
This sequence comes from Helianthus annuus, assembly GCF_002127325.2. Lineage (NCBI taxonomy): Eukaryota > Viridiplantae > Streptophyta > Magnoliopsida > Asterales > Asteraceae > Helianthus > Helianthus annuus. The sequence goes on from NC_035445.2 coordinate 104,057,470, forward strand.
CGACCTGCTCCTTCTTGTGCAAGCTCCATATGTACCTAAGGTCCTGCAAGGCATGCAGCAGAGAGTCAACAACTAGTTGAGCAAGTTCACAGTGTATAGTTCAGTAATTATAATAGTATGAGTAGTATTATGTTCGTTCGTTAGACCATGAATCGTACTGGTTTCCATCGCGGCCTCCCAGGCAGGTATGCGAAGAAATTAGGGGATGTTTATCCCAAGTATTCTAGACTAGGTTTATTTGTATCGCGGCCTCCCAGGCAGGCGTGCGAAGATTAGTAAATTTAGTTCGCGGCCTTCCTATGGCAGGTGTGCGAAATCAGTCATAATATCGCGGCCAACCCTTGGCAGGTGTGCGAAGATCAGTTCAATAAGTGTTACTAGTCTAGCCGCATCGTGTCGTTAGGTTCTATCATCTGAGCATATACAGTAAGTCATCCAATCCCATTCCCACCCGGGAACCCCATGCTTTGGCTGTGTGAACTCACCTTGGTTTTGCTCGGCAGGTACACAGAAAGTTCGAGTAAGCTAAATGATGATCAACCACGTCCTAGCATGGTTATCATACAAATCAGGTTCGTATTCGAATATAGCACGTATGTTCTACACGTAATGTACACAAGTAAAAATCATGGCATGCACAAGTATTACATAGCAGTCCAATAGCAGACACGTAAACAAGTCCAAGTATCCGGCCCAATTAGTTGGGCTTGTAACAGTGTGCAAGTCCAACTGTGTGTGCACGTGCATATGGTCTCGAGTCGAGACTAGAGATCTCGAGTCGCAACAGGACTCGCAATACGGGTCTCGGGTTGTGCTGTTTTGTGTCGGTGCTGAGGTCTCGAGTCGAGACTGGGGGTTCTCGACTCGCAACCTGTGTCGAGACTAAGCATGTAACAGACTTCCTGGTTTCCATAATTTGCAGCTCAATCAGTTCCGTAATATTAGCAAACATCTTTGGCAGTTTCACAATTCGGATCAAATCACAGTTTATTCAGAAATCAAACTTATTCATATCATCATTATCAAGAACAAACAATCGGATCATTATACAACATAAACCGAATCATTTAACTATCATGTAACCGGATTTCTAGACTAATCATGCCATCCTAACCCGAAATCATATTATCACAGCTGATTTAACAAGCACATATTCGGACCAATTATCATGCTAACAGAAATCCTAGATCATGTAATCCGATTAATAACAACATCATCACATAATCATACATATTAAACATGCAATCAGCAAACTTAATACTAACCGAGATGAGAAGAGGATGATCCGAATCCAAAGCTTCGGTGGACAGGGTTGCTCGGCTGCCTTGGTTCCGAGTCGAGAGAGAGAGAGAGAGAGAGAGAGAGAGAGAGAGAGTGTGTTCTAGGGTTTGTGTGTGTGAGGATGTTTTGTAAAAAGTGTGAGATAGTTACCACATCTCAAGGTATATCCGATTAGGGGATGGGCTGAACCCTCCCTTTGGCTGCCCCATAGTCTCGAGTCGGATGTGTGTGGCCCGAGTGGGCTTGTGTAGTCGAGTGGGTCACGCAAGCATATAAACAAACATTCACAATTTCACACAAGGCACGTATAACATGTTACTCAAATAGAGTTCACATAATCAAGTAACGTTACACAAAGTAAGTTCGAAATACTAGTTGTCACATTATCCCCAACTTAGAAGAAATTTCGTCCCGAAATTTGGTACGCACTCACTAAGGAAGCTAGGTAGGTTATATCGTTCACAAGTTTTCCTGGGGTGTCACATCCTCCCCCCGTTGATCTGAAATTTCGTCCCGAAATTCCGCAGTAGTAACTTCAGCCTCAGTAGTGGTTGTATTGGTTCCGAATAACTGGGGATACTTTTCTGTCATCTGGTCTTCGCGTTCCCAGGTGTACTCTGGGCCACGACGGGAGTTCCAACGAACTCGAACAAGAGGGATTTTCTTGTGCTTGAGGACCTTAACATCCCGGTCCGTGATTTCAACTGGCTCCTCGACGAACTGCAACTGCTCGTCGATAGTAAGTTCCTTATAAGGAACTATGAGGGTCTCATCTGACAGGCACTTTTTCAGATTCGACACGTGAAAGACATTGTGAACTGCCCCGAGTTCAGCTGGTAGGTTTAGCTTGTAGGCCACCTTGCCTATTTTCTCAATGATTTCGAATGGTCCGACGTACCGCGGATTTAGTTTGCCCCGTTTGCCAAAACGTACCACACCCTTCCAGGGTGAGACTTTAAGTAAAACCCAGTCCCCGACCTGAAATTCCAATGGCTTCCTACGCTTATCCGCGTAGGCTTTCTGACGGTCGCGTGCTGCCGCCATACGTTGCCGTATCTGCGCAATCTTTTCCGTGGCGTCCACTACAATCTCTGGACCCGTGATCTGACTATCCCCCACCTCTGCCCAACAGAGAGGTGACCGGCATTTACGCCCGTACAATGCCTCGAATGGAGCAGCTTGTATGCTGGTGTGATAGATGTTATTGTATGAGAACTCCACCAAAGGGAGATGTTTTTCCCAGCCGTTGCCGAAATCAATGACACATGCCCGAAGCATGCCTTCGAGAGTCTGGATCGTTCGCTCAGACTGCCCCTCCGTCTGAGGGTGATACGCTGTGCTCATGTCTAACCGTGAGCCGAAATATTTATGCATCGCTTGCCATAGCTCTGACGTGAATCGTGCATCCCGATCCGAAATGATGGAGGTGGGCACCCCGTGCCTCGAAACAACTTCTTTAAGATAAACGTCTGCGAGAGTGGAGAACTTATCCGTTTCCTTTATAGCCAGGAAGTGTGAAGACTTGGTGAGTCGATCCACGATCACCCATATGGTATCATTCCCACGCTGGGATCTGGGTAGGCCTGTAACAAAATCCATGGAAATTTCTTCCCATTTCCATTGCGGTATCTTGGGTTGCTGAAGTAGGCCCGCTTGTTTCTGATACTCCACTTTGACTTTTGCACATGTCAAACACCTTCCGACGTAAGTAGCGATGTGGGCCTTCATGCTAGGCCACCAATAAGTAGTTCTGATGTCATGGTACATCTTATCCGACCCTGGATGTACCGAGTAGCGAGACTGTGTGCTTCATCCATCACAAGCTCTCGTAAACCGCCATAAAGTGGGACCCAAATACGCCCTGTTACATAGTAGGCGCCGTCTTCCTTTTGTTCCATTTGTTGCCTTGAGCCGCGTAAGGCTTCATCCTTGACGTTTTCGGGTTTTAATGCTTCTATCTGAGTCGTTCGTATCTGTGCAGGAAGACTGGACTGAATGGTGAGTTGCAATGCTCGTACACGTCTAGGTGTAGTATCTTTCCGACTAAGGGCATCAGCCACAACATTGGCCTTGCCTAGATGGTACTTGATGGCGCATTCGTAATCGTTCAGAAGTTCGACCCATCTTCGTTGACGCATGTTCAAATCCTTTTGCTTAAGGATATGCTCAAGACTCCTGTGATCGGTGTAAATTGTGCACTTGGTACCGTACAGATAGTGTCGCCATATCTTAAGCGCGAAAACAACAGCTCCCAGCTCTAAATCGTGCGTCGTGTAGTTTCGTTCGTGAATCTTGAGTTGCCGCGAAGCGTAAGCAATAACTTTATCCCGTTGCATCAATACACACCTAAGCCCCTGTATCGATGCGTCACAATAAACCACAAAGTCGTCTGTGCCCTCTAGCAATAAGAGAATAGGTGCGCTGCAAAGCCTATCCTTTAGGTACTGGAAAGCGGTTTCCTGAGTGTTGCCCCAACGGTAGGTGACACCCTTCTGTGTTAGTAGTGTAAGCGGCTGAGCAATCTTTGAGAAGTCCTTGATGAACCGTCTGTAATATCCCGCCAAACCCAAGAATTGGCGTATTTCCATTGGTGTACGTGTCACACCCCCAAAATCCACCTGCGGAGTACCACCGCTTGGGAGCGTGACTGACCAGGATCAAGCCATCAATCATATCAAACATAGCATTTAATAATAGAAGTAATTAATGTAATTCATCATGACATGATTGATGTTTCAAACCAAACATTGTTTAAGTAGCGGAACCATAGTATGTAATCTCAAAATAGTTATACGTTCAGATAAAGTTCACGATCCGAATCCCACAACGACCTGCTCCTCCCTGTGCAAGCTCCATAATGTACCTAAGGTCCTGCAAGGCATGCAGCAAATAATCAACAAACTAGTTGAGCGAGTTCACAGAAAGTAAGTTCATAACATAGTGCATAAGTATAACTAGTGGGGGCTTCCCATACTAGTGTGTACGAAAGGTGGGGGCTTCCCAAACCTTGTGTTTATATTATCGGTGGGGGCTTCCCACGTTTATCCTTACTAATGAGGGCTTCTCAATAGTGGTACTTACTAGACTAACTTCCAACCATGTGTTCTTCTTTACCGAGAACAGGAAAACGTACAGGGTCACGTAGGCTTTACGTGACGTGCCCTTCCCCGAGGACAGTGGTACGCGTGGGGGCTACGTAGGCTTTACGCAGCGTGTCCTTCCGACCCGGAAGACAGTAGAAGGTATTAGGTTACGTAGGCTTTACGTAACGTGTCCTCCCGACCCGGGAGACAAATGGCAAATACTGGGTTACGTAGGCTTTACGTAACGTGTCCTGACTACCCTGAGGACGATGGTCTATAGTCTAGTGAATGCGTAAGTACGAGTAATTCTTTCAATATCAACATATCCAACCCAATTCCCAACCCGGGAATCCCATGCCTTGGCTGTGTGAACTCACCTTGGTTTGCTCGGCAGATACACAAAGGGTACATATAGCAAGTAAATGGTCAACCACGCCCTATCATGGTTATTATACAAGTCAGGTTTTGACTTCACGTAATACACGTATACATCACATATGTTAACACGTTACTATCACGTATGCATGTGAGCAGGTAAGAGCATAGCATTAACATTCATGTGCGATCCAATGTCTAAGCCCGAAATACAAACAGCCCAAATTACATATCAGCCCAAACAGATAAGCAATCCAATAACATTCAACCAACTCATATAACGGCCCAATCTAAACAGTCCAGATTCTCAATCGGCCCAAATAGTAACGCATACTAGTCCAATAACAAACAGTCCACAAATTCAATCATTTGGCCCAAACGGTTGGGCCCGTGACAGTGTAGGCCCAAACAGATGTACGTGCAAAGGTGGTCTCGAGTCGCAACCGACGATCTCGAGTCGCAACAGGGTTACGAGTCGCAACAGCGGGTTACGAGTCGCAACAGGTGGTCTCGGTTCGTCATGGTCCGGTTACGAGTCGCAACGGGACTCGCAACCATGGTTTCGGCTTGTGTTGCTGGGTGTGAGATTCCAAGTCGCAACGGGACTCGCAAACTCGGTCTCGACTCGCAATCTGTGTCGCAACAAGCTGTGTAACGGTTTCTATATCAACAATTCAATCAGCTCCGAAAAATCAGCTAACAATTAGGCAGTTTCACAATTCAGATCAAACACAATCAATTTCCAAATCAAACAATAGTTAATCAGCGATCATGAGCATTCATATCCACTAAGAACAGTGAATTCATCTTCAAGCAAACATACAACCGGTTCATAATCAAACATATAGCAATCGGTTATATATATTATTCGTTTGGTTTTAATCATGCAGACCTATCATTCATACGGATCTAAGTAAATTATTCGGGTTTAACATAAATCAACCGGTTACATGCACACTACCAATATCATGCAATAATCCGAGTATAAAACATGATGGCCGATTAACAAAACCCAATCAATTATCATCAAATCAATCATCATCTTATAAACATACATGAGCCGATTTCAAAAACCTTATCATTAACAATTTATCATCATACTAGCATAATCAACATACTAACCGAATTAGAGAGGGGAGAGGGTGATCCGAGTTGTGGATGTTCCTGCCGTCGGGTTCTAAGCAAGCCGAGAGAGAGAGAGAAAACAAGTAGGGTTTGTGTGTGTGTGATGTCTTGTAACAACAATGAGAATCAAACCCTTACCAAAGGGTTTTGTGTTTGCGAGTGGGGAGTGGGCCGAGCCCACTCGGTTGCCTAATGGATCCGTAAACAAGGTGTGGCCCAAAGGGCTTGTGCGACCGGTTAGCCTTGTGCGATCGGGTTTTAGTGTGTGGTTTGGGCTCGTGCAACACATAACATACATACACACATAATGCACATAAACATAACATACCAAGTATTCATTCAATTTATAACGTTCTCGTAAACACGTATCGTTACACAAAGTAAGTCTAAAGTTCGAGTTGTCACATTATCCCCAACTAATTGGAAATTTCGTCCCGAAATTTGGTATGCACTCACTGAGGAAGCTAGGTAACTGTATTGTTTCACTGATTTTCCTGGGGTGTCACATCCTCCCCTCGTTGATCTGGAATTTCGTCCCGAAATTCCGAAGTAGTAGCTTCAGCCTCAGTAGTAGTAGCATTGGTTTCGAATAACTGGGGGTACTTTTCTGTCATCCTGTCTTCGCGTTCCCAGGTGTACTCTAGGCCACGTTTGGAGTTCCAACGAACTCGAACAAGAGGGATTCTCTTGTGTTTGAGGACCTTCACATCCCGGTCCGTGATTTCAACTGGTTCCTCGACGAACTGCAACCGCTCGTCGATAGTGAGTTCCTTAAAAGGAATGATGAGGTTTTCATCTGATAGGCATTTCTTTAAGTTCGATACATGAAAGACATTGTGAACTGCCCCGAGTTCAGCTGGTAAGTTTAGCTTGTATGCTACTTTGCCAATCTTTTCTATGATTTCGAATGGTCCGACGTACCGCGGATTCAGTTTGCCCCGTTTGCCAAAACGTACCACACCCTTCCAGGGTGAGACTTTAAGTAAAACCCGATCCCCGACCTGAAATTCCAATGGCTTTCTACGCTTATCCGCGTAGGCTTTCTGACGGTCGCGTGCTGCCGCCATGCGTTGTCGTATCTGTGCAATCTTTTCTGTGGCGTCCACTACAATCTCTGGACCCGTGATCTGACTATCCCCCACCTCTGCCCAACAGAGAGGTGACCGGCATTTATGCCCGTACAATGCCTCGAATGGAGCGGCTTGGATGCTGGTGTGATAACTATTATTATACGAGAACTCCACCAAAGGGAGGTGCTTTTCCCAGCCGTTGCCGAAATCAATAACGCATGCCCGAAGCATGTCTTCAAGCGTTTGAATCGTTCGCTCAGACTGCCCATCCGTCTGAGGATGATATGCTGTGCTCATGTCTAACCTTGAGCCGAAAGATTTATGCATCGCTTGCCATAGCTCTGACGTGAATCGTGCATCGCGATCCGAAATGATGGACGTGGGCACCCCGTGCCTCGAAACAACTTCTTTAAGATAGATATCTGCGAGAGTGGAGAACTTATCCGTTTCCTTTATAGGTAGGAAGTGTGCAGACTTGGTTAGTCGATCCACGATCACCCATATCGTATCATTTCCCCGCTGGGATCTAGGTAGGCCTGTAACGAAATCCATGGAAATTTCTTCCCATTTCCATTGCGGTATCTTAGGCTGCTGAAGTAGGCCAGCTGGTTTCTGATATTCGACCTTGACTCTCGCACAGGTCAAGCATTTTCCAACGTACGTAGCGATGTGGGCCTTCATACTAGGCCACCAATAGGTAGTGCTGATGTCGTGGTACATTTTATCCGACCCTGGATGTACCGAGTAGCGAGACTTGTGAGCTTCATCCATTACAAGTTCGCGTAGACCGCCATAAAGTGGGACCCAAATACGCCCCGTTACATAGTAGGCGCCGTCTGCCTTCTGTTCCATTTGCTGTCGTGAGCCGCGTAAGGCTTCAGCCTTGACGTTTTCGGGCTTCAGTGCTTCTGTCTAAGCAGCTCGTATCTGTGCAGGAAGGCTAGACTGAATCGTAAGCTGTAGCGCTCGCACGCGCCGTGGTAAAGTGTCTTTCCGACTGAGGGCATCAGCCACAACATTGGCTTTGCCTAGATGGTACTTGATGGCGCATTCGTAATCGTTCAGTAATTCGACCCATCGTCGTTGACGCATGTTCAAATCCTTCTGCTTAAGGATATGCTCGAGACTCCTGTGATCGGTGTAAATCGTGCACCTGGTACCGTACAGGTAGTGTCGCCATATCTTAAGCACGAAAACAACAGCTCCCAGCTCTAAATCGTGCGTCGTGTAGTTGCGTTCGTGAATCTTTAGCTGACGAGAGGCGTAAGCGATAACCTTGTCGCGCTGCATTAACACACATCCAAGTCCCCGAATGGATGCATCACAATAAACCACGAAATCATCTGTGCCCTCTGGCCATGAGAGAATAGGTGCGCTGCAAAGCCTATCCTTTAGATACTGAAAAGTAGTTTCCTGCGTGTTGCCCCAACGGTAGGTGACACCCTTCTGTGTCAGTAGTGTAAGCGGCTGAGCAATCTTCGAGAAATCCTTGATAAACCGTCTGTAATAACCTGCCAAACCCAAGAATTGGCGTATTTCCGTCGGCGTACGCGGTGCAGGCCAGTTTCTGATCGAATCTACCTTGGATGGATCGACATGGATCCCATCCCTGTTCACCACATGGCCTAAGAAGTGGACTTCACGAAGCCAGAAGTCGCATTTTGAAAACTTAGCGTACAGCTGTTCCTTCCGAAGGAGTTCCAAAATAAGACGAAGATGCTGCTCGTGTTCCTCCTGACTCTTGGAGTAAATCAGAATGTTGTCGATGAATACTATGACGAACTTGTCAAGATAGGGTTTGCACACCCTGTTCATAAGATCCATAAATACAGCAGGCGCGTTCGTTAAGCCGAACGGCATGACAAGAAACTCGTAGTGACCATAACGAGTTCTGAATGCGGTTTTGGAGACGTCCTCATCCCGGACTCTCAGCTGATGATACCCTGACCTCAAGTCTATCTTGGAATAGTAGCACGACCCTTGCAACTGGTCGAATAAGTCGTCTATGCGTGGAAGAGGATAACGGTTCTTCACCGTCACCTTGTTGAGTTCACGGTAGTCGATGCACATCCTGAACGTACCGTCTTTCTTTTTCACGAAAAGCACTGGAGCTCCCCAAGGCGAAGAGCTTGGACGAATGAAACCCTTTTCCAAGAGCTCTTGTAGCTGTTTTGACAGTTCCTCCAATTCTGATGGAGCTAAACGATATGGTGCGCGAGCTATGGGTGCTGCTCCTGGAGCGAGCTCGATCTGAAATTCGACCTGACGATGAGGCGGTAAGCCAGGTAAGTCTTCAGGGAACACCTGAGGATAATCGCGTACAATTGGAATATCCTCCAATTTCTTTTCCTTTGCTGATGCGTCTGAAACAAGAGCCAAAATGGCTGTGTGACCCTTACGTAAGCATTTCTGAGCCTTCAAGAATGAGATGATGCCAACCACAGCACCACTCTTGTCGCCTTGGACTTCGAGAGGTTCTTGACCAGAACGAGGAATGCGAATTTTCTTCTCACTGCATAAGATTTCTGCCTGGTGTTGGGACAACCAATCCATCCCAATCACTACGTCGAAACTACCCAAAACTATGGGAATGAGATCGATAGAGAAAGCTTGACCAGCTAGGATAAGATTACAACCCTGAACTACGTGCGTGGCTTCTAGACTTTTACCGTTAGCTAACTCTACTACATGTTTGGTGGGTAAAAGTGTTGGTGCACGTTTTAGCAGTTGACACATTTTCACGGACATATAGCTTGTATCCGCACCCGAATCAAACAAAACAGTAACGTAAATATTGTCGAGGAGAAACTTACCCATAACTACGTTGGGATCGTTCACTGCGTCGCCTCGACCTAGTACGAAAGCTCGACCTCTAGCCTCGTTGCCATTATTGTTGTTTCCCCCGTTGTTATGCCCATTGCCCTAGTTGTTGTTGTTGCGATTCTGGTTCAACTGAGGGCAATCGCGTTTGAAGTGACCTTCAGCCCCACACTGGAAACATCCCCGGTTTCCACGCTGTGGCTGCTGCTGTTGCTGGTCCTGTGGAGCTGGTTGCTGAGGCTGCTGATTCTGATTTGCAGGACGAGGGCTCCTACAGTCTTTGGCCTCGTGACCCATCTTAAGACACCTTTGACAACGACCCTTGTTACACGGGCCATTGTGATGTCTGTGGCAATTGTGGCACTTAGGTTGACTTCCCTGATATCTCCTCTGTCTGTGACCACCAGAGGATTGCTGACTGGGACTCTGATAGTGGTCAATCTTCTGTTGCTGAGCTTGTGGCTGAACAGTCGCTGAACCCCTGCTGGAATCTCCATCCCATTTTCTTTTGCTTTCGCTAGTAGTAGCAGGAGTAGCTGAAGGAGTGACTGTAGCAGTAGCGTTGACACGCTTAGGCAGTTTATTCTGATCCACTGCCTGGTCGGTGATGCGATGAGCGAGGCGCTGAATTTCCTGGATGTTGTCGAGGTTAGCCGAGGTAACGTGGCTCTGGATTTCTGGTGCCAACCCCTTGAGATACATCTCGATGCGCTTGTATGGAGGGTCTACCATAGTTGGGCACAGTACGGCCAGCTCATTCGACCGTTTAGTATACGCTTCGATCTCTGATCCAACCATTTTCAAATTATACAGCTCGTCTTCCAACTTGTGAATATCTTCACGTGTACAATACTCCCTCTTGATAAGTTCCTTAAAATCGTTCCAGGGTGTGGCGTTAGCAGCTGCCAACCCCAGAATTTGCACCTGCGCGTTCCACCAGGTTAGCGCGATTCCTTCCAAGGTGCCGGTGGCAAACTTGACCTTGCGAGCCTCAGGGCACTCGCACATTTCGAATACTGATTCTAGCTTTTCAAACCAATGGAGGAGTCCCACTGCCCCCTCGGTGCCGCTGAAGGTATTTGGAAGACAGTCCATGAAGTTCTTGAATGTGCAGACAGGCTGCTGCGCGTGTTGACCTATTGTGTACGAATAGGACGAGTTAAATACGAGAGTTAATGTAGGATCTAAAGATCCTAGTGTGTGCCTATACTGCAGGATATACTACCTGCTTGAGCTGCTGCAACTGCCGCAGCAACTTGAGCTTGTACGAGAGCCTCTAGCTGGGCTTGTGTCATGTTGATTCTTCCAGACATGATCTTCATTGTAACAAGTAGCGTAAGTAAGAATGGTTCGCGAATAGGGCGATGACAGAAAAGTGTAAGCACGTAGGGATTCTCGTGCTATGGTATCATGTGTATCTAAACGTAATGCGAGCAAAGTTCTAAGCAGTTCTAGCAAACAGGCAATAACATAAACCTTATTACCTAGGATGTCGAGTCTTGCACGTGGAGCGAAGCGTCGTTGTGGATCGTTGAGAGCACTGTTCCGGTTATAGTCTGGTTTTAATAAAAACGTTTTCCCATATTAAAACCAAGTTCTCTATAACCAATGGCTCTGATACCAATCTGTCACACCCCCAAAATCCACCTGCGGAGTACCACCGCTTGGGAGCGTGACTGACCAGGATCAAGCCATCAATCATATCAAACATAGCATTTAATAATAGAAGTAATTAATGTAATTCATCATGACATGATTGATGTTTCAAACCAAACATTGTTTAAGCAGCGGAAGCATAGTATGTAATCTCAAAATAGTTATACGTTCAGATAAAGTTCACGATCCGAATCCCACAACGACCTGCTCCTCCCTGTGCAAGCTCCATAATGTACCTAAGGTCCTGCAAGGCATGCAGCAAATAATCAACAAACTAGTTGAGCGAGTTTACAGAAAGTAAGTTCATAACATAGTGCATAAGTATAACTAGTGGGGGCTTCCCATACTAGTGTGTACGAAAGGTGGGGGCTTCCCAAACCTTGTGTTTATATTATCGGTGGGGGCTTCCCACGTTTATCCTTACTAATGAGGGCTTCTCGTATGGTCAACCACGCCCTATCATGGTTATTATACAAGTCAGGTTTTGACTTCACGTAATACACGTATACGTCACATATGTTAACACGTTACTATCACGTATGCATGTGAGCAGGTAAGAGCATAGCATTAACATTCATGTGCGATCCAATGTCTAAGCCCGAAATACAAACAGCCCAAATTACATATCAGCCCAAACAGATAAGCAATCCAATAACATTCAACCAACTCATATAACGGCCCAATCTAAACAGTCCAGATTCTCAATCGGCCCAAATAGTAACGCATACTAGTCCAATAACAAACAGTCCACAAATTCAATCATTTGGCCCAAACGGTTGGGCCCGTGACAGTGTAGGCCCAAACAGATGTACGTGCAAAGGTGGTCTCGAGTCGCAACCGACGATCTCGAGTCGCAACAGGGTTACGAGTCGCAACAGCTGGTTACGAGTCGCAACAGGTGGTCTCGGTTCGTCATGGTCCGGTTACGAGTCGCAACGGGACTCGCAACCATGGTTTCGGCTTGTGTTGCTGGGTGTGAGGTTCCGAGTCGCAACGGGACTCGCAAACTCGGTCTCGACTCGCAATCTGTGTCGCAACAAGCTGTGTAACGGTTTCTATATCAACAATTCAATCAGCTCCGAAAAATCAGCTAACAATTAGGCAGTTTCACAATTCAGATCAAACACAATCAATTTCCAAATCAAACAATAGTTAATCAGCGATCATGAGCATTCATATCCACTAAGAACAGTGAATTCATCTTCAAGCAAACATACAACCGGTTCATAATCAAACATATAGCAATCGGTTATATATATTATTCGTTTGGTTTTAATCATGCAGACCTATCATTCATACGGATCTAAGTAAATTATTCGGGTTTAACATAAATCAACCGGTTACATGCACACTACCAATATCATGCAATAATCCGAGTATAAAACATGATGGCCGATTAACAAAACCCAATCAATTATCATCAAATCAATCATCATCTTATAAACATACATGAGCCGATTTCAAAAACCTTATCATTAACAATTTATCATCATACTAGCATAATCAACATACTAACCGAATTAGAGAGGGGAGAGGGTGATCCGAGTTGTGGATGTTCCTGCCGTCGGGTTCTAAGCAAGCCGAGAGAGAGAGAGAAAACAAGTAGGGTTTGTGTGTGTGTGATGTCTTGTAACAACAATGAGAATCAAACCCTTACCAAAGGGTTTTGTGTTTGCGAGTGGGGAGTGGGCCGAGCCCACTCGGTTGCCTAATGGATCCGTAAACAAGGTGTGGCCCAAAGGGCTTGTGCGACCGGTTAGCCTTGTGCGATCGGGTTTTAGTGTGTGGTTTGGGCTCTTGCAACACATAACATACATACACACATAATGCACATAAACATAACATACCAAGTATTCATTCAATTTATAACGTTCTCGTAAACACGTATCGTTACACAAAGTAAGTCTAAAGTTCGAGTTGTCACAGTACGCGGTGCAGGCCAGTTCCTGATCGAATCTACCTTGGATGGATCGACATGAATCCCATCCCTGTTCACCACATGGCCTAAGAAGTGGACTTCACGAAGCCAGAAGTCGCATTTAGAAAACTTGGCGTACAATTGTTCCTTTCGAAGAAGTTCCAAAATCAATCGTAGGTGCTGGTCGTGTTCCTCTTGACTCTTGGAGTAGATCAGAATGTCGTCAATAAACACTATCACAAACTTGTCTAAGTAGGGTTTGCACACCCTATTCATGAGGTCCATAAATACGGCAGGCGCATTCGTTAACCCGAATGGCATAACAAGAAACTCGTAGTGACCGTAGCGAGTTCTGAATGCGGTTTTGGAGACGTCCTCATCCCGGACTCTCAGTTGATGATACCCTGACCTCAAGTCTATCTTGGAGTAGTAACTCGACCCTTGCAGCTGGTCGAATAGGTCGTCTATACGTGGAAGAGGATAACGGTTCTTCACCGTCACCTTGTTTAGTTCACGGTAGTCGATGCACATCCTAAAAGTGCCATCCTTCTTTTTCACGAAAAGTACTAGAGCTCCCCAAGGCGATGAGCTTGGACGAATAAAGCCCTTTTCCAAGAGTTCTTGTAACTGCTTCGACAGTTCTTCCAGTTCGGTTGGAGCTAAACGATACGGTGCGCGGGCTATTGGTGCTGCTCCAGGAGCTAACTCAATCTGGAATTCGACCTGGCGATGAGGCGGTAGCCCAGGTAAATCTCCAGGAAACACCTGAGGAAAGTCGCGTACTACTGGAACATCCTCCAACTTCTTTTCTTTTGCTGATACATCAGTAACAAGTGCCAAAATGGCAATGTGACCCTTTCGTAAACATTTCTGCGCCTTTAAGAAAGAGATGATGCCAACCACAGCACCACTCTTGTCGCCTTGAACTTCGAGAGGTTCTTGACTAGAGCGAGGAATACGAATGATCTTTTCCTTGCATAAAATCTCTGCGTGATGTTGGGATAACCAATCCATACCGATGACGACGTCGAAACTACCCAAAACTATGGGTATAAGATCAATCGAGAAGGTCTGACCAGCTAAAACGATGCTACAACCCTTGACTACATGTGCGGCTTCTACACTTTTACCATTAGCTAATTCTACTACATGTTTGGTGGTTAAGAGTGTTGGTGCACGTTTTAAAAATTTACTCATTTTCAATGACATATAACTTGTATCAGCACCTGAATCAAATAAGACAGTAACATAAATATCGTCGAGAAGAAACTTACCCATAACCACATTGGGATCATTCATTGCGTCACCTCGGCCTAGCACAAAAGCACGGCCCCGAGCTTCGTTGCCATTGTTGCTGTTGTTTCCCCCGTTGTTGTTGTTCCCGTTGCCCTGGTTATTGTTGTTGTTGCGATTCTGGTTCTGGTTCAATTGAGGGCAATCACGTTTGTAGTGGCCTTCAGCCCCACACTGGAAACATCCCCGGTTTCCACGCTGTGGCTGTTGCTGCTGGTTCTATGGAGCTGGCGGTGGGAGTTGCTGATTCTGATTTGTTGGCCGTGAGCTTCTACAATCCTTAGCCTCATGACCCATCTTGAGGCATCTTTGACAACGTTCCCTGCGACATCTTCCACTGTGGTGTTTGTTGCATCTACTACACCATGGGTGAATTCCCCGATATCCACCCTGTCCCTGACTGCCTGATGGTTGCTGATTCGGACTCTGGTAGTCATTTGTCTTGTGCTGCTGTGCTTGACACTGAACAGAAACTGATCCCTTGCTGGAATCCCCCTCCCATTTTCTCTTGTTGTCACTGGGAGTAGCAGAAATAGTGACAGCAGTAGTGGTAGCACTGATGCGTTTTGGCAGCTTGTTTTGTTCCACTGCCTGGTCGGTGAGTCGATGAGCAAGACGCTGAATGTCTTGGATGTTGTTGAGGTTATCCGACGTCACGTGGCTCTGAATCTCTAGCGCAAGTCCCTTGAGATACAACTCAATGCACTTAACTGGAGGGTCCACCATCGTTGGACACAAGATGGCTAATTCGTTTGACCGTTTCGTATAATCCTCGATTTCTGACCCCGTCATCTTCAGATGGTAAAGCTCATCTTCCAACTTGTGGATGTCATCACGCGTACAGTATTCTCGCTTGATGAGTTCCTTAAAATCGTTCCAAGGGGTGGCGTTAGCAGCTGCCAACCCTAGAATCTGAACTTGCGCGTTCCACCAGGTTAGCGCAATCCCTTCCAACGTGCCAGTGGCGTACTTGACCCTACGAGCTACAGGGCATTCACACATCTCGAATACTGACTCTAGCTTCTCAAACCAATGGAGTAGTCCCACTGCTCCTTCCGTGCCACTGAATGTGCTTGGACGACAATCCATGAAGTTCTTGAAAGTGCAAACAGGTTGCTGGGCGTGTTGACCTATTGTGTACGAATAGGGCAAAGTTAAACACGAGAGTTGGTTTAGGAGTGTAGGATCTAATGATCCTAGTGTGTGCTATGACCACAGGATATACCTCCTGCTTGTGCGGCTGCAAGTGCCGCAGCAACTTGTTCGTTAATGAGAGCCGTCAACTGGGCTTGAGTCATGTTAATTCGTCCAGACATGATCTTCATAGTAAAAGTAGCGTAAGTGAGAATGGTTCGCGAGTAGTGCGATGACAGAAAAGTGTAAGCACATAGGTATTCTCATGTAATAGAGTCATGTGTATCTAAGCGTACTACGAGCAAAGTTCTATGCATTTCTAGCAAACAGGTAATAAACATAAACCATATTACCTAAGATGTTGATTCTTGCACGTGGAGCGAAGCGTCGTTGTGGATCGTTGAGAGCACTGTTCTGGTTATAGTCTGGTTTTAATAAAAACGTTTTTCCCATATTAAAACCAAGTTCTCTATAACCAATGGCTCTGATACCAATCTGTCACACCCCCAAAAATCCACACGCGGAGTACCACTGCTTGGAGGCGTGACGTGACCAGGATCAAGCCACCAATCATATCGAACATAGCATTTAATAATAAAAGTAGATAATGAAATTCATCACGACATGATTGATGTTCAAAACCAAACTTTGTTTAAGTAGCGAAAGCATGTAGGTAAACCCAACATAGTTAATAGTTTGAAATGTCATAAATGTTTAGCAAGCATTCACGAATCCTTGTCCACAACGACATGCTCCTCCTTGTGCAAGCTCCATATGTACCTAAGGTCCTGCAAGGCATGCAGCAGAGAGTCAACAACTAGTTGAGCAAGTTCACAGTGTATAGTTCAGTAATTATAATAGTATGAGTAGTATTATGTTCGTTCGTTAGACCATGAATCGTACTGGTTTCCATCGCGGCCTCCCAGGCAGGTATGCGAAGATATTAGGGGATGTTTATCCCAAGTATTCTAGACTAGGTTTATTTGTATCGCGGCCTCCCAGGCAGGCGTGCGAAGATTAGTAAATTTAGTCCGCGGCCTTCCTATGGCAGGTGTGCGAAATGAGTCATAATATCGCGGCCAACCCTTGGCAGGTGTGCGAAGATCAGTTCAATAAGTGTTACTAGTCTAGCCGCATCGTGTCGTTAGGTTCTATCATCTGAGCACATACAGTAAGTCATCCAATCCCATTCCCACCCGGGAACCCCATGCCTTGGCTGTGTGAACTCACCTTGGTTTTGCTCGGCAGGTACACAGAAAGTTCAAGTAAGCTAAATGATGATCAACCACGTCCTAGCATGGTTATCATACAAGTCAGGTTCGTATTCGAATATAGCACGTATGTTCTACACATAATGTACACAAGTAAAAATCATGGCATGCACAAGTATTACATAGCAGTCCAATAGCAGACACGTAAACAAGTCCAAGTATCTGGCCCAATTAGTTGGGCTCGTAACAGTGTGCAAGTCCAACTGTGTGTGCACGTGCATATGGTCTCGAGTCGAGACTAGAGATCTCGAGTCGCAACAAGGGATATCTCGACTGGTGCATATATCACTCGAGACTGGGTGGTCTCGAGTCAGGTCTCGAGTCGCAACAGGACTCGCAATACGGGTCTCGGGTTGTGCTGTTTTGTGTCGGTGCTGAGGTCTCGAGTCGAGACTGGGGGTTCTCGACTCGCAACCTGTGTCGAGACTAAGCATGTAACAGACTTCCTGGTTTCCATAATTTGTAGCTCAATCAGTTCCGTAATATTAGCAAACAACTTTGGCAGTTTCACAATTCGGATCAAATCACAGTTTATTCAGAAATCAAACTTATTCATATCATCATTATCAAGAACAAACAATCGGATCATTATACAACATAAACCGAATCATTTAACTATCATGTAACCGGATTTCTAGACTAATCATGCCATCCTAACCCGAAATCATATTATCACAGCTGATTTAACAAGCACATATTCGGACCAATTATCATGCTAACAGAAATCCTAGATCATGTAATCTGATTAATAACAACATCATCACATAATCATACATATTAAACATGCAATCAGCAAACTTAATACTAGCCGAGATGAGAAGAGGATGATCCGAATCCAAAGCTTCGGTGGACAGGGTTGCTCGGCTGCCTTGGTTCCGAGTCGAGAGAGAGAGAGATAGAGAGAGAGAGAGTGTTCTAGGGTTTGTGTGTGTGAGGATGTTTTGTAAAAAGTGTGAGATAGTTACCACATCTCAAGGTATATGCGATTAGGGGATGGGCCAAACCCTCCCTTGGGCTGCCCCATAGTCTCGAGTCGGATGTGTGTGGCCTGAGTGGGCTTGTGTAGTCGAGTGGGTCACGCAAGCATATAAACAAACATTCACAATTTCACACAAGGCACGTATAACATGTTACTCAAATAGAGTTCACATAATCACGTAACGTTACACAAAGTAAGTTCGAAATACTAGTTGTCACATAAACAGTCAGTATAAGGCAGTTCATCTCCAAATACAAAGGCGGAATCAATGTAGATGAAGTAACACAGCTGTTCCTTTCAATTCCCTCTCTTTTTATGCTTTCTGGAATGATTTTGACAGAGTTTCGTTACAAAGCAATGACTAGGTTCCGCTTCAACGTACATACCTGAATAATGTGGTTTCGCTCAAAGCTGCTATATATAGTTCCTGTGGTTTCGCTCCAATGACATGCCATATAAGCGAAACCTCCCATAACCCTATAAGCGAAACCCCCTTAATGACAAATAAGCGAAACCTATACAAATGTTCATATAAGCGAAACCTCTAACATAAAGCCTAAATTTGACTTTCAAGCTCCTATGTTGACCTAACTTGACCTAAGACTTAATGCAGACGAAGTCAACAGACATTCCATGCATCAACAGACTCCCCCTTGGATGTTGACGAAGTCTTCAGCTCCGAGTCTTCAGTCTTGGTCTTTTCTCCAACTCTCTGTCTTCACATCATAAGCATTCTATCTTCACAGGTTCACAATCTTGTCCTGGCTTCATCTTCAGTTCCCCTTTGACCGTTGATCCAGACTCCCCCTTTCACAGACTCCCCCTCTTAGTATGCTAGAATCTGAGGTCTTGATCTGGTTCAAGCTTTGACAATTAGCTTCCGTGGGAATGATAAAGTCCAAAACCTGTATCTCAAACATCAATCATTACAAACTATCTTTTCATACAAAGACCCATTCAATCAGTTTTAGAAATCCACTCAAGTATTCAGGTCCAAGTTAATGACCCTGATTACTCAATTAATCTACCAAGTCCAACTTAATGACCTTGGTTGATCTTATTGACAATACAGACTGATTTTGTAAAAACATTTTCAAACATTTTCTGAAACATGTAACAAGCATCAAATTAATGAACTTGTTTTAACTTTGTAAACATCTCAAACTCCAATAAAGTAAACTCTCCTCATTCTTCAGCTTAGAACTTTTCCTGCATCTGCTTCAATCTTCGAGAATCCAACAATCAACTCTCTACTTTGGTTTGTCAAAAATAAAGCAGAAATAAAATCTTTTTGGATTTTTAATAAAGTGTTCTAAACAAAGAAATGAAATGCAGAAAACTTAAATTGCATAAATTTAAAGAAATTAAAATATATACAAACCTATTTTTGGCAAGCGTGTCAGGGAATCATATCAGTTTTTCAGACAAATTACTAGTACCGTTAAGCTTCATTACATACTATGACTTAAACAATTCACCTCGATTGTCGATATACTGATCCATCTTAAATTCTCACACAGATTTCAATCTATTCAGGATACGATTTAGATGACTAATGAACTTAGCTCATTCATGTGTCCCACCTCTTGAATATACTCCCGTATCCAGAATCCCAGATATTCAGTCTTACAGGTGAGTATACCACAGATGATATCTGTCAGGGGTTAAATGCGAGGGCCGTGAGAGCTCAGGTCGATACTTCCGTATATGCAGAGAGATGACGGCTTCGACTTTCTGGTGTGTCCCCTTTAGAGGATCTTTTCGTTACAACAACAACAACGACTATCAATTTTATTGTTTCATCAGCTTGCTGAGGGCGATGCTATATTTCAAGCATTTGCAGAAAGTATTATTCGGGGACTAGGTCAGTACTTCCATACAGCAGAAGTCCCGGAATAATACCCCAGATATCACTGAGTATAAAGACCTAGTATCTCAGAATATGGGACATATATTCGACCAGAAGGAGCTAAACATGAGACAAAGACGCTGGGTCGAATTGTTGAACGATTACGACTGCGAGATCAAGTATCATCCAGGGAAAGCGAATGTGGTCGCCGATGCCCTAAGTCGAAAAGAAAGGATCAAGCCCATAAGGGTTAGGGCTTTAGAGATGATTATCCAGACGGATCTTTCCTTGCGTATTCGTGTCGCGCAGAAAGAGGCTCTTAAGGAAAGGAACATTGAAGAGGAATATCTCCGTGGAATGGAGAAACAGTTGGTACCAAACGAGGAAGGAACATTATACTTCATGAGACGGATTTGGGTTCCTCTGTTTGGTGGTTTGAGAAAGCTTATTTTTGATGAAGCTCACAAATCACGGTACTCTATCCATCCAGGAGCGGATAAGATGTACCAAGATCTTAAGGATTATTATTGGTGGCCTAGGATGAAAGGCGATGTTGCGGTTTATGTTAGTAAATGTTTAACGTGCGCCAAGGTAAAAGCTGAATACCAGAAGCCTTCAAGACTTCTGCAACAACCTGAGATTCCCAAATGGAAATGGGAACAGATTTCAATGGATTTCATAACGAAATTACCAAGAACGCCAAGAGGTCATGACACTATTTGGGTAATAGCAGACCGGTTAACAAAATCTGTGCACTTCTTACCCATCAGAGAAAAAGATAACACGAGCAAGTTGGCCGAAATATACATGAGAGAAATCGTTGCACGTCATGGAGTGCCTCTCTCAATCATCTCTGATAGAGACGGAAGGTTTGTGTCAAGGATTTGGCAATCCTTTCAAGAAGCATTTAGTTCTTAGTTGAATCTGAGTACAACTTTTCACCCGTAAACTGATGGCCAGAGCGAGAGAACCATTCAGAAATTGGAAGATATGCTGAGAGCATGTGTTATGGATCTGGGTGGTAGCTGGGATAAACATTTACCATTGGTCGAGTTTTCATACAACAACAGCTACCACGCCAGTATTGGAGCCGCTCCATTTGAAGCTCTATACGGGCGCAAGTGTCGATCACTGCTTTGTTGGTCTGATGCAGGTGATAGACAATATTGGTTGGTCCTGATGTGGTCCAGGAAACCACATATAATATTGCACAGATCCGAGATCGCATCAAGGCGGCTCGCGATCGACAAAAATGCTATACGGACCGAAGAAGGAAACCTCTAGAGTTTGAGGTAGGAGACTTGGTATTGTTGAAGGTATCACCCTGGAAGGGTGTGGCACGCTTCGGAAAGCGTGGAAAGTTGAATCCGCGATATATTGGTCCATTCAAGATTCTGGAAAGAATTGGTTTAGTAGCATACAAGTTGGACTTACCTTCCGAGCTGAATGGTGTTCACGATACATTTCATGTATCAAATCTGAAAAAGAGTCCAACGCAAGAAACTGTTGTCATTCCGGCAGACGAGATTCATATTGACGACACGCTCCATTTTTGTCGAAGAACTAGTTGAGGTTACAAATTGGAAGAGAAACAAAACCCGCAGGAGCAGTGTTAAACTCATCAAAGTTCGTTGGAATGCAAGACATGGTCCGGAATACACCTGGGAACGTGAGGATCGAATGAAAGAGAAATACCCCCACTTATTTCCTAAGGCCCCTGCAACTAGAAGCAAAGCCTAAAATTTCGGGACGAAATTTTCTTAACGGGGGGAGAATGTGACAACCCTCACCAAACCAGGTATCCGTACAAATTAATTAATATTTAATTAATGCTTAATTACTGTGCTTGCTTACAATTGTGGTTAAACTGCTTCTTGATTTCTGATACATACATATTCATGCATCATACTTTATTACTGTCACTCCATTTATTACACAGAACTATAGTGACAAACTTGATGCACAAAAACACAGTTAGCACAGTGAACAGATAACCTAGTAAACATGCTGACATTGCCAGCACTAGACAGACATTGTCTCTAAGGCCAGTATGAGCCGGGAATAGATTACTACACTAGTAGGGAGTGTAGGGAGGTGAGGATTGTAAAACTGCATCACTAGGTGATAGTTATAGTGACCAGATGTGCCTAAAACATGCTTTAATTACAAAATTCTGCACTTTGTGCAAAAATTCAGCATTTAACTTAACTAGCAAAGTGCAAAAACATGGGAAAATAATACTAGACACTTTCCAAAGTATCGGGAAATTATTGTATCACTAAAAAAACTATAATAGGCACTTTAAAGCTTTACTTGACACTTTAACGGATCAATATCCAACCGAACAACCGGACTTTACCCGAAACATAAAAATATTGTCAATGACATTGTTTGTACTTTTCTGTGCCAGTTAAGGTCCCCGAACACCCTAACACCCTTTATATCAATGAACACATCTAAAATACTAACTAAATCCTTTTGTTTTCAACTAGTTAGTAACCAAGAGCATTACACCCCAACCCTTACCCCCCCCCCCTCGAATCGATTGTAGGATCGTATTGCGACCCGAATGAGTCGATAAGAGGCGTTTTCGTTAATTACAGGTGTGGAAAACAAGTAATCAACGTAGGAATAGCTTGCGATTCACTTTAAACTCTTTCTGTATTGATTTGACAGCGATTACAATCAGTTCTCGATCCGGCAGCACTTCGGTACGAGATTCAGCCAACGTTACAAATGAGATCGCTGATGGGGCTATATATAGGCTTTTGGGATCGCTTATTGGACAGCCCAATAAGCGATCCAGACATGTGTCACTCGAGCGATCCACATTCGTCCGAACGAGCGATCCTAGAATCTAATCGGCCTAAAGAGCGATCCAACTATCTTAATCCTATACAATTTCACTATTTCTTGTATTTCGTGCCCAGATCTAACATCTTAAGTCTATGACTCGATACAAGACGGAATCAGCAGATGTAGTGCACCAACAGACTCCCCCTCAGATGTTGATGGAGTCGACTATCGAGTCACAACAGTGTTGTGTCTTCACATCTTCAGTCTTGATCAGTCTTTGGGCTTCTTTCTCTCTATCTTCTTCTCTTTCTCTTTTATCATCAACAGACTCCCTCACTTTGAAGTTTGACATCTTTTGAGTTTATTAAGTCCAACATGTGCTCCCCCTCAAATATTGACTTTTCCTACACAACAACTCAACCACAACATAAGTTTTATGATAAACGTTTAAGCATATAAACATCACCGAACAAACAAACTAACCAGCCAAATAGTTACTGATGAACCACTTGGAATTATGACGTTTTTCTTATCAAAACAAACACAAACACCCAAACCAATTTTTCATCATGTTTAGCACTTTGAATTTTGAAAATCAGCCATTCAACATCAGTTGTCGAAAATCTTTTTGAATTTTCAAAATTTATGCTAAAACACACCAAAAATATTTTTGGATTTTCTGAAAGGAAATACATGCAGAAATGAACTATTTACAGACAATATTTTTGTGAGCTCGTGCAAGAGGATCATATCAGTTTTTGAGACATATCACTAACACCGTTAAGCTTTAAACATACTCAGTTATAAACAATTTACCTAGATTGTCAGTATGTTTGTCCACTTAAATCTTCACACAGACTTTAATTGATTCGAGATACGATATTAATGTTTTAGAGACTTAAACTTAATTGTGTATCACTCCACTTGAATATACTCCCGTATCCAGATCCCAAATATTCAGTCTTACAGGTGAGTATACCACAGATGATATCTGTAAAGGGGTTATGTGCGAGGGCCGTGAGAGCTCAGGTCGATACTTCCGTATACGCAGAGAGATGACGGCTTCGACTTTTGGTGGGTCCCCTTTAGAGGATCTTTTGATTACAACAGCAGCGACTATCAATTTTATTGTTTCATCAGCTTGCTGAGGGTGATGCTATATTTCAAGCATTTTGAGAAAAGTATTATCCGGGGACTAGGTCAGTACTTCCATACAGCAGAAGTCCCGGGATAATACCCCAGATATCACTTAGAATAAAGACCTAGTATCTCAGAATACGGGACCTTTCAAACAAGATTTCGGGGGTTACCCATATATTCAAGAATAGTTACCCACGAATCAAGCAAGTTTGATTTAGGTTTATATCTCGTTTCAATTTACTAAATGTGTGAAAATCTACTGACACATCCGCAGTAAGACTCATTTTTTCAGCTTTATCATGTTTTTTTCTTTTTCAAATTTTCTGATGTTTTTGGATTTTCTAAAAATTCTTACTCCCCCTAAAATTCAAATACATCTAATGAAAATTGAAAACAAACTGTACAGAACATGACAACTGATATCGAATCACCTCAATTCGCCATTCACTTGGCATAAACAATCAGAACTCCCCCTATCAACAAACTATTTTCCCATTTAGATTTCAAAACACTTAAGTTTGTTTTAATCAAAATGGTTTTTCCGGAAAATAAGTTTGATTGGTTTTACCAATTGTAGGTTTAACAACAAGTGTTCGAGGGTGTGGTTCATTTGTATGATTGACGTTACCGAATAAAACTTTAAGAAAGATGCCGATTCATGCTCCACGCTTACCAACCTGGGAGCTCCGGCAAGTCCTGAGACTTATTGTTCATAATATGTACCATCCCAGTCACAAACCAGGGATGGTTCAACCTTTTCTTTCGTTGTTTTCTTCTCATAAAATTCCTTAACCCCTTTGACTTTTCGATCAATCATCTTGCCAAAGATGTGTTTTACCTTGGGGTTAAAGATCTTCTCAGCATCAAATTCCTGTTCATCATGATAAAATTGGTTAGAAATTTCAACTTTACCAATTTTCTTTTTATAATTCTCAGCCCGAAGTAATGGAAACTCCTCATCATTAACAATCGGAACTGATTTTTCAACTTTTACATCAGCTTCACATTTTGAAACAACTTGTGGCTCAACTGACTTTGTAGAATCAGTTTCATCGCCTGAAGATAGCTCCTCTGATTTTGATCCATCAGAATCATTGCTAGAGCTTTCACCAACCTTCTTAACAACCCATTTCTGGTTGTCAGATTTGGCTCTTTTCTTGTAAAACTTGTTCGAACTCTCACCAATTTCAAAAATAGAATCTTGAAACAGTTTTGTTCTATCAAGTGGTGATTCAAACGCAAACACCTTTTCTGAGATTTTACGAAAAACTCCCTGTTTTGATTGTATCGCCTGAGAACAATCTTTGGCGATATGTCCAACGTTGTTGCACTTGAAACTGGTTCTCGAGTCCTTCTTTCGTTCAGCTACCTTCTTCAACTCAGCTTGTTTCTTTTTTAGAAATTCACTGTTTGTTTCCCTCCAGAAACTTGTCTTTTCTTCTTCATCGGTTGATGTACCTGAAACAAATGACATTTTTGATTTAAAATCACGAACATATTTTTCATTTTTCTGTTTTTCTGTAGGAGTAAAACCAAGACCTTTCTTTTTGAAATTACCGTTATGGTTTGATTTCTTTTGGAAACCAGAACCAGAACCGTAACCCTTTTTCTTGTTTAATCTTTGTTGAACTCTTGAGGTGTAAGGTTTAGGCTTTTCATTAAGACACAAGTCTTTTATTTTAGAAATATTAATTTCTGTGAGTTTGAAAACCTTGTGTGTCAATTCAGTTTTGACACCTCTTATTGGAAATTCCTCATCAGAATATAATTTGTCCAAATTATTCAAAGTATAAGCAACTTTAAACAACCCATCATCCAAATTAGACTTTGATAACAGGAATTTTCTATTATAAACTAATTTTCCCTGTTTTTCTGTTTGCCCCGGAGTTTTTGACTCAGATTTTGACTCTGACGCGGATTCCGACTTTGACTCTTCACTGTCATCACTATCTAACACATGATCCACGACTTTCTTCATCAATTGAGACTGTTGATCAGTGTCAGATGATGTAAACACAACATCAATACTTTCTGGAAGATTTACTGACGACTCTGACTCCCACTGTAAATTTGTGGCCTTTTTGACTCTTTCATCGTTTGGATATCTAGGCAAATATCCATTTTCCAGCGGAGGTGGACATCTGTTATAACTGACACCTTGCTTCTTACCAGATGGCGTCTTTTCATTGTCTTTTTTCTTGTCATTCTTCTTCTTGTCAGCAATCTTTTCATCAGCACTAACTTCAGCTGCCTTTTCTTCAGTTATCTCATCTTCTTCCCAGACCTTCATGCTTTCAACTGTAGGATAAATCCTGTCAATCACATAGGAAGTACATGAGTAACTTTTTAATAAACGATTAACTCTCTCAGTTTCAATTCTTTGCAGCTCAAGCTTTTGTTCTAAAGCAGCACACTTTTCAATGTAATTGTTTACAACTTTTTGTTTTGTCATAAACGCTCCCTGAAGAGTCTTCATAGCAACTGCTTGTTCTTCACTTGTTTGATTGTACTGATTCATTGTCTTGTTCAGCACATCATATGACTCCTTCAGACTGTTTTAGTTGTAAATCAACGTGCTGTTATGTTTTTTCACAATCTCACAGTTTTCACACTTTACCGGAACCTCTTTCGCATCAACACCTTCATCAACCTTGAACTTAGGCACTTCTTTCACAGTTTGCCTTTTCATCACCGGCACTTCTTCATCATCACTACTCACCGGTGTCTTTATCTTTTTCTTCTCCTTCTTGACTTTTTCGTCTTCGCTATCACTCTCAGCAAGCAACTTCATATCTTCTCTGTATTTTCTCGCCCAATACTCTGTATCATCATCACTATCATCTACAATTTTTGCTGTAAATGCAGTGTAATCTGTGGTTTGATCAGGAATGTAATCATCCCAAGTAAAATTTGCCCAGCTAAAACCCTCTGGTAACCTCTCATCATCTTGATCAATTATCAAAGCACTACCATCCCTTCTTTTTCCACAATCATAACTGCTCACACAAGCTCTCTTTCCAGAATCTTCAATCACATCTCTTCCATGTGCAGTTTGAGCTTGATGTTTTTGTTGTTGAGATGATTGTTGACCAACTTGGTGATAGATGGCTTTCTGATAATAATCATTTTTGTTGTTGAACGGATTTTGAGCTCCACTTGCTTCACGGTTAGTGCACTCTCTCTTGAAGTGGCCTTTTTCCCTGCACCGAAAACAAGTGACTTTAGATTTGTCAAAACCTAAAGTAGAAACATTAGCATCTCGAAGATCATCTCTCCCCGTGATCTGTTTGAATTTCTCAGCTCTCCGTAATACACTAGCCAGACACCACTTTATGTCCATCAGTTCCATCTCTTCAGCATCTATCTGGTCGTAGTCTTCTTTGGTCAACATTGGATTGCCGATATGACCTGCAACAAAACAAGTGTAAGATTCCAAAACCATTCCTAACAAAGACATTTGGTTTTTGGCAATTTCTTCAGAATAATCTTGATCATTCTCAAGATTTAACACTATGTTGCATTGTAACTTTCTCCCATTTTTAGTTGCAGAGATGTTTGGATAATATGATGAAAACGACGTAAAGCTGTTTTTGCTGTTGGACCCTGATGATGGACTTTCTGATGAACTTTTGGCACTCATACCAGTTACAATCTTTGGAGATAAATATGATGATTTCTCATTTACCCCAGCTTTATAATATAACCCGATGTCTTGTTCACCATTGAAATCTTTCATTCTAATCACTTTCCGTTGTTCCATTTCCTGAGCTTCGATCTTTTCGATGAACTTACTGAGCGTCAGATTGCTAAAACCTTTCTTGTTTCTGAGCATCATCAGGTATGTGCCCCAACTCTCATAAGGCAACGCATCAGCAAGTTTTTCAATACTCAATCTTTTCATATTAGCAAGCAGATTACAATATCGTTCAATAACTTCTCTTGTACTCTCATTTTTCAACCCTCGGAATAAATCGAATTCTTTCTTCAGAAGTGACTTTTTACTTTTGACCATCTCTTCACTTCCTCTAAACTTCGACCGTAACGCTTTCCAAATTGAGTACGAAGTTCCATTATGCTGTAGAAGAACCATGATATCTTCCTTCACTGCCTGTTGTAAAAGACTAAGCATCATTTTCTCATCTTTATACTTTTTCCGAGCATCAGCAGTAAGATCTTTGATCGGAACGGGTTCTTCATCATCATTCAATGGTCTAACATATTTTGTCTCGACACATTCCCAAGCATCAAGATAATTCGCTTGCACCCAATTTTCAAACCGACCTTCCCAACCCTTATATTCTTTGATGTTCATTAGTTTGGGAGGTTTTTGCATCGTCCCTGTTTCGTTTTCTAACATTGTGGTTTGAATAGCAGTGATTGGAGTTCTTGGAGTAGCGAATGCATTATAAAAGTCCTCGTCCATTTTCAAATTTTTACAAATATTCAACAATCAGCTTTAAAAGCGAACTGGGGATGCCAACTGGACACAAAAGCGGACTAAATG
Organism: Helianthus annuus; assembly: GCF_002127325.2. Lineage (NCBI taxonomy): Eukaryota > Viridiplantae > Streptophyta > Magnoliopsida > Asterales > Asteraceae > Helianthus > Helianthus annuus. The sequence continues at coordinate 104,085,764 of NC_035445.2, forward strand.
TTCAAACTGTCACAAGAGCGGCCCAACAGAATCAGATGAGCAGACCGGATGGGTCCAAATAAGCGATCCAAATTACAATTTGGTCAAATAAGCGGACTGGATTGATCCAAATAAGCGGACCAGGTCAGTGTCTGTTCGAGCAGACCAGAACTTGTTCGATCGAGCGGTCCAAAAATGATACTATACGAGCGGTTCACCTATGGTCACAAAAGCGGTTCAAACAGATTCCCTTTGAGCGGACTGATTCTGAATTTTGAAGCGATGCAGGTAGAATGTCTGAATAAGCGGGCCCAATCAATGTTCGTTCGAGCGGACTGACTTCGATTCCATTTTTGACCCACTTAAACTTCGAATTTCGACACCAAACTTTCAAGGGTTTGTCTCTATGTAGTTGCGCACAATCCCTGAGATTTTGAGCTAATTCTGACCGTTGGAAGTGTTTGAATCTGAAAAAGAAGGTGTAGAAGCTAGAAATTTTGATGATTTTCAGCTATTCTCTGCAGAACTCCTCCTCCTGAAGCTCTGATACCAATTGTAGGATCGTATCGCGACCCGCATGAGTCGATCAGAGGCGTTTTCGTTAATTACAGGTGCGGAAAACAAGTAATCAACGTAGGAATAGCTTGTGATTCACTTTAAACTCTTTCTGTATTGATTTGACAGCGATTACAATCAGTTCTCGATCCGGCAGCACTTCGGTACGAGATTCAGCCAACGTTACAAATGAGATTGCTCATGGGGCTATATATAGGCTTTTGGGATCGCTTATTGGACAGCCCAATAAGCGATCCAGACATGTGTCACTCGAGCGATCCACATTCGTCCGAACGAGCGATCCTAGAATCTAATGGGCCTAAAGAGCGATCCAACTATCTTAATCCTATACAATTTCACTATTTCTTGTATTTCGTGCCCAGATCTAACATCTTAATTCTATGACTCGATACAAGACGGAATCAGCAGATGTAGTGCACCAACACCGGTTCCCCAAAGGTGGGGACACACCACCATTTCTTGATTATTATATTTACCTTGTCTAATATCTTGATAGCACATAACATGTTGGACATTAGGAGATTAGATTATAAGTAAACACCTTGGGTTATCATTCTCTCACTTCAAACACAACATTAACCATTTGCTCTCCTTCCCTCTTTCTTGTAATCGGCCGAACACCACCACCCATCATACAACCACCGTCAAGTTTCGATCTAGCTATTTTACTTACATACAAGTGTTTTAGAGATCATTCAAGCAAGCCCGGTGCACTCGGAAGCTCAAGAACCTCTCTATATCTCTTTTATCCACCTTGTTTACGTCTTGTTTCTTCCCTAGCCTCGAGCTAGTAGTAAGTGCCTCTAAACACCATCTTGTTCTTGTTTAAAGTGATTAATAAGTGATTTAACGGTTAAAAATCAAGAACACACAAGATCAAAACGTAAAGTCTTGAAAGTATGATGAATAAGTTGGTTAAAGAGAAACTAGTGGTGTAAATCTTATGAAACTTGTCTAGTTGTGATTATTTTATGTTGTTTGTTGCTAGTAGTGGGATGGATCATCATCTAACCATACTAGATCATGTTCAAGAACATGAACTAGTGATATGTTAGTGTAAAAGTTGTAAAAGATGATGAACTCTTCCACTCATGAAACATGAACTTGTGTAAATATAATTTTTCTTGTAAAATAAGGTTCTAAACTAGTAGATCTAAAGATCTATAAGTGGTCTTTCGGAAAAACCAAGCGGTAAATGCAAGTCTTGTTTAAAACCCGGATCTTACATAAACTACAAGCATTTTAGTGAAAAAGCAAGTGTGTAAACACTTGTGTAACAAGAAGATTTAATAAAGAAACATTTTTGAAAATCTTGATTAGAAGTTGTAAAACTACAAGTTCTTTAAAAATAAAGTTTTCAAGAAACTAAATTTTATTTTTAAAGATGTCAAGATCCACTAAATACGTTAGAAAGTTACTACATATTTTTACACAACTTCCAGGTTCATGAGTTTGTGATTTAGGCTTGATTTGTCAAGTTGGATGCTTAAATATTATTGATTGATGGTTGATAAATTGTTTGATTGAATTTTGAAAAGAAAATGATACGCTAGTAAGCGTGCCCACCTCCAGTTACAGAGGAAACTCTGGCGAAATTTTTCCAGGAAATAACACTTAGAAATATTTTGTGACAAGTGTTTATAAATATATTTTTTAACTTGTTTTTCCCAATAAAATTCGCCATGATTTTTATTACAAAATAACCAGGTGCCGGAGGTGGATTTTCGTAAATAAAACTTGTTAAAATATATTTAGAATATATATTTCATAGTAAAACACTTGTGTGATTATATGATTATTTTGTGAACTAGAGATATATTATTTTTAAGATAAAAATAATATTACTTGAAATATCATGAAAATACGACTCCAAAATAATATCAACGCCCTCGTAAATAAATATTTAAGTTACACCGGTATTGTTATTACCACATGAACTTTAAAATTTAACTTATGTATTTTCGGAAAATACTCTTAAATGTGTATTTTTATAAAGTATTATTTTGGAAATTGTATGAAGTAAAATATAATATTTTTGGGAAAAATATGTATATTTTGGAATCAGAATATTTTAGACAAATGAATTAAAATATATTTTTTAAGTGAGACTTAAAAATATATTTTCAGAATTATAAAACACACATGTATTAATACCCCCATCCTTGGGAAGGAATATATTTACAAAATAATTAAGAAGTATAAATACGAAATAGTTGTCTAACTATTTCCCAAAAACATTAAACCTTAAGCCAAGGCACGGTCGTCCGTCTAATAGAAGTTAGTACGTGTAGGTCGTTATGCAGCAGGTTGATTGGGATTTACTATATCGAGACGCACTTCTGTGAGTCCATGTCCCCCTTTTCTCTTAACTATTTTCAGTTTTTTATACTTCGGGGATGAAATACATGTTACAATGATTATGGATACTTTTATACATGGTATGGTTAGCTTAAGGAGGGTTTCTACTTAGATCATGTGAGTGGGTAGGCGGAAACTAGAGGCCATTAATCCTCATTGTAGGACCGAGGGTCATTAGCGGTAGATCTATCTGGGTGTAGCGAGCCCAACTCCAGGCCCAACTGTACGGACCTCGAGGTGACTTTGAGCCCGACGCAAAAATCTGCTAGGTTTGAGTCTTCTTACAGCACTTCACACATATCATTGGCCTTGCAAACCAATGGTGATCTGATTTTTCCTTATTTGCTACATACCAGGGATTTTCATATATACAAATGTATTACAAAGGTTTTTACATACTCACTTTCACATGAACTCGCTCAACTTTTGTTGATTTTTCAACTTACATGTATTTCAGGGAATTAGGGATCTGGCGAGGTATGCTATGTCTTCATGCTGCGTAGGAGAAGTGATGTCATCCAAGTTTAGGGGTTGTGACTTTTGCCTGGACGAGTCACAAGTCTTAAACTGTGCTTGTTTCATGTTTTGTGGTTGTGTCTTATGAACAAGGTTTTTATTATGTTGTGTTGTAAACTCGTTGCATGTGTCAACTTTAAAACAATGTTGTCGTATTTTTAATTTAAAACTTGAATCAATGGGTGATCATCATGGTTTTTTCTTTCATATAGCTTTGTTGTGATTAAGCTATGGTATTAAGAAGTCACACCAAATAAACCCACGCTTCCGCAAAGCCAGGGTGTGACACCTGGTGTTCTGTTGAGCAAGTATTTTAGCTATCATATGTTTCCAGATATTATACTCGAATCTGACAAGCATATGAGGCTTGTTACTGAAGCCAGTGTTATGGGGATCATTTTTTGCCATCTTTTTTATTATTTTGAAGAAAAATAGAATATGTGTCAAATACTTTTGAATTCAACACTTTATAACTCTGAGTTACGAATAGATTGGATCTTTGTGAGTTGATATTTGAATATTAAACTAACTTTGAAATCAAGTTTAATATGATCAAGCTCTGATACCAATTGGAGGATCTGAGTTTGATACTTGTGATTTTTAAGAAAATATAAGAACAAAAAATTTTATCAATTGAAAGACAAATAAATGCAAACACACTAGCCAGAAGATATATCGACAATTGTTTTCCATTTAAATCAAACGATTACAGTTACAATATGATGATTATACAATATCCCCCTTAGCCTGATCACTCATAGATCTATTCGTACAAAAGAGAATGTTTGCAACCATCTATTGGATCTATTTATACTAAGTACAAAAGGTCCGTTTGCAATCAACTGACATCACCCTGATAGTGACATGCAACATTCCTAATAGAAAAGATTGCATAGATGTTTGCAAATATTTGTGGGAATTTAAAATCTGATCTAATATACAAAAACTTTGTTACAAGCAAAATACTGTTATATAGATGAAACTGATGATCTTCAAACCGCTATGCTTCATATCAAAAATCTGTTTGGCCTGAACACATATTTGGTCTTCTTGAACAGATCTTTGCGTCTACAACACTTTGGTCTTGATCAGTGCTTGGTTCTTCTCCAACAGTGGTTTCCAAGACTTGGACAGTAGCATGTCTTCAACAGAAGTTATTATTAGTGTTCAGAATTCACTATCTTTGGGAGGAGAATGATTTATTTGCTGTTTATTTCTTGATCACTTAGGTCATGTTTTGGCTTTTGAATATCATTTGTTCTTTTGTAGATACAATAGTAATTTAGATTTTCTTTTGGTTAAATAGAAACAACAATAATTACAGATGCAGATGAAGGAGATCTATTGTTCGAAGTTAAAAACTGAAAAATGACAAAACACCATCTTAGCGATTCTATCAAATTGTTTCACCTTTGAATACATTCATATTTTGTGGATCATTATACATCTACAAAACAAGTATTGAATACTATATAAATATATACCATATTAAACCTCTTTATCCTTGTAGATCTTCATGCTTCTATGACAGAAAACTGATCAAGATCACTTGCATGCCCTCAACATACAATTATCGAACATCAATTGAGAACACCATGATCATCGGCTTTGAGATTGAACCCTTCAACACCAAATCTTAACATGATCGGTGAGATCGAAAATTAGAAAACGTCATCGAAATACTACAATTCTTTTTAGAGCAACTAAATCACACACCCTCAATATTTAACTCCTAACTACATCTGCACGAATATCACCATCGTACTAGTACCCTTAACCACTTAGGGGATGACACATTTAGTTAACATTTTAATACCACTAGACTACAAGCTCTTTGTTTAAAAATACAATTATATTTTATTCCCATTTCATTAAAAATTCTAATAGGGGTTTAGGAGTTAAACAGATGATCTTAGCCTAGTCTATTCACTGTCGTATTCTTACGTCAAAAACAAATTAGGTTTCCTGTCGAAATCCATAAGTTTTATAATGCATGTTATATATTGCATCTTTTCTCTCAACCACCAAAAAAACCCAACAATACCCTAATTCTGTCTTTTCATCACAATATTGTCAACATTTTCTATCCAAATTTATCTGATTGTCAACTTTTTTTTTTTTAAGTTATACATTCCCATATTTTTACTAAAAACAAAAATTATATTCGGTTAATAAGTTTCAAGATGATTATGTGAAACATAAAGCATTTGTTTAGGTCACACATGTTGGTTTAGTGATTCTGTTACAAACTTGCAATCCATATATAACCATTACATACATATGACATGCGTACGTGCTCATATGTTGGTTTCCGATTAATGGTATAGCTAAAAGAATAATAATGTTAACTTGAGACAAATAATAGATAAAATGGCATTTAAGAATAAGAGAGATGTCTGACCTCTGCTACTATATACAATTAAACAACTACTTATTTTTTTTTCTAACATGAGCTTTCAAAGGCAGGTATCCAAAAATAGTACGTTAGGTAACAACTCTTTATATGACAACTTTACAATATAATTGTGATTAGTTAACTTTCTAAAAAGACTTTTCAAAAATTTTAATCCGAAGATGTCGGTCTGGTCTTTGTCGCATTCAACATGTACACATTAGGGGCTTGAAAAATGTAATTCTAGTGCGGACTTTAAAAATCTTAGTGTTGGTAGCGCAGGCGGTACAAATCTTAGGGCCTGTTTGGTATGAGGTAATGGAATAGACAACTGAATGGAATAGACAAAGGGATGGAATGGGTAAGGGAATTGGCAAGGGACATATTTTTTTGAAAAAAAAACATATTCTTTTACAATAAATTACTCACTACAAGAAAAACACCCTATAATAGGGACAACAAAGGTCGTTTATAAGGTTCAACTATAGGGACGACGTATCGTTTCTATAAAGTTTCGTGTTTTTTAGCTAGGTTACCTTGTAGAGATGGTATTGTCCTTTAATCTAGTGTTTGAATAAGAAATCCTAAAAAACAATTCAACTTTTAGAGAGGATATGTTGTCTACAAGTTTATTTTTTTTATTTCCCTTTGTTATTGATCAAAATTAAAATGTATTTTACTTAATTTATAAAGACGACATGTTGTCTCTAATAAAGTTGAACTATCAAAAAAGAATTTTCATTTAGCATTAAAATTTTCCTCCGTTCCGCACATAAAAAAAAATTAATCTAGAGATGACATGTTCCGTGTATGTAACACTAATGTTTTTTGTTATTTTGTAATTCTTGATCAATAAATAATTGGAAGTTAAAAAATATCATTTATAGAGACAACTTCTCCTCTCTATAGTTACATAAACTTTTTTTAATTGGTTATTGTTTATTCTTGATCAATAAATAATTGGAAGTTAAAAAATATCAGTTGTACAACATGTCTCTCTATAGGTTACATAAACTTTTTTTAATTTATTTTATTCATGATTTTTAAAAAAATAAAATAAATGAAACTATAGAGATTATATGTCATCTCTAGAGGGTTTTACAATGAAAATTATTTTTATTTTTTTTTATTAGCTGATTTGTAAATAACAAAAATGTAATAAAAAAATTCACTTGCTGAGACTACAAATCAACTCTACTTTCATAAAAAAATTTCTTCTTTTTACTGTCGATTGATTAATATAATTAGTTCATAACAAATATAATAACTATTATTAGTATTAGATAAAATAAGTATATTATTAGTATTAGATAACGAAAATTTTTATTATTATTAACATTAAGATAAATATCATTATTATTAATAAAATTAATTTTATTAATATATGTGTATGTATATCTACATGTCTCTGTAATACAAGTGTATGTTGATATGTATGTGTATGTATATGTGTGTACATGTGTTAGTGTACTTGTGTGTATTTATACATGTATATGTATGTATGAATGTGTGTGTATGTGTATGTAGATATGTAAGCGTATGTATATGTATGCATTGTTAGTGTACGTGTGTGTTTGTGTTATATATATATATATATATATATATATATATATATATATATATATATATATATATATATATATATATATATATATATATATGAATGGGAATGGGAATGGGAATGTGAATGTGTATATGTGTATGTATTACTGTATGAATGAGGTCAGGATTTAGAGAAAACGGTGAAAAGTGTGAGAACGGTGAGAACGTTTATGGATCGTCAGATCAAAACAATCAATGGACTAGATTGCGAGGTGGCGTTTTCGTAAATAACATCAATATTATTATGTGGGACATGCTTCATTAAGGGTAAAAGGGTCTTTTACCTCTCATATTCAAAACACCATCAAATGATAAAATGCCATACAAAAAAATAAAACGCCATTAAAAACAAAACGCCAAAAATTACAAAATAAAACGCGTTAAATATTACAGGAAGATGAAACAACACAAATAACTGAATTTCAGTTATTAACATTTATTAGAAGAATTCCCTCCTAAATTACGCGCCAAAACATCATTATATAAACAAACGTAAAACATAGCTTCCATAATCACTTCAATCTATCCATTTTCTGCAAAAAAAAAAAAAAAATCGTTAACCAAAAACGCCAACTTAAACAAAACGGAAAAAAATGGCAACAATCGTTTCGTGGAGATACACTCTGGGAATGAGGCGATACGTCCTCCATTTTGACAACAGAAGGAGGGTGTATGTTAAGACGGTCAGGACAATTCTGAAGATGGAAGAAGAGATACAGAGGCAAATCTTATCCATTGGCAACGCTCTAGACAACGAATGCCATGAAACGCATATGCTTATGAAAGCATTAACCAGCAAATTTAGACCAATCAAAGGAGATGTGAAGCCAGACCCTGTCATGATATCATGGCGTTTTGATGATAAAACAGACATGGTGACGGTTACATACGACAGCGGAGAGCAGGAAGTCTACTGGCTAGTGAACATCATGACAAAGCAGTGACTGGGTTTCATGGAAGAATTGCATAACGCCACTTGTACCAACACAGAAATAGACTCAAAATTGGAGTTAATACATGTTCAGGTGTAGGCTTCAGAATCTTCAGGAACAAGAAGCTGATGAAGGTGAATGTGATGACATGGATGAAGATCAAGATGAAGACTCTGAGGAGGAAGAAGATGACACAAGTGATGGATACTATTCAGTTAAAGTACCTTCTGAAGAAGGATTTTAATTTTTTTCTCCTCTTTTTTTGTTTCTTCTATGTAATCTTCTTTTTTTAAACATAATTAAATGATATAGTTCTATCTTTATTAGCAAAACACCAAAATAATACTAAAAATGGTTAACCCTAACAAAACGCCAAAAATAACAAAAAATATTTTTCCTGCTTAATATTTTATTTACTCCGTTATTGTATTTTGTCATGTTGGTCTACATAAGGCCATTTAAAAAAACGCCAAACTTAGAAGATGGGACGTCTATAACCTATAAAACTGATAAAAGCTGATCAACACAGTAAATACAAAAAATAGTAACTGAAAAGACAGTTACTTTATTACAATCATTTATTACAATAAAAAGTCTCGCCTAAACTACGCGCCAAAAAACTCCTATAAGAGAGGGGTCTATACACAATGAAATTAATCACATCCAGAAAAACACAAAAATGCCATATCCTCTAGAAACCACTCCCTTTAAAACGCCACAGATGTTAAAGCTTTCACTGAAATGGATCCTTTTTCTGAGGGGGTTAACTCAATAATATTTTGCTGGATGATGTCACACCCCCAAAATCCACCTGCGGAGTATCACCGCATTGGGAGCGTGACTGACCAGGATCAAGCCACCAATCATATAGAACAATGTATATAGTAAAAGTAATAGCAATTAAATCAAACCAAATCCATATGAAAGGCGTTTCCAAAACATAAGTAAGTTATCACTGTTTAGCGGAAGCGTATAAGTAAAACCCAATGTAAATAAGTATGTAATGTCATAAAGTGTTCGACAAACAATCACGATCCAAGTCCACAACGACCAGCTCCTCCTTGTGCAACCTCCATGTATTTAAGGACCTGCAAGGCATGTAACAGAGGATCAACAACTAGTTGAGCGAGTTCACAGAAAGTAAGTGCGTAATAGCATATTCGTTTGTAACATGTGGCTCTACTGTGCCGATAGTACATTCTATTGGTAGGGGCTTCCCATGTTGTATAACCACTAGACTATTCGTAACCATAAGTGTTCTTCACAACCGAGAACAGTAGTACGTACAAGTTTTACGTAGGTATTACGTAAGTATCCTTCACAACCGAGGATAGTAGTAAGTATAAGTATACGTAGATTGTAAGTATGTGTCCTGCACAACCGAGGACAGTGAGTAGCATGAGTATGTGTCCTGCACAACCGAGGACAGTGAGTAGCATAAGTGTGTGTCCTGCACAACCGAGGACAGTGAGTAGCATAAGTATGTGTCCTGCACAACCGAGGACAGTGAGTATGGTAGTCTAGTGGTAGTGTCAGTACGAATCTATTCAACCTTATTCCTTAAATCCCATTCCCAAGCCCTAGGAATTCCATGCCTTATTAAGAGTGTGAACTCATGTGACAACTCGACCTTTTGACTCGCATTTAATGCACGTTGACTTTGACCATTGACCTTGACTATGTAATTGTTTGACTTGTTGACTTGTAACTGTACATGTTATGTGTTAATGAAACGTACTGTGTTATGCATGTATGTGATAACCATTGTAATGTGATACTATGAACACTTAGACTTAGACTACTGATTAAACCACATTAAACCACATAGTGCCCGACGAATCAGAGATAGATTCGCCAACAACATCTCAACGAAACAGGAGGCCTGTCTCGCCAACCTTATCCCGACGAAACATGTGTTCCGCCGGCCCAAACCAGTTTCGCCAAAGCCCAATTCGGGCCCAGTAGGGTAAGACGCGTATATACACATGCCCAGACCTATGTTCAATACTTTTTGGAAAAATAAGAAACCCTAGGACCCCTCTGAGCATCGGCAGCCCCGTCTCTATTCCGGATCCTCGTTAGTTCATCTCATAATCGGTTAGTGCATGTTTATCGAATCGGTTCCATTGATACTTGATTTTTGTTACGTGTTGTGTACATGCTTGTTAGATTTCTGGAACGAATATGAATAGATAACTATCATGAACTATTGTTATGCTCTTGCTATGATTAACAGTAAATGGTTATAATCTTGGCGAATCGATTAGGATTTAAGCATGATGTATGCTGTTGTTAAACTGAATTGACCGATATATCTAATAAGCGGATGATATTGAATCTAATACGTGATTGTATGTGAACGAGTTTGAGGAAGAGAACCGTGTGTCAAACTCGATAATTATTGTATACTTCTGTGCAATGATTCTGGTTAATTGATGATGTTTAAGTGATGATGTTCGTGTTATATGATTCCTGTATAATTGATGATGATGATGACGGCCGATAACCATGATTAGGGTTTCTGTATCTAACTGCATGATATCCGCGTAACTGATCTGTTGACGTAACTGCTGGTTAACGAATCTAAATGTTTGACGAATTAGGATGTTGACGTAATAGAAAATTGACGAATGTGAAATGCTTGACGAAAGGGGACTCTTGACGAAACAAGATGTGTTTCGCCAAGAGTAATTGACGGAATTGAAATTTGTGATTCGCCAAGGGTTTCGACGAAAGTGTATTGTGTTTCGCCAAAGAATAGTTGACGAAACAGTCTCTGTTTCGTCAACCTCTGTTTCGCCAATCTGAATAACCTGCACAGTAACTGATGAAATTCTGTTAAGTGTTAACTGAGTTAACTAACTGATGTTAAACGCTATGCATGACTTGTGTGATGTTGATTAGTGATGTGTACTACCTGATGATCATTGATTATGCTTATACGTGAACTGTATGAATACAAACTGATTGTGTATACGTGCATACCATAGGACGTGACTGATTGATTGTGATTGCATACTTAGCATACCGAGCAAACCCCAGGTGAGTTCACACAGCCAAGGCATGGGTTCCCGGGTGGGGAATGGGATTTGATAGATTGTCATGCACACTCAGATGGTAGAACTTAATGAATACGAACCTACTAGACTAGTAACACTCATTGAACTGATCTTCGCACACCTGCCACGGGTTGGCCGCGATACTATGACATCTTCGCACACCTGCCTTTGGAAGGCCGCGAACTAAACTTACTAACCTTCGCACACCTGCCTGGGAGGCCGCGATACAAATAAACCTAGTCTAGAATACTTGGGATGAACATCCCCTAATATCTTCGCACACCTGCCTGGGAGGCCGCGATGGAAATATGAAACATGATATAAACGGACGAACTTACTATTACTCATACCATATTATTACTGAACTGTTAACTGTGAACTCGCTCAACTAGTTGTTGACTCTCTGCTGCATGCCTTGCAGGACCTTAGGTACTTATGGAGCTTGCACTGGAGAAGCGGGTCGTTGTGGGCAAAGATCGTGGTTTCTACGTTGAACTATTATGACATTTAAAACTATTAACTAGTGTTGGATTATTTACTATGCTTCCGCTACACTTTGAAACTATGGTTATGTTTTGAACACCTATCGTATTGGATGTATGGTTTACATTTATTTTACTTGATATTAATTACCTGTTCAATATGATTGGTGGCTTGATCCTGGTCAGTCACGCTCCCAAGCGGTGGTACTCCGCGTGTGGATTTTGGGGGTGTGACAGATTGGTATCAGAGCCATTGGTTATAGAGAACTTGGTTTTAATATGGGAAAACATTTTTATTAAAACCAGACTATAACCAGAACAGTGCTCTCAACGATCCACAACGACGCTTCGCTCCACGTGCAAGACTCGACATACTAGGTAATAAGGTTTATGTTTATTACCTGCTTGCTAGAACTGCTTAGAACTTTGCTCGTAGTATGCTTACCCTACTATTGCTCGCTATCTGTTACTGCTTGAGAACACTTATGTGCTTACACTCTTCTGTCATCGCACTATTCGCGAACCTTTCTCACTTATGTTGCCTTTGATGTGAAGATCAATGGCCGCACGAATTAACATGACTCAAGCCCAGCTAGAGGCTCTCGTTGCTGCGGCAGTTGCAGCCGCTCAAGCAGGTAGTATGCCCTGCAGTATAAACTCATACTAGGGTCTTTAGATCCTACAATAACTCCCGTATTTAACTTCGTCCTATTCGTACAATAGGTCAACACGTGCATCAGCCTGTCTGCACATTCAAGAACTTCATGGACTGTCGTCCAAATTCTTTCAGTGGCACCGAGGGGGCAGTGGGACTCCTCCATTGGTTTGAAAAGCTAGAGTCAGTATTCGAAATGTGCGAGTGCCCTGAGGCTCGTAAGGTCAAGTATGCAACTGGCACCTTGGAGGGAATAGCGCTAACCTGGTGGAACGCGCAGGTGCAAATTCTGGGGTTGGCAGCTGCTAACGCCACACCCTGGAACGATTTTAAGGAACTTATCAAGAGAGAGTATTGCACGCGTGAAGATATTCACAAACTGGAAGACGAGCTGTATAACCTGAAAATGGTTGGATCAGAGATTGAAGCGTATACTAAACGGTCAAATGAGCCGGTCGTGCTGTGTCCAACTATGGTGGACCCTCCATACAAGCGTATTGAGTTGTATCTCAAAGGTTTGGCGCCAGAAATCCAGAGCCACGTAACATCGGCTAATCTTGACGACATTCAGGCTATTCAGCGCCTCGCTCACCGCATCACAGATCAGGCAGTGGATCAGAACAGACTGCCAAAACGCATCAGTGCTACCACTACTGCTACTACTACTCCAGCTACTACTTCTGCCACACCCAGCGAGAACAAAAGAAAGTGGGATGGGGATTCCAGCAAGGGATCAGTTTCGGTTCAGTCTCAAACTCAGCAGCGTCGCACCAACGACCACCAGAGTCCGAATCAGCAATCATCAGGCAACCAGGGGCAGAGTGGTTATAGGGGAACTCACCCGTGGTGTAACAGGTGCAACAAACACCACAGTGGAAGATGTCGCAGGGAACGTTGTCAAAGATGCCACAAGCCGGGCCATGAGGCTAAAGATTGTAGAAGCTCGCGACCAGCAAACCAAAACCAGCAACTCCCACCGCCAGCTCCACAGAACCAGCAGCAGCAGCCACAGCGTGGAAACCGGGGATGTTTCCAGTGTGGGGCTGAAGGCCACTACAAACGCGATTGCCCACAGTTGAACCAGAATCGCAACAACAACAACAACCAGGGCAACGGGAATAACAACAATAACAACAACGGGGGAAACAACAACAACAATGGCAACGAAGCTCGGGGTCGTGCTTTTGTGCTAGGTCGGGGTGACGCAGTGAATGATCCCAATGTGGTTATGGGTAAGTTTCTTCTCGACGATATTTATGTTACTGTCTTATTTGATTCGGGTGCTGATACAAGTTATATGTCATTGAAAATGAGTAAATTGTTAAAACGTACACCAACACCCCTAAACACTAAACACGTCGTAGAACTGGCAAATGGTAAAAGTGTAGAAGCGGCACATGTAATCAAGGGTTGTAACATCGTACTGGCTGGTCAGACTTTCTCGATTGATCTTATACCCATAGTTTTGGGTAGTTTCGACGTCGTCATCGGCATGGATTGGTTATCCCAACATCGCGCAGAGATTTTATGCAAGGAAAAGGTTATTTGTATTCCTCGCTCTAGTCAGGAACCTCTCGAAGTTCAAGGTGACAAGAGTGGTGCTGTGGTTGGCATCATCTCTTTCTTAAAGGCGCAGAAATGTTTACGAAAGGGACACACTGCCATTCTGGCACTTGTCACTGACGCATCAGCAAAGGAAAAGAAGCTGGAGGATATCCCAGTTGTATGTGACTTCCCTCAGGTGTTTCCTGAAGATTTACCTGGTTTACCTCCTCATCGTCAAGTCGAGTTTCAGATTGAGTTAGCTCCTGGAGCAGCACCAATAGCCCGCACACCGTATCGTTTAGCTCCAACTGAACTGGAAGAACTGTCGAAGCAGCTACAAGAGCTCTTGGAAAAGGGTTTTATTCGTCCAAGCTCTTCGCCTTGGGGAGCTCCAGTGTTATTTGTGAAGAAGAAAGATGGTACGTTCAGAATGTGCATCGACTACCGTGAACTGAACAAGGTGACGGTGAAGAACCGTTATCCTCTTCCGCGTATAGACGACCTATTCGACCAGTTGCAGGGGTCGAGTTTCTACTCCAAGATAGACTTGAGGTCAGGATATCATCAGCTGAGAGTCCGGGATGAGGACGTCTCCAAAACCGCTTTCAGAACTCGTTACGGACACTACGAGTTTCTAGTCATGCCATTCGGGCTAACGAACGCGCCTGCCGTGTTTATGGATCTTATGAACAGGGTGTGTAAACCCTATCTTGACAAGTTCGTCATTGTTTTCATCGACGACATTTTGATTTACTCCAAGAGTCAGGAGGAGCACGAGCAGCATCTCCGCCTTATTTTGGAACTCCTTCGGAAGGAACAGCTGTACGCCAAGTTTTCTAAATGTGACTTCTGGCTTCGTGAAGTCCACTTCTTAGGCCATGTGGTGAACAGGGATGGGATCCATGTCGATCCATCCAAGGTAGATTCGATCAGGAATTGGCCTGCACCGCGTACACCAACGGAAATACGCCAATTCTTGGGTTTGGCGGGTTACTATCGGCGATTCATCAAAGACTTCTCAAAGATCGCTCAACCGCTTACACTGCTGACACAGAAGGGTGTCACCTATCGCTGGGGAGAGTCCCAGGAAACCGCCTTTCAGTACTTAAAGGATAGGCTTTGCAGTGCGCCTATTCTCTCATTGCCAGAGGGCACGGAAGATTTCGTGGTTTATTGTGACGCATCAATACAGGGTCTTGGTTGCGTATTGATGCAGCGGGATAAAGTGATTGCCTACGCCTCTCGTCAACTCAAGGTTCACGAACGGAACTACAAGACGCACGATTTAGAGCTGGGAGCTGTTGTTTTCGCGCTTAAGATATGGCGACACTACCTGTACGGTACCAGGTGCACGATTTACACCGATCACAGGAGTCTCGAGCATATCCTTAAGCAGAAGGATTTGAACATGCGTCAACGAAGATGGGTGGAACTACTGAATGATTATGAATGCGCTATCAAGTACCATCCAGGCAAAGCCAATGTTGTGGCTGACGCCCTTAGTCGGAAAGACACTCTACCTAGACGCGTACGAGCTTTGCAGCTCACTATACAGTCTAGTCTTCCTGCACAGATACGAGATGCTCAAGTGGAAGCATTGAAACCAGAAAACGTAAAGGCTGAAGCTTTACGTGGTTCGAGGCAACAAATGGAACAAAAGGAAGACGACGCCTACTATGTAACGGGGCGTATTTGGGTTCCACTTTATGGCGGTCTACGAGAGCTTGTAATGGATGAAGCTCACAAGTCCCGTTATTCGGTACATCCAGGGTCGGACAAAATGTACCACGACATCAGAACTACTTATTGGTGGCCAAGCATGAAGGCCCACATCGCCACCTACGTCGGCAAGTGTTTGACATGTGCAAGGGTCAAAGTGGAATATCAGAAACCAGCGGGTCTACTTCAGCAACCCAAGATACCGCAATGGAAATGGGAAGAAATTTCCATGGATTTCGTTACAGGCTTACCAAGATCCCAGCGCGGGAATGATACCATATGGGTGATCGTGGATCGACTCACCAAGTCTGCACACTTTCTGGCTATAAAGGAAACAGATAAGTTCTCCACTCTCGCAGACGTTTATCTCAAAGAAGTTGTTTCGAGGCACGGGGTGCCCATCTCCATCATTTCAGATCGCGACGCACGATTCACGTCAGAGCTATGGCAAGCAATGCACAAATCTTTCGGCTCAAAGTTAGACATGAGCACGGCATATCACCCTCAGACGGATGGGCAGTCTGAGCGAACGATCCAAACTCTTGAAGACATGCTCCGGGCATGTGTTATCGATTTCGGCAACGGCTGGGAAAAGCACCTCCCTTTGGTGGAGTTCTCATACAATAACAGTTATCACACCAGCATACAAGCGGCTCCATTCGAGGCATTGTACGGGAGTAAATGCCGGTCACCTCTCTGTTGGGCAGAGGTGGGGGATAGTCAGATTACGGGTCCAGAGATTGTAGTGGACGCCACGGAAAAGATCGCACAGATACGACAACGCATGGCGGCAGCACGCGACCGTCAAAAAGCCTACGCGGACAAGCGTAGAAAGCCATTGGAATTTCAGGTCGGGGACCGGGTTTTATTGAAAGTTTCACCCTGGAAGGGTGTGGTACGTTTTGGCAAACGGGGTAAATTAAATCCGCGATATGTCGGACCATTCGAGATCATTGAGAAAATCGGCAAGGTAGCCTACAGACTGAACTTACCAGCTGAACTCGGGGCAGTTCACAATGTCTTTCATGTATCGAACTTAAAGAAGTGCTTATCAGATGAAACCCTCATCGTTCCTTTTAAGGAACTCATTATCGACGAGCGATTGCAGTTCGTCGAGGAGCCTGTGGAAATCACGGACCGGGATGTGAAGGTCCTCAAACACAAGAGAATCCCTCTTGTTCGAGTTCGTTGGAACTCCCGACGTGGCCCAGAGTACACCTGGGAACGCGAAGACCAAATGAAAGAAAAGTATCCCCAGTTATTCGGAACCAATACAACCACTGCTGAGGCTGAAGCTACTACAACGGAATTTCGGGGCGAAATTCCAGATCAACGGGGGGAGGATGTGACACCCCAAGAAAACCAGTGAACGATGCAACCTATCTAGCTTCCTCAGTAAGTACTTACCAAATTTCGGGACGAAATTTCTTTCAAGTTGGGGATAATGTGACAACTCGACCTTTTGACTCGCATTTAATGCACGTTGACTTTGACCATTGACCTTGACTATGTAATTGTTTGACTTGTTGACTTGTAACTGTACATGTTATGTGTTAATGAAACGTACTGTGTTATGCATGTATGTGATAACCATTGTAATGTGATACTATGAACACTTAGACTTAGACTACTGATTAAACCACATTAAACCACATAGTGCCCGACGAATCAGAGCTAGATTCGCCAACAAGATCTCAACGAAACAGGAGGCCTGTCTCGCCAACCTTATCCCGACGAAACATGTGTTCCGCCGGCCCAAACCAGTTTCGCCAAAGCCCAATTCGGGCCCAGTAGGGTAAGACGCGTATATACACATGCCCAGACCTATGTTCAATACTTTTGGCAAAATAAGAAACCCTAGGACCCCTCTGAGCATCGGCAGCCCCGTCTCTATTCCGGATCCTCGTTAGTTCATCTCATAATCGGTTAGTGCATGTTTATCGAATTGGTTCCATTGATACTTGATTTTTGTTACGTGTTGTGTACATGCTTGTTAGATTTCTGGAACGAATATGAATAGATAACTATCATGAACTATTGTTATGCTCTTGCTATGATTAACAGTAAATGGTTATAATCTTGGCGAATCGATTAGGATTTAAGCATGATGTATGCTGTTGTTAAACTGAATTGACCGATATATCTAATAAGCGGATGATATTGAATCTAATACGTGATTGTATGTGAACGAGTTTGAGGAAGAGAACCGTGTGTCAAACTCGATAATTATTGTATACTTCTATGCAATGATTCTGGTTAATTGATGATGTTTAAGTGATGATGTTCGTGTTATATGATTCCTGTATAATTGATGATGATGATGACGGCCGATAACCATGATTAGGGTTTCTGTATCTAACTGCATGATATCCGCGTAACTGATCTGTTGACGTAACTGCTGGTTAACGAATCTAAATGTTTGACGAATTAGGATGTTGACGTAATAGAAAATTGACGAATGTGAAATGCTTGACGAAAGGGGACTCTTGACGAAACAAGATGTGTTTCGCCAAGAGTAATTGACGGAATTGAAATTTGTGATTCGCCAAGGGTTTCGACGAAAGTGTATTGTGTTTCGCCAAAGAATAGTTGACGAAACAGTCTCTGTTTCGTCAACCTCTGTTTCGCCAATCTGAATAACCTGCACAGTAACTGATGAAATTCTGTTAAGTGTTAACTGAGTTAACTAACTGATGTTAAACGCTATGCATGACTTGTGTGATGTTGATTAGTGATGTGTACTACCTGATGATCATTGATTATGCTTATACGTGAACTGTATGAATACAAACTGATTGTGTATACGTGCATACCATAGGACGTGATGATTGATTGTGATTGCATACTTAGCATACCGAGCAAACCCCAGGTGAGTTCACACAGCCAAGGCATGGGTTCCCGGGTGGGGAATGGGATTTGATAGATTGTCATGCACACTCAGATGGTAGAACTTAACGAATACGAACCTACTAGACTAGTAACACTCATTGAACTGATCTTCGCACACCTGCCACGGGTTGGCCGCGATACTATGACATCTTCGCACACCTGCCTTTGGAAGGCCGCGAACTAAACTTACTAACCTTCGCACACCTGCCTGGGAGGCCGCGATACAAATAAACCTAGTCTAGAATACTTGGGATGAACATCCCCTAATATCTTCGCACACCTGCCTGGGAGGCCGCGATGGAAATATGAAACATGATATAAACGGACGAACTTACTATTACTCATACCATATTATTACTGAACTGTTAACTGTGAACTCGCTCAACTAGTTGTTGACTCTCTGCTGCATGCCTTGCAGGACCTTAGGTACTTATGGAGCTTGCACTGGAGAAGCGGGTCGTTGTGGGCAAGGATCGTGGTTTCTACGTTGAACTATTATGACATTTAAAACTATTAACTAGTGTTGGATTATTTACTATGCTTCCGCTACACTTTGAAACTATGGTTATGTTTTGAACACCTATCGTATTGGATGTATGGTTTACATTTATTTTACTTGATATTAATTACCTGTTCAATATGATTGGTGGCTTGATCCTGGTCAGTCACGCTCCCAAGCGGTGGTACTCCGCGTGTGGATTTTGGGGGTGTGACAACTCACCTTGGTTTGCTCGGTATGCTAGGTTTAGTGCTCACAATTTATCAGTCAAATCCTATATTTATGCACGTATGTTCAGTCAGTACATGTTTGTAAAGTTTCACGTAAAATCAGCATTACAGCGTGGGTTGGCATTTAACACCAAGTAGTACTCATACAGCTTGTTAATCACACTCATAGTTACTTGCAAGTTCCTTAATGAAATTATCATCCTCAACAAGGTTAAGGTACTTATTAACTGAGTTGAAAAATTTAACAGATTTAACATACTTAATAGAGTTGCTAGGTGTAACAACTGTCACGAAAATCGATAATTAGGATGGTAATTAGCTATTAAGGAAACCCTAATTGAGAAACCCAAATAATTCCGCATAAACCCTAAAATTTTCATAACAATCGGAATCAGGATCAGGGCCCCTAAAACTCAGGGGGGTTAAACCCTAGTGGACGTTTATCCTCTAAATTTGCTGTAGAAACGAAATTTGTTCGTTTAACTTACTCAGCAAGGCTATCTAGGACACGAAACAACCTAGGCTAGTAAATAGACCCGTCGCGCCACGCGACGGGTATACATGTCTTCTTCGCGTGGCGCGAGGGAGGACATTTTTCAGGTATAAATAGGGGACGTTGGCACTTGAATTCTGGTGTTCATTCGACGTCCAAATTCTCTGTAACCATCAAGTTATAGACGAAACAGTTCACAACACACACGATTCTCGAAACGCTGCCGCAATCAGGGTAATAACTCGATCGCTATTACGATTCAACGTCCGATCGATTATAACTATCCAACGATAGTCCAGGTGCTGCTCAAATTGAGCTTGTACTTTGATTATTTGTCGTGATTTCGACTTGAATATTAGAGTGCTGTTCGAATTCGGACTATGCTCTGTTATTCGTTGTGAATCCGATTGAATTATCGAGTATTGCACTGATTAATCGTTGTGAGGGTTTAATCTCGTGAATTGACGTAACTGCTGTATTAGTTACTAACCTGCCTGTGTGTGCATTGTGTTAAATTAGGTTTAATCAAGGCTAATCAGTAGGCTTATCTATTTGCTCGTTAATCTGCAATGTGAGTCATTCTTCTTTTTAAACTGTTTTCTCACAGTTTGTGAGTAAGTATTACAATACCTCAAATTATTTTCAAGGTTATAATTACAGGGATTAAGTCTTTGTAATCACCAAATTACAGCTGGTATGTGGGGTATTGTGCACATTACTATTTTTATCACTCTAGGTGAGTGAGTATCACTCTATGTGAGTGAACCGTCACTATTGGGGCGACGGGACCCAATAGTGGTATGACCACAGTCACAGATCCGGTCAAGTGACAAATACCCATTCTTGATAATTGGTTGATAGAAACATTGTAATCGCTCTTAATACTGTAAATTAATAACTAACGGGTCGTTTTAGAAAACAGAATGATTCACTTAGTATTTCCCCGCTGACAAAACCTTTTTCAAACATGTTTCAGGTGATCTGTGTGATCCAGGAAAAGTGCAGTAAAGCACTACAAGCTCAGAGAAGTGGCTCAGTGTGAATAAATAAATAAAACATGTTTTGGCAAATAATGATTTCTGTTTGAAATCAACTGATTGTAAATTATGGGAATTTATCCCTAAAACTTTGTATAATATATTAAACGAGCAATTTTTACGGTGAAAAGATCCTGTAATAAAAGACTTCCGCTGCCGCATAAGTTAAATACCACGGGTAACACCGGGAACTGCCTCACGGCCCCCGACTCCGTCCAGGGTGGGTCGGGGGGGGGGGGGGTGACAGTGAAGGTGGTATCAGAGCCAATTACTAATAATTAATAACTATTGAGCCACTGATCGAGCCACTGATTTAAGCCTATTACGGAATTAAGTATTTTACAAAATACTTAATCCTACTAGTTATCATTCTGTGATTATTTGTTGTATTAACTGATTATTTATTAGTTACAGTATGGGTAAACAAAAGCTGTCTGCTATCTACCATAAACTAGATGTTGCATCTTCTTCTAAAAACCCAGTAAATTTAGAAGAAGCAATATTTGTCCGCAAGGCAAACTGTGAAAATCCTCTTTCCCCAGAGAAAAGGGATTCGATACTTAAAAAGAGTCAGGAGAAAAAGAAACCCCGAACCAAGAGAGTTAGGTTTAACCCAGAAGTCCAAGAGTTGGGTAATAATACACCTTGGGAAGATAAAATAGATAAGAAATGGGCAAATCTCTATATGCTAGCTACTATAGCAGAAAATGCCAATTTCTAAATATCCGATAAGTTGGGTCTAGTAAGAGCAATCACAATCCAGTAAATAAATGAAATCCTAGCGTGTTTATTTCTGTTGTCCTTTGTATAAATTGGTATGCAATAAAACTTCAGTATTTGTTTGTTAAACTTTGTTCCAAAGTTTTAACATTACGTTCTTGTATTTTGCATATATACTATGCAGCATGAATGAGATGTCGGAAGCATTCCAGAATCTCAACTTATATCCAGTGCCTATCGAAGTCTCTCACGACTTTACTGGTTACATTGCTGACATAGAAAAACCTGTGGAATTCAAAGCTCCACCGTTGGAAAAAGCCAAACCTAAAAAGAAAAGAAGATACGTGGGGTGGAGGAAAGTACGCCGTAGGAAACCAACTACTAGGAGACTTCCTAAAATAGAAAATCCTGTGAGCATGAACAAGGGAAAAGAAATAGAAACTGAAGAAAGTTCGAAACTACCAGAAAAGGAAATAGGAATAGATCTTAAGCAAAAGGGAATAGATATCGGAGAAAGCTCTAAACATTCTGAGGAAATCACATTCCAGGACGAAATAGACCGCCTACTGGATAATTGTGATGTTCTAGAGCCTATCAACGATAGTCTTTTCTCTTATCCTGTTACAGCCCAATTTCCACTAAACCTAGGACCAGCTATTCCAGACCCACTAGTTCACACTAGACCATTAGGCCAAATGGAGGAATGGTGGACTAATGACTGGCAATTCCAAAATATAATTAATAGTCCCTATAGTTTTCTCCCACAGTTTGATCCAGAACCTATCCCTAATCCGCCAATGAGCTATGAAAACCTAGCTGAACTTCGTCAGTTCGGTGAAGAACTGATAGGTACAGGTAATAGGATCAGGGAAATGGGGGAGCAACTAACTTGGAAGTACGACGAGAGGGAACATCGTTATTAAAACTGTCAGTCAAACCACAAGAAGTCGTATTGTGTACTAGTGTAAATAGTAACTTAAAACTCTGTAAAATGGGCAATAAAACTCTGTAAGATACGGTGTGTACGGAGGCATATACAATATACAATAACAAAAATGAAAGTCGGGAAATCGACAATTTTGGCTATGCTTGTATGTTGTGATAAATTATGTGTTCATTTTGTTATTACTAAGTTAGACACTAATAATTCCTACTAATTAGCAGATGGAAAACGTTAACAATGAACCAATTAATGAAGTAAATCAATCTGAGCAAGAACAGGAAGATCAATATATAACTCGACAAGATATTGAGCACTTTATCGCCCAAGGGATAGCCAATGCTATTCCAGAAATTGTAGCTGCTGTTCAGAAACCTGCCGAACCACAATTAATTCCTAATAAACGTATTCCAGAAGATAACGGCAGTAACAACATAAATGGAGGCGGTAATCATGATGATCATGACCCGCAACAGGCCCCACTCCCTAAAAGAATAAAAGCTGCAACGCCTGGTTGCACTTACAAAGAATTTCTTGCTTGCAAACCCGCTGAATTTGCAGGTAACGAAGGGGCAACTGCAACACTGCGTTGGTTAGAGAAAACCGAGGCAGTAATTGCAATAAGCAAATGTGCCGAAGAGGATCAAGTGATGTATGCATCAAATCTGTTCAAAGAAGGAGCACTCGAATGGTGGAACACGGTCCTCCAGGCAAAAGGAAGAAGGGTAGCCTATGTAATGAATTGGGAAGAATTTAAGAGTCTGGTAGAAAGAAAATTCTGTCCCGAATACGAGAAGGAACAAATGGCAAACAAGTTCCTGAGTCATCGTATGTTAGGTGTAGATTGCCGGGGCTATACTTCGACATTCTTTGAATACGCAAGGGTAGTGCCAACACTGGCTTCGCCAGAACCGGTACTTATCTCTCGTTACATCTGGGGGTTAATTAGTGAAATCCGAAACATCGTTAAAGCTGCGAGACCTCGTACTATTGACGATGCGGTAGAATTAGCTAATACCCTAACGGATGAGTTGGTACGCACAAGAGAGGAAGATCGTAAGAAGGAAATAGCTCAGAAGATTACCCAAGGGTTTCGTATGGGTAATATCAAGAAAAGAGGAACGGGGCAAACCTCATCATCCCCTTTCTGCAAAACTTGCAAAAAGAAGCATTATGGACAATGCAACATAGTTTGCAATTTTTGCAAGACCAAAGGACATCGGGAAGAAGACTGCAGGAAGAAAACAAGAATTTGCTATAATTGCAGAGAAAGAGGTCATTTCCAATTTGAATGTCCTAAATTAGCTAAACCTGTCGCCAACCAAACCAAACCAGCTGAAGGAGCAACCAAGAGAAATGTGCGGGCATTCCAGCTGACCACCCAGGAGGCCGAACTCATTCCGGATGTGATAGCTGGTACATTCCTAGTACATGACGTATTTGCAAAAGTATTATTTGACTCTGGTGCGAACCAAAGTTTTATTAATACTTCATTTTGTCAAGCTCTTAAGTTACCATTAACCACTCTTAGGCAAATTTTCACAGTTGAAACCGCAGAAGGAAATTCTGTGAACATAGATAAAACCTGGCAAGAAGGAAAAATAGAATTATTAGGCCATAAGTTTTCTGCAAATTTGTTACCAATGAATTTAGCCGGATTCGATGTAGTATTAGGAATGGATTGGTTAATAGCCAACCATGCACGAATCCTATGTGACAAAAATGTAGTAGAAATTCAAACCCCTACAGGAGAAGTAATTTTGATTACTGGAAATAAACCTCGAAAGCCATTGAAATTCATATCAGTAATGAAATTGGCTAGCTATTCAAGAAAACAGGAAATGGTGTATATGATTTCCGTAATCATTAACACTAAAGATAAGGAACTCCAGGACATTCCCGTAGTCTCAGAATATCCAGACGTTTTTCCAGAAGAATTACCTGGATTACCACCTGATAGAGAAGTAGAATTTAGAATTCATTTAATTCCAGGTACTGCATCAATAGCTAAAGCACCATATAGATTAGCACCTACCGAAATGCTAGAATTGAAAAAGCAATTAGATGAATTATTAAGCAAAGGATTCATACAACCAGGTTCATCCCCTTCGGGTGCACCGGTATTGTTTGTGAAAAAGAAAGATGGATCAATGAGAATGTGTATCGATTATAGAGAATTGAATAAGGTTACGATTAAGAATCGATACCCACTACCTAGGATTGATGATCTTTTTGATCAATTGCAAGGAGCTAGGTATTTCTCTAAGATAGATTTAAGATCTGGATATCATCAGTTAAAAGTACAAGAAGAAGACATACCTAAAACTGCCTTCAGAACTAGGTATGGTCATTATGAGTTTACAGTCATGCCCTTTGGATTAACAAATGCCCCAGCAGCATTCATGGACACGATGAATCGAATCTGTAAACCATATTTGGATAAATTTGTAATCGTTTTCATCGACGATATACTTATTTATTCTAAATGCCAAAAAGAACATTGTGAACACTTACACGTTCTCTTAACTTTGTTAAGAAAAGAAAGGCTTTATGCCAAATTCTCGAAATGTGAATTTTGGCTGCAACAAGTACAATTCTTAGGTCATGTGGTAAATCATGAAGGTATCCATGTAGATCCTGCTAAGATAGAAGCAATTACAAAGTGGAAAATCCCACAAACAGCTATGGAGATAAGAAGTTTTCTAGGCTTAGCTGGATACTATAGACGATTTATCAAAGATTTTTCTAAGATAGCCATCCCATTAACTAAGTTAACCTGTACAGCTGCTAAATTTGAATGGGGATCTAGACAAGAAGAAGCCTTTAATATTTTAAAGCATAGATTGACGAATGCACCAATCTTAGCTTTACCCGAGGGAACAGAAGACTTTGAAGTATATTGTGATGCTTCAAAATTAGGATATGGATGTGTGTTGATGCAACGCAAGAAGGTAATTGCGTATGCTTCTAGGCAATTGAAAAAGCACGAAGAGAATTATACGACTCATGATCTGGAATTAGGAGCCATAATTTTTGCCCTTAAGATCTGAAGACATTATCTGTATGGAAGTAAGTTTACTGTCTATACAGATCATAAAAGTTTAAAATATATATTTGGGCAAAAAGAGTTAAACATGAGGCAAAGAAGATGGATGGAGATGCTAAGCGATTACGACTGTGATATCCAATATCACGAAGGAAAAGCGAATGTGGTTGCAGATGCTTTAAGTCGTAAGTACCATGAGAAACAGAAACGAGTTCGTGCTCTGAGGTTAAATCTACAAGTAGATTTAATAGCACAAATAAAAGAAGTTCAGAAAACAGCAATCAAAGATGATGCTGACGGAATGAAAGGTTACCTAAAAGAACTAGAACAAGGAAATGATGGAATTTGGAAATTCCATAAGAAACGAATTTGGGTACCTAAGCAAGGAGAATTAAGAAATAAGATTTTAGAAGAAGCTCATAAATCTAGGTATACCATGCACCCAGGAAATAATAAAATGTACCAAGATTTAAGGAATAATTTCTGGTGGATAGGAATGAAAAAGGATATAGCCGAATACGTATCCAAGTGCTTAACTTGTTCACAAGTTAAAGCTGAACACCAGAAACCTTCAGGACTACTACAACAGTTAGAAATGCCTGTATGGAAATGGGAACTCATAACAATGGATTTTGTTACAAAGTTACCCAAAACCAAAAGAGGTAATGATGCGATTTGGGTAATCATAGACCGATTAACCAAGTCAGCTCATTTCCTACCAATGAAAGAAACCTTTAGCATGGAAAGGTTAGCACAACTGTACGTGGACGAAGTAGTATCCCTACATGGAGTCCCGCTCTCCATTGTATCGGATAGAGATAGTCGTTTTACATCTCATTTCTGGACAAGTTTTCAGAAAGCAATGGGAACTCGACTAAATCTAAATACTGCTTATCATCCACAAACAGACGGACAAAGTGAAAGGACAATACAAACTTTAGAAGACATGCTCTGAGCATGTGTAATTGACTTTGGTGGTAATTGGGATAGCCATTTGCCATTAATTGAATTCTCCTATAACAATAGTTATCATTCAAGCATCGAAGCTGCACCATTCGAAGCACTGTATGGACGCAAGTGCAGAACCCCAGTATGTTGGGCAGAAATAGGAGAAAGTCAATTATCAGGTCCTGAAATTGTACAAGAAACTACTGACAAGATAAATCAGATCAAGGAAAGACTGAAAACAGCTCAAGATCGTCAGAAAAGCTATGCAGACAATCGTCGCAAGCCTTTAGAATTTCAAGTCGGAGATAAAGTACTTTTAAAAGTTTCTCCTTGGAAAGGAGTAGTACGATTCGGTAAGAAAGGAAAGCTGAGTCCCAGATACGTAGGACCATTTCCAATAAGCCAACGAATAGGACCCGTTGCTTATCGTTTACAACTACCAGAAGAATTATCTGGAGTACATGATGTATTTCATGTATCCAATCTCAAGAAATGTCTATCAGATGAGTCCCTGGTAGTACCCCTTCAAGATGTAGAGGTGAACGAAAAGTTAAAGTTTATAGAGAAACCACTACAGATCGAAGATAGAAAAGTCAAATTTCTCAAACATAAACGACTGGTGTTGGTCAAAGTCAAATGGAATTCACGGAGAGGACCAGAATACACTTGGGATCTAGAATCAGAAATGAAGCGCAAATATCCTCATTTATTCCAATAAATCTCGAGGACGAGATTTTTCTTAAGGTGGGGAGGATGTAACAACTGTCACGAAAATCGATAATTAGGATGGTAATTAGCTATTAAGGAAACCCTAATTGAGAAACCCAAATAATTCCGCATAAACCCTAAAATTTTCATAACAATCGGAATCAGGATCAGGGCACCTAAAACTCAGGGGGGTTAAACCCTAGTGGACGTTTATCCTCTAAATTTGCTGTAGAAACGAAATTTGTTCGTTTAACTTACTCAGCAAGGCTATCTAGGACACGAAACAACCTAGGCTAGTAAATAGACCCGTCGCGCCACGCGACGGGTATACATGTCTTCTTCGCGTGGCGCGAGGGAGGACATTTTTCAGGTATAAATAGGGGACGTTGGCACTTGAATTCTGGTGTTCATTCGACGTC
Organism: Helianthus annuus; assembly: GCF_002127325.2. NCBI lineage: Eukaryota > Viridiplantae > Streptophyta > Magnoliopsida > Asterales > Asteraceae > Helianthus > Helianthus annuus. Next base: position 104,113,508 of record NC_035445.2, read on the forward strand.
CAAATTCTCTGTAACCATCAAGTTATAGACGAAATAGTTCACAACACACACGATTCTCGAAACGCTGCCGCAATCAGGGTAATAACTCGATCGCTATTACGATTCAACGTCCGATCGATTATAACTATCCAACGATAGTCCAGGTGCTGCTCAAATTGAGCTTGTACTTTGATTATTTGTCGTGATTTCGACTTGAATATTAGAGTGCTGTTCGAATTCGGACTATGCTCTGTTATTCGTTGTGAATCCGATTGAATTATCGAGTATTGCACTGATTAATCGTTGTGAGGGTTTAATCTCGTGAATTGACGTAACTGCTGTATTAGTTACTAACCTGCCTGTGTGTGCATTGTGTTAAATTAGGTTTAATCAAGGCTAATCAGTAGGCTTATCTATTTGCTCGTTAATCTGCAATGTGAGTCATTCTTCTTTTTAAACTGTTTTCTCACAGTTTGTGAGTAAGTATTACAATACCTCAAATTATTTTCAAGGTTATAATTACAGGGATTAAGTCTTTGTAATCACCAAATTACAGCTGGTATGTGGGGTATTGTGCACATTACTATTTTTATCACTCTAGGTGAGTGAGTATCACTCTATGTGAGTGAACCGTCACTATTGGGGCGACGGGACCCAATAGTGGTATGACCACAGTCACAGATCCGGTCAAGTGACAAATACCCATTCTTGATAATTGGTTGATAGAAACATTGTAATCGCTCTTAATACTGTAAATTAATAACTAACGGGTCGTTTTAGAAAACAGAATGATTCACTCAGTATTTCCCCGCTGACAAAACCTTTTTCAAACATGTTTCAGGTGATCTGTGTGATCCAGGAAAAGTGCAGTAAAGCACTACAAGCTCAGAGAAGTGGCTCAGTATGAATAAATAAATAAAACATGTTTTGGCAAATAATGATTTCTGTTTGAAATCAACTGATTGTAAATTATGGGAATTTATCCCTAAAACTTTGTATAATATATTAAACGAGCAATTTTTACGGTGAAAAGATCCTGTAATAAAAGACTTCCGCTGCCGCATAAGTTAAATACCACGGGTAACACCGGGAACTGCCTCACGGCCCCCGACTCCGTCCAGGGTGGGTCGGGGGGGGGGGGGGGGGGGGGCGTGACACTAGGCTCAACAGAATATACAACTTAATGAGATTAACATACAAACAGGAAATATAAGCTAACGGGGTTAATACACATAACCAGGTTAACTCACTAACAACATTGGCCAACTAATAAGATTAACTGAACGAACAGAGTTAAATTTTACAGGGTTAACTTCTAACATAATTTATCCACTAACCGGGTTATAAGCTAACAAGGTTACGATCCAGAATGTTAAACTAGCACACACATGTAGCAAAATCGGAATTACTTGTTTAGTGAAAACACCAAGGACCGAAATCCCTTTAAGCCAAAAACAACACCTGGGCCGAGATCCCTTGGGCCGGAATCACATTGGGCCAAAAGCAATTTGTGGGCCGAAAACACTTAGATATCGAAATCCCCCTTGGTGCCGAAAACACTAGTGCCGAAATCCCTTTGTGTTTTCGTTGTTGTGGTGTTTTTGTGGGACAGTACATCATCAACAATTACATAACTGATAACCCTAATCCTCACTAAAATTTCCTACGGCTTCCACCAGAAATCAATTAATCATACCCATGTATAACAATGATTAGTTCTGCAACCATTACTTTATCATAACAGATTCATCCTCAACATTCAAGTCAACATTTACTCAACACATACTCATATGGCACATGTATATATTTATTATTCTTTTGAAATGGCAGACAATTATGTTTATCACCTCAAGAGTATTGGACCAAGCTATGACATGTATTATTCATTTATTTCCCAACTTGATAATTGAACTAGAAGTGGGATCACATGAACTTTAATTAACAATTCACAAATCTCAATTATAATTGGGCCACACCATAGAGATAGGCTGACACCAATCACGTCCCTTAACTATCACACACTCACACATAATCTTTAATTAGCATGATTCTTGAAACAACAATCGGATAAATAACATAAATCATCATCTCATTTAATCCGCTAATCATGAGCAATAGTTTAAAATAATACTCTAAAAACACAATACTAACATACCCGAATACAAGGGGGGGAAAAGGCTTCGGTGATGATGATCCACTGCCGTCGCAAACAAAGAACTCTAGGGTTTTGGTTTTATAGATTAACCTTCTTATGTAAATGAGGAACAAATATATTAAAACACTAATTCTGGGCCCGAAGCCCTTGTGTTAATTTGTCCGGCCCACCAGTTGATGAAAACACTATTGTGTTTTCGTGATGGTGATTTCGCAGGAGAGGGGGGGGGGGGGGTTGGCTAAGTATTTTATGTGGGGGGTAGGGTAAACAATCCAAGTTCCATATTCTAATAAGTATACTACAATAATCATATAACACAACCCCGTATTGCACTTCACAACTTATATTGCACTTCAATTAAAAAAACACGATTGATAATACACCGGATATAATATATAGTCACAATACGATTTAATGTATTACTAACGTGTCCAATTGTAAAACCAACAAGTCGCGTAAACAATCAATCTAATCAATTATGTGCAATAAATGTAAGGATGAAAGTCTTGGAAACTCGAGTTGTCACATTATCCCCAACTTGAAAGAAATTTCGTCCCGAAATTTAGTACGCGGTTACTGAGGAAGCTAGGTTAGTTGTAATCGTTTACTGGTTTTTTTTTCCTGGGGTGTCACATCATCCCCCCGTTGATTTGGAATTTCGTCCCGAAATTCCGCAGTAGTAGCTTCAGTCTCAGTAGTGGTTGCATTGGTTCCTGTCATCTGGTCTTCGCGTTCCCAAGTGTACTCTGGGCCACGTTTGGAGTTCCAACGAAGTCGGACAAGAGGGATTCTCTTGTGTTTGAGGACCTTAACATCCCGGTCCGTGATTTCAACTGGCTCCTCGACGAACTGCAACCGCTCGTCGATAGTGAGTTCCTTAAAAGGAACTATGAGGGTCTCATCTGACAGGCACTTCTTCAAATTCGACACGTGAAATACATTGTGAACTGCACCGAGTTCAGCTGGTAGGTTTAGTCTGTAGGCCACTTTGCCTATCTTCTCAGTGATTTCGAATGGTCCAACATACCGTGGATTGAGCTTGCCTCGTTTACCAAAACGAACCACACCCTTCTAGGGTGAGACTTTGAGTAGCACTCGATCCCCAACTTGGAATTCGAGCGGTTTTCTGTGTTGTTCAGCGTAGCTTTTCTGGCGATCACGAGCTGCCGCCATGCGTTGTCGTATCTGTGCTATTCGTTAAGTAGCGTCAACTACCATTTCTGGACCTTTAATCTGACTATCCCCCACCTCTGCCCAACAGAGAGGTGACCGGCATTTACGTCCGTACAATGCCTCGAATGGAGCGGCTTGAATGCTGGTGTGGTAACTGTTATTGTAAGAAAACTCCACTAACGGGAGATGTTGTTCCCAGCTGTTGTCGAAATCCATAACACATGCCCGAAGCATGTCTTCTAGGGTTTGAATCGTGCGCTCAGACTGCCCATCCGTCTGAGGGTGATAAGCTGTGCTCATGTCTAACTGAGAGCCAAACGCTTTGTGCATCGCTTGCCATAGTTCTGAGGTGAATCGTGCATCCCGATCCGAAATAATGGAGGTTGGCACCCCGTGCCTCGAAACAACTTCTTTGAGATATATGTCTGCTAAAGTGGAGAACTTATCCGTTTCTTTGATAGCCAAGAAATGAGCAGACTTCGTGAGTCGATCAACGATCACCCAAATAGTATCGTTCCCGCGCTGGGACTTAGGTAGGCCAGTAACAAAATCCATGGAAATTTGTTCCCATTTCCATTGTGGTATTTCCGGTTGCTGAAGTAGGCCTGATGGTTTCTGATATTCCACTTTGACTCTCGCACAAGTCAAACACTTGCTGACGTAAGTCGCGATGTGAGCCTTCATGCTTGGCCACCCATATGTAGTTCTGAGATCGTGGTACATTTTATCCGAACCTGGATGTACCGAGTAGCGAGACTTATGAGCTTCATCCATCACAAGTTCTCGTAAACCGCCATATAGTGGGACCCAAATACGCCCCGTTACATAGTACGCGCCGTCTTCCCTTTGTTCTAATCGTTGCCTTGAGCCGCGTAAGGCTTCAGCCTTGACGTTTTCTGGTTTCAGTGCTTCCATCTGAGCATCTCGTATCTGTGCAGGAAGTTCAGACTGAATAGTGAGCTGCAAAGCTCGTACACGCCTAGGTAAGGTGTCTTTCCGACTGAGGGCGTCAGCCACAACATTGGCTTTGCCTAGATGGAACTTGATGGCGCATTCATAATCATTAAGTAACTCGACTCATCGTCGTTGACGCATGTTCAATTCCTTCTGCTTGAAGATATGCTCGAGACACCTGTGATCAGTGTAGATAGTGCACTTGGTACCGTACAGGTAGTGTCGCCATATCTTAAGCGCAAAAATCGTGCGTCGTGTAGTTCCGTTCATGAACTTTGAGTTGACGAGAAGTGTATGCAATAACTTTATCCCGTTGCATCAATACACAACCAAGCCCCTGTATCGATGCGTCACAATAAACCACAAAATCATCTGTGCCCTCTGGCAATGAGAGAATAGGTGCGCTGCATAGTCTATCCTTCATGTACTGAAAAGCCGTTTCCTGGGAATCTCCCCAACGGTAGGTGACACCCTTCTGTGTCAGTAGGGTAAGCGGCTGTGCAATGTTGGAGAAGTCTTTAATGAATCGTCTGTAATACCCCGCCAAACCCAAGAATTGGCGTATTTCCGTTGGTGTACGCGGTGCAGGCCAGTTCCTGATCGAATCTACCTTGGATGGATCGACATGAATCCCATCCCTGTTCACCACATGGCCTAAGAAGTGGACTTCACGAAGCCAGAAGTCACATTTTGAAAACTTGGCGTACAGTTGTTCCTTTCGAAGAAGTTCCAAGATAAGACGTAAATGCTGCTCGTGTTCCTCCTGACTCTTGGAGTAGATCAGAATGTCATCGATGAAGACAATGACGAACTTGTCAAGATAGGGTTTGCACACCCTGTTCATAAGATCCATGAAAACTGCAGGCGCGTTCGTAAGCCCAAATGGCATGACTAGGAACTCGTAGTGACCGTAGCGAGTTCTGAATGCTGTCTTGGAGACGTCCTCATCCCGGACTCTCAGCTGATGGTAACCTGACCTTAAATCGATCTTGGGATAGTAACTCGACCCTTGCAACTGGTCGAATAAATCGTCAATACGCGGTAGAGGATAGCGGTTCTTCACTGTGACCTTGTTCAGTTCACGGTAGTCAATGCACATTCTGAAAGTGCCATCCTTCTTTTTCACAAATAGTACTGGAGCTCCGCAGGGCGAAGAGCTAGGACGTATGAAACCCTTTTCCAAGAGTTCTTGCCGTTGCTTAGATAGTTCTTCCAGTTCGGTTGGAGCTAAACGATAAGGTGCTCGATCTATTGAGGCTGCTCCAGGAGCTTGTTACTATGAGTTATCAAAGGTTCTTAACCAGCACGAGGAATGCGGATGATCTTTTCTTTGCAAAGAGTCCCTGCTCGATGTTGAGGTAACTAATCTATACCAATGACGATGTCGAAACCATCACAACGTTGGGGTCATTCCTAGCATCATCCTGGCCAATCACGAACACTCGACCCCTGGCACCATTGCCGTCGTTATTACCCCCGTTGTTGTCTCCACTAGTTCCCGTTTCCTTGGTTGTGGTTCTGATTCTGGTTCTGGTTCAACCGTGGGCAGTGTCTTTTGAAGTGACCTTCAGCATCATCTGATAACATCCCTTGTTACCCTGCTGTTGCCGCTGATTCTATAGATCTTGTGGCTGTTGTTGTTGGTTCTGGTTTGCAGGACGTGAGTTTCTACCATCTTTGGTTCCATGACCAAGCTTGTTGCATCATTGGCAATGATTGCGTTTGCACTGCCGATGTGGTGCAAGTTACCTCGTTTGCGCTTAGGGTGGTTTCCCCTGTATCCACCCTGCCCTTGATTACTAAAAGGTTGCTGACCAGGACTTTGGTTGTCATTGATCTTTCGCTGCTGTGCCTGGGACGGAATCGTAGTCGAACCCTTACTAGAGGTTCCATCCCACTTTCGTTTGTTGTCACTGAGGGTAGCAGAAGTAGTTGAAGTAGTAGGGGTAGTAGTAGCGCTGATACGTTGAGGCAGCTTGTTCTGTTCCACTGCCTGTTCTGTGAGACGATGAACAAGACGAGTATTCATCCTGGATGGTAGCAAGGTTGGCAGAAGTCACATGACTTTGAATCTCTGGTACTAAACCTTTGAGGTACAGCTCAATGTGTTTGATGAGAGGATTCATCATAGTTGGACATAACACTGCCAGTTCGTTGGATCGCTTCTTGTACGCTTCTATCTCTGACCTCGTCATCTTCAGGTTAAAGAACTCCACTTCCAGTTTGTGGATGTCATCATGACTACAGTATTCACGTTTGATTAGTTCCTTAAAATCCTTCCATGGGGTGGCATTAGCAGCAGCCAACCCCAACATCTGAACTTGCGCGTTCCACCACGTTAGCGCTGTGCCTTCGAGAGTACCAGCGGCGTACTTCACTCTGCGAGTCTCAGGGCATTCACCCCTCTTAAATACGGATTCGAGCTTTTCAAACCAATGGAGGAGTCCAACTGCTCCTTCTGTGCCACTAAAGGTAGTAGGACAACAGTCCATGAAAGTTTTGAAATGTGCACACAGGTGACTGAGCGTTCTAGCCTGTCGTGTGTGTAAGAGTAAACAAAATTATGCACAAGTGTTGGTTTACGAAAGTAGGATCTAAGAATCCTAGAGTAGACTGTGGTGGCAGGTTACACCTCCTGCCTGGGCAGCTGCGAGTGCTGCAGTAACTTTTTCAGTGATAGAAGCCGCCAACTGGGCTTGAGTTAGGTTAACGCGTCCACTCATGATCTTGACATCAAGGAGAACATGAGTAAGTGAGGTTTGCGAATAGTGTGATAACAGAAGAGAGTGAGCACATAAGCGTTTTCAAGCAGTAACGAATAGTAGGCAATGTAATCTAAGCATACCACGAGCAAAGTTCTATATGATTCTAGCATGTAGGCAATAAACATAAACCTTATTACCTAGAATGTTGAGTCTTGCACGTGGAGCGAGGCGTCGTTGTGGATCGTTGAGCACTGTACTGGTTATAGTCTGGTTTTAATAAAAATGTTTTCCCCTTATTAAAACCGAATTCTCTATAACCAATGGCTCTGATACCAATCTGTCACACCCCCAAAATCCACCTGCGGAGTATCACCGCATTGGGAGCGTGACTGACCAGGATCAAGCCACCAATCATATAGAATAATGTATATAGTAAAAGTAATAGCAATTAAATCAAACCAAATCCATATGAAAGGCGTTTCCAAAACATAAGTAAGTTATCACTGTTTAGCGGAAGCGTATAAGTAAAACCCAATGTAAATAAGTATGTAATGTCATAAAGTGTTCGACAAACAATCACGATCCAAGTCCACAACGACCAGCTCCTCCTTGTGCAACCTCCATGTATTTAACGACCTGCAAGGCATGTAACAGAGGATCAACAACTAGTTGAGCGAGTTCACAGAAAGTAAGTGCGTAATAGCATATTCGTTTGTAACATGTGGCTCTACTGTGCCGATAGTACATTCTATTGGTAGGGGCTTCCCATGTTGTATAACCACTAGACTATTCGTAACCATAAGTGTTCTTCACAACCGAGAACAGTAGTACGTACAAGTTTTAAGTAGGTATTACGTAAGTATCCTTCACAACCGAGGATAGTAGTAAGTATAAGTATACGTAGATTGTAAGTATGTGTCCTGCACAACTGAGGACAGTGAGTAGCATGAGTATGTGTCCTGCACAACCGAGGACAGTGAGTAGCATAAGTGTGTGTCCTGCACAACCGAGGACAGTGAGTAGCATAAGTATGTGTCCTGCACAACCGAGGACAGTGAGTATGGTAGTCTAGTGGTAGTGTCAGTACGAATCTATTCAACCTTATTCCTTAAATCCCATTCCCAAGCCCTGGGAATCCCATGCCTTAGTAGGAGTATGAACTCACCTTGGTTTGCTCGGTATGCTAGGTTTAGTGCTCACAATTTATCAGTCAAATCCCATATTTATGCACGTGTGTTCAGTCAGTACATGTTTGTAAAGTTTCACGTAAAATCAGCATTACAGCGTGGGTTGGCATTTAACACCAAGTAGTACTCATACAGCTTGTTAATCACACTCATAGTTACTTGCAAGTTCCTTAATGAAATTATCATCCTCAACAAGGTTAAGGTACTTATTAACTGAGTTGATAAATTTAACAGATTTAACATACTTAATAGAGTTGCTAGGCTCAAAAGAATATACAACTTAATGAGATTAATATACAAACAGGAAATATAAGCTAACGGGGTTAATACACATAACCAGGTTAACTCACTAACAACATTGGCCAACTAATAAGATTAACTGAACGAACAGAGTTAAATTTAACAGGGTTAACTTCTAACATAATTTATCCACTAACTAGGTTATAAGCTAACAAGGTTACGATCCAGAATGTTAAACTAGCACACACATGTAGCGAAATCGGAATTACTTGTTTAGTGAAAACACCAAGGACCGAAATCCCTTTGAGCCAAAAACAACACCTGGGCCGAGATCCCTTGGGCCGGAATCACATTGGGCCAAAAGCAATTTGTGGGCTGAAAACACTTAGATATCGAAATCCCCCTTGGTGCCGAAAACACTAGTGCCGAAATCCCTTTGTGTTTTCGTTGCTGTGGTGTTTTTGTGGGACAGTACATCATCAACAATTACATAACTGATAACCCTAATCCTCACTAAAATTTCCTACGGCTTCCACCAGAAATCAATTAATCACACCCATGTATAACAATGATTAGTTCTGCAACCATTACTTTATCATAACAGATTCATCCTCAACATTCAAGTCAACATTTACTCAACACATACTCATATGGCACATGTATATATTTATTATTCTTTTGAAATGGCAGACAATTATGTTTATCACCACAAGAGTATTGGACCAAGCTATGACATGTATTATTCATTTGTTTCCCAACTTGATAATTGAACTAGAAGTGGGATCACATGAAGTTTAATTAACAATTCACAAATCTCAATTATAATTGGGCCACACCATAGAGATAGGCTGACACCAATCACGTCCCTTGACTATCACACACTCACACACAATCTTTAATTAGCATGATTCTTGAAACAACAATCGGATAAATAGCATAAATCATCATCTCATTTAATCCGCTAATCATGAGCAATAGTTTAAAATGATACTCTAAAAACACAATACTAACATACCTGAATACAAGGGGGGGGGGGGGAAAGGCTTCGGTGATGATGATCCAGTGCCGTCGCAAACAAAGAACTCTAGGGTTTTGGTTTTATAGATTAACCTTCTTACGTAAATGAGGAACAAATATATTAAAACACTAATTCTGGGCCCGAAGCCCTTGTGTTAATTTGTCCGGCCCACCAGTTGATGAAAACACTATTGTGTTTTCGTGATGGTGATTTCGCAGGAGAGGGGGGGGGGGTTTGGCTAAGTATTTTATGTGGGGGGTAGGGTAAACAATCCAAGTTCCATATTCTAATAAGTATACTACAATAATCATATAACACAACCCCATATTGCACTTCACAACTTATATTGCACTTCAATTAAAAAACACGATTGATAATACACCGGATATAATATATAGTCACAATACGATTTAATGTATTACTAACGTGTCCAATTGTAAAACCAACAAGTCGCGTAAACAATCAATCTAATCCATTATGTGCAATAAATGTAAGGAAGAAAGTCTTGGAAACTCGAGTTGTCACAGATGAGATGGACAAATATTTAAGAAAAAGAGACTGATGACTGTGATATGCCGTCATTGAGCTTTGTTCTTGATGATTATAGGCATGGAAGAAAGGGTTCAACACAAGTATAAAATGCTATTTTGGACTCTATTATTACAAATAGCATCAAGCAAGAGATGATCTTTAATGACATGCCACCAAACAACAATATCACACCAAAAAACAGGTTGCCACTAAGCAGCTTCTTCTAAAAAAATGGGGTTTATGAAGGAAAGTTGGCATCTAGCTAAAGTATTCAAAAAAGGTTCAAAACGTCAAAAACAAATTCAAGAAGGAAGAGGCTGATGACATTGAAGATTCGGAAGAAAAATTACATTACCATTTTGTATTATTTTTGTTTTCATTTTATAATGTTTTGATATCAAGTTATATGTTGTTTTGTTATCTAATTCTATATAAATAAAATAGATTATTATATAAAACGGCAAAAACTACAAACACCAAAACGCTAGTAGTATGAAAACTGGGAGAACAGCTGCTGGCAAAGCACCTTGTAAAAATGGTATTAAACGCCAAAAATTTCACTAAACTCCAAAAAAATTAGTCTTATTGTAATCTTATGCAAATTTTAATGACTCGTAGTGAATTATTATACAAAACGCCAAAAAATTAACCAGAAAACGCTATAACGCCAATTATATATGTGACACAAAAACAATTAATTCAACGCCAAAAAGTTTAATAAATACAATTAATGCCAAAAAAAAAACTTAGACGCCAGAAAATATTATACTGCGTTGTGAAAATAAAAGAAGAATGAAAAGACAAAAAAGCCCCTCCGCCCTTCTCTATGCTACGGGACACGTGTTAGGCCAGGATGCGTTCTCACCATTATCACACTTTTGAGCATTTTCTCCCGAACCCGTTTCCATATATATATATATATGTGTGTATCTGTGTGTGTATACGTGTGTGTATGTATGGTGGTGTTTGCGTATGTGTGTATATGTGTGTCTATGTGGATGTGTTTGTGTATGTGTGAGTATATATTGTATGTCTTTGTGTATGTAAGCGAAGTATCCAGTGAAAGATTGTCGATGCCACACAGAACTGATAGCAACAGTTAAGGGGGAGTTTGTAAGTGCAGCTCTTGCTGCGTAACTGTTCTTTATCAGTTCTGGTCAACAAAGTCAAAGGCCCAAGTCAAAGTTGTTGATTGTTTATGTCTTTTGTATAACAAATTCGGATGGTACTTGATTGTATGGGTCCGAATTTGTTACAATATTATCATGTCCGAATTTGTTAGTACATGTATACAAATTCGGACAACCTTGATTATAGTATAAGTCCTTGTGTTCGAATTTGTTTGTTTGTTTTGTATTGTGTCCGAATTTGGTGATCACAAATTCGGACTAGGCTTAGTTTATTGTCAGGACTTAGTGTCCCAGTTTGTTGAGTTGTTGCCCTAGCCTATATATGTGTGTGTATAGGTTAGATTAGGGAAACCTTTGTGCAACTCTCACAGACTCTTGTAACCCTCAAAAGGGTGTGCACATTTGGTGTGTGTTCGGTGTAATATATTTTTATTGATATTTTGAGCCCATTTTACGCATTAGTCAAGCTTTAAATTTATAAAACACGATATTCTACTAACACTAAACCCACACTTGGGCAAGTGCACCCATCGTGAGCCTAGTATAGCGTTGGTAAGATACCGAGGTCATCCAAGGACACAAGAGCTTTTAGTACCGGTTTATCTCAACGTCTAATCAATCTAAATTTTTAAGAAAAGGTTTAAAACATAAAAATAAAAACTAAAAATGCAGAAATAAAATAAACTAAAAACAGATAGACAAGATGAATCACTTGGATCCGACTCGCCTTTAATGTATCCTTTGATGATTTTCGCACTTTCGGACTTTTTAAGAGATTATCTTAGTTATAGTAGTAGGCCCCTCTTTTGAAGCTGAAGTTACCCTCAACCCAGTGGTTTGAGTCAGCAAGGATACAATCCCAAAGGGTCGGAATATTAAAAGATAATTAATTAAGTTATTAATGCAAAAAGTGGTAGGCCCCTCTTTTGAAGGTGACGTTACCCTCGGCTAAGTGGTTTAAGTCAGCAGGGATACAATCCCAAGTAGCCGATTTAATGTATTAATAGTAGTTTACATATGAAGGGTTCAAGCTATTCGCCACCCTGCCATCCAATACCAGTGGGTATTGAAGGAGGTCCTAGTAAGCTTGAACTAGGTCCTTGCAGGATCTATACACTGAACAAGGCAAGAACCTTACCAAACCATTTCCCTAACCCCTGACCAGGTAGTCAACATGCTTTTATATATACCGTAAAAACATGAATGGTGCAATCTTTTACTTTGTATAGACAGTAAAGTAACGCCAAGACACCACGAAAAAAGGATAGGAAGAATTCACCTTCAACATAAGAAACTAGTTATTAAAGTCATTAATACAAAACCAAATAAAAACAGCCGAAAGATTAAAAATCAAAAGTAATACATAAAAGACTTATCTTCACCAAGTGATGTAAGAGGCTTAATCAAACATGACCTTTGATTGGCAAGAACTCTTACTATCAATCTTGGATCCCGAGACTACTACACACTCTAAAGATGGATGATGGATGATGGTGGTGGGTGTTGGTGTTGGTGTTGTAGTGGTGGTGGAGTGGTGGCAAAGTGGGAGAGTAGTGGTTTGCCAAGGGATGCCTTTGAAGTGAACCAAGCACCCCTCTTTATAGTCTGCACAGAGCTCTGGCCATGGCCCCGTGTCCAGTGGGCACGCCCCCATGGCCAGCCTTTTCTCTTCCTTCATTAAACGCAAGCGTCAACAGAGGGTCCCACACATCCCCGTGTCTAGTGGGCACGGCCCCGTGGTTAGTATCGTATCTATACTATCAAGATTTTGCAAGATTCTGCGTATCTTTGCGTTGACCACGCCCCGTGTTGAGCTGCGAACGCCCCCGTGGTGGGCTTAGAAGCTTCTACACGTTTATCTTTTCAGCAGGACCTTGACCACGCCCCGTCCGGCTGGGCACGGCCTGGTGGTCAGTGTTCTATTGTCTTGTTTTTGCTTTGGGGATGCTGCTGAGGGTTCGGGCATGTCACGTTTATTCCTTTCCTTTGTATTTATGTTGGTTTTGGCTGTATATTTGTTCCTTTTGTTCGTTTAAGCTCATTTGTTCCTATAAATTCACAAGGAAGACAAAAACACACTTTTTCCAACATTAGTACTAAAAAGGCTTAGTTTTATGCCTCATTTGATGTAATTTATATGTTACATTTTGCACACATCAAATACCCCCACACTTGAATCTTTGCTTGTCCTCAAGCAAAACTCCTTAATATGTGGCTTTACACACCCAATTGGAAGAGGTAGAAAAGAAGTTTTGGGCTTGTCTTGAGTGTCGAGAATCCAAGATCTTTATTGGGTTTTATTTTTATTTTATTTACAATCCTATTCGTCATGATTTATTTAAAACAATTTATAAGAAAAATTACTTATTTGGGCATAACATGTCTCTTTAAAATTCCATTTATATACAAGTTCACATATCTCACGGGAGATCACTCAACACTCGGCCGAAGATGTATTTTTGTGAAACACTTGAGACCGGCATGGAAATTACTTCTACCATATGCTTGCCAAGCAATCAAACCTCCTCCTTTTTAACTATAAACCTTTGTAAATATCAAGAGGACTTTGGGAAAGGGTTAGGCTTGGGCTAAGGGTAGTTGGTTTTGGTTAATGGTTAGTAAAAATGGCGAAAAGCGTAAAAAGCATCGGTTGTCGTAAAACTTTTTGTTTTTTGTGACTTTTATTCAAACTAAGCACATTCAAACAAAGTTTCTTTGAGGAACTTGTTTGTTTATTGCAAGACTTTCAGTTTTTATAGGAAACGTCCCAAGATAACCGAGTTTTTTACTAAAACAAGGGGGTTGAAAAGAAAAAGGATTTTGGTGGGTAAAGGGTGTTTGTTTTGTGGGTTTTAAAATGAAAAGGTTTAGGCTCAAAGGGGTTAACTAGGGGGATTTTGGGTAGGTGATAAAAATAATGAAAAATAATGGTGTTGAAAGGAAAATGGGTTAGTCCTTATGCCTCCATCATTTACTTACTTGGTTTTAAGTTGGTAAGGACCGGGAATGTATTGTCGTGGCAAGTTCTAAAGTCGTAAGAACCAAGCGGCTTGTCACACAAGAAACGAAAAATGAGCATTTATGTTAGTGCATATATCTGTTGACTTTGTCTTGTATCAAGTCATGTAACTAGATTGGATAGACCGGAGCTCGGTAGACTAGAAAATAGGAGTTTAAGAGGATATTGTCCAGGTCGCACGAGCTGGCTAATCCAGCTCGTACGGTCTGATCAGGTCGCATAGTTTGGCTTGGCTGGTTCATGCGGTCTGGCATTCCTATAAATAGGTGAGTCCGGGTCTTCATTTGTAACTTTGAGATTCTGGAGATGAAATGCTGCCGAAGTGTCGAACGATCTGTAAACAATTTCAAATCAATATAAACGACAGTTAAAGTGATTCTACGTGTTAATCAAGCTGCAAACATGTCCAAATCATTGAATTTTGCCTTTGATTTGGCCTAGAACACTTCTGATCGACTCGTTAGGTCGAACCTTCGATCCTACAAGTGGTATCAGAGCTCAGGAGGAAGAGTTCTTACCATTCAACTTGTTTTCACGGATAAAACTGATTTCTACTCTTTTCTACTCATTTTTCTATAATTTTTCATCAAATTTACCGAGATTCCATGGTTAAAATGACCTGATTTTGACAAATAACACGTAAAACATTGTTTTGAACAATTTGTGAGCTAATTTGACTGTAAATTCAAACTAAAAACTGATCAAATTTGGCAAAATGATGAATTTTTGGACTTAGAAGTTTCAAACGGAGTGAATTTCTGTCTAACTCGCGTGAAAAACCCTTCAGGTCGTTCAAAAAATCTTCAGGTCGTTTGAAATTATGTCCAAGTCGCCTGAAATTTGAATCAGGTCGCTTGAAATCATGGCAGATTGTTCGAAATTATTCAGCTCGTTTGGAATTTTCAAACAGTGTGACCCATACCGTTTGAAATTATCCAGGTCGCACGGTTTGACGTAGTGTGTTTGAGTTTTATCAGATCGTTTCAACTCGGACCATTTGAAAATATCTCCAGATCGTTTGAAGTTCACCAGATCGCACGAGTTAATCCAAATCGTTTGAAGAGTGTAAGATCGTTTGAACGTATCTCCATGTCGCACGATGTGAGACCTCAACTCGTTTGAAGTACCAGATCGTTTGATCCCAGCTCGTGTGTAAATCTAGCTCGCTTAAACATTGTGTTTTTGTATACCTTTTACATCGAAACATGGACAACGAATTTTACAACGCTTTTGCTACTGCCCCGGTTGCTCCAGTTACCGTTGCCGAAACTGTCGGTATCGAGAATGAAACGGGAAGTTTCCAAAAGCCTCCAAAACTTATGTACATTGAGGACTTTAAAGGGTGGCAAGACCGTTTTGAAAACTGGGTACAAGCGAACAAGTTTGATGCATGGGTTTCTTTAGAGAAAGATTATACTTTAACGAAAGATGAACATGGAAATGAAAAACCATTAAGTCAATTTTTACTGGATGAATAATTAAGATACACTAGTGAAAAAATGATGATTAGCATTCTTCAAAAAGCAGTAAAAGAAGATATTTTTGTTTTGCTTCAACATGAGGGAACTGCTAGATCAATCTGGAGAGCGTTGATTAAAAAGTTCAAGGGTAGTGCCGATATGATAAAAAATAAACGAGCATTACTAAAGAAATCGTTTGATATGTTTACAGCTTTTGAAGGTGAGACAACTAGGAAGATTATCGAGAGATATTGTCATCTAGTCATGGAGATGAAAAGATTGGACATCAAGAAAGAAGATGAAGAATGGGTTGATAAGCTAGCCGATGCACTACCACAGAATGAACGGGGAACATATCTGTTGATTTTAAAGCACAACCGACAATTTAAAGATATGAATTTAAGTAGGTTTATCCAGAAGTTGGAAGAACATGAGCTATCAATTCGAAAAACTGCTACAATGAGAAGTCCGGGTGCTCAACATTATGTTAGTCTGTACTACAGAGAAAACAAGATTGAGACTACTCCTAGTCCGAAGATTCAAACTGCGTTTAGTGCTGAAAATTCTTCCAGAACAAATGCAAGCAATACAAATCAGAGCAGTGGATATTCTTCGTCTTATTCAAGTTTTGAACCAAATTTCTCGACACCAAGTTCTCAACAACAAAGTTCAACAAATTTTACCGGTCAAGTATTCCAATGCAATGTTGCATTACATATTCAAAATGGTCAAAATTTTTCTCCAGATATTGCAAAGCAACACATGGCATCTCGTGTCACTGTGTTAGAGTCGTATGAAAGCTTAGTTGCTGGACGAATCGGAAATCCGATGCTTACTAAAGAGGATTATGATCAGATTGATTCTGAAGAACTTGAGTTGAAGGACATCAAGTGGTGTTTAGCTAACGTTTTGAGAAGAGCAGAAAAATTCAAACAGATCACCGGAAGAGATGATCTTCGTGAAGCTGCAACATCTCAGCTAGGTTTTGACAAATCGAAGGTTACTTGTTTTCGTTGCCGAGAAAAAGGGCATTTTAAACGAGAGTGTACAAATAGAGAAGCAACTGGAAGACAAGATCCTTTCTGAAACAACGATTATCATAGAAAAGCAATTTATCATCAGGTTGCTCAACAACCATAACAACGACAATCTTCACACTCACATACTATTCCGATTGAAGAATCAAAGGGTAAAGCTTGTTTTGGTCAGGTAGACCAAGAAGATGAAAGGATTCTGAAAGATTTCAATTGGGATGATTATGATCCTTCTAGACCTTCAGTTTCTAAAGCATTTGTTGCTCGAATCTTTGAAGATTCAACCTCGGAAGAAGAATCAATAAAATCTAAGAACAGTCCTAGAAGACAATCGATTTTTAAGTCTCCAGGAAGTGATGAAGACACTGATGATGAGGAAGAGTATATTAATAAAGCTAGAAAACAAATGGATCCTTATAGTTTTGATTTGTTTTTTGCAGATAAAATAGAGATATTGAAAGAGAAAAGGGCTGCTAGACTGAAGAGAGAAATGGAAGCAAGAAGGGTTGCTGAAGTAAAGACTGAAGTTAAGATAGAAGCTGATAAGGCAAAAGTTGAAGAATAAACCGATAGAGAAGGTTGAGGTTGAAGAGAATGAAGTGAAGATAGAAGTTGAGAAAGAACCGATTGTGATTGAAAAGGTGGAAAAATAGTTGAAAAATAGTTGAAGTTGAAAAAATAGTTGAAGTTGAAAAAATTGTTGAAGTTGAAAAGATTGTAGAGGTCGAAAAACCTTGTGCTAAGTGTTTAGAATCATGCAAAGATTGTGCCGAGAAAGATACAAAGTATGCTGAATTAGAGAAGCTCAAAGAGAACTTATTGCATAATGTGAGAAACATAAAGGAATCATATGATCTCTTAAGTAGCAAAGTCAATTGGTACAAAGGAGCTAGTGATGAGGATATCCATATGAAGAATCTTCTGAAAGCAACAGTTCTTCAGAAGCAAACTGCAATCAACAAATATGTCGAGATTATTGCCGCGCTGAAACAAGAATTGGCAGCGATGACGATTGAAATAGAAAGAGTGAATACTTTACTTCAAAGTTATCAAAGTTTAGAATATGTTATTGATCGCATCTATCCTACTGTGGCAGCTCATAAGTTTGCAGATGATGAAGAAAATTCTGGTAAGAAAACTGGTTTGAATTACAACGGAGTACCAAATCCAATGTGGGATGGCTATACCCCCCGAAATTTTGAAAAGGTGGATGAAGCACTCAATCTGAATCTGAAATCCGAGTCTATCGATGGATTACCAGATGATATTGATATCACCTTCACAGCGTCAGACACTAATCATGAGTCTGAGTTAATTAAGAAAGTGGTCGATCAGGTGTTGGATAAAGATGAAGAGTCAAAGTCAGAGTCTAAATCTGAAAATTGGAGTTCATCAGACAAAAGTTCGAGTTCACCGATCAAAAGGGTTTACAATAAAGATTTTCTGATATCAAAAAATAAGTTGAATGCGAAAGATTCAAAGTAGCATATACTTTGAATGACTCCGACAAATTATATTCTGATGAAGAATTTCCAATAAGAGGTGTTAAAACCGAAATGATTAACAAGGTCTTCAAAGTAACAGAAATTAATATTTCTGAAATAAAAGATGTAAATCTTACTGAAAAACCTAAAAAGTACACTTCAAGAGTTCAACAAAGATTGAACAAGAAAAAGGGTTACAGTTCTGGTTCGGGTTATCAAAAGAAACTAAATCATAACAGTAATTTCAAAAAGAAAGGATTAGGTTTTATTCCACCAGAAAATCATAAAAATTATAAAGAAGTTAAACCAAAAACTAAATTTGTTTCAGGAGCAAGTTCTGAAGAGGAGAAGGAGAAACCTTTCTGAAAACAGTCAAACAAGGAGTTTCTCGCCGAAAAGCAAAAGAATATGTTGAAGGAATCTGAACCGAGAGTTGAAAGAAGAACCTATTTCAGATGCCGAGAGGTTGGACATATTGCTTGGAATTGCCCAAAGCTCACCAACACAAAACAGGGAGTTTCTTCTAACTCTAAATTGAAAGAGAAATGTGTTGATAAAAAGAACAACCAATAGAAAAATTTAAGGAGTTCAAAAATTCGACTTTCGAAGTTGGTGAAAGTTCGAAACATTTTTACAAAAGAAGAGCCAATTTAAACAAACATAAATGGGTTGCTAAGAAATCAGAGGTTGTTTCTGGAAATGAATCTGATTCGTCAAAGTCAGAGGAACCACTTGTTGTGCTAAATGATGAGAATTCCGTTCCAACAATGGATGATGAAAATTTTCCACCATTGTCAAACGGAAACTTGAAATAAAAAATTGGTAAGATTGAGATTTCAGATCAATTCTTCTCTGATAAGAAAGAATTTGATGCTGAAAAAGCATTTAATGTTAAAGTGCTACATATTTTTGGTAAGATGGCTGATGGGAAGGTGAAGGGAGTGAAAGAATTTTATGAATCGAAAGTTGTTAAACCAAATGAGGATGGTTCACCCATGATTGATCAGGCATGGGTGAGATTCTTTTAAAAGTAAAATCCTGACTTGCCGAAGCTCCCAAGTTAGTAATCGTGGAGCATGATTCGGCATTTTCTTGAAAAATGTTTCTGTGAAAAACCTACAAGTGATAGTTTTTACAAGTGGTTGAAAGAACAAAGTGATGAATGAATCCCCATGATGTACGAAATCAACAAAACTAATTTTCCGGAAAAACCATTTTGATTAAAACAAACTTAAGTGTTTTGAAATCATAATGGGAAAATAGTTTGTTGTCAGGGGGAGTTCTGATTGTTTAAGCCAAGAGAATGGAGAATTGAAGCAATTCACATCAGTTTGTCATTTTATTTGTACCGTCTATTGCTTTCACTTTCAAATTTTCCCGGAAAATAAAAAATTGAAACATATTTTTGATTTTAGGGGGTGTAAAAAATTAAAATTTTGAAAATTTGAAAAAACCAAAAACATGATAAAATAAAAAATCCAAAAACATTGAAAAATCAAAAATGAGTTTTGTTGTGAAAAAGAGGAAATGATAGTACATCAATGGACTATCACAGCATGCTAAAGAATTGGAAAGTTAAATATGTGATAAACGGTCTCACTGATGATATGCCAGTAGGTTTTTACACATTCAGTAGATTGATTTCGAGATATAAACCTAAATATTAATAGCTTTCTTATCTCGTGGGGAACATCTCTCTTATATATGGGTAACCCACGAAATCTTGTTTGAGAGATTGCCTAATTCTGAGATACTAGGTCTTTATACTATTTGATATCTGGAGTATTATACCTAGTCTTCTGATATTGCGGAAGCAATGACCTAGACTTCGTATAATACTTTATGCGCTTTAATAGCTTACCCTCTGCATAAAAATGAAAAATATCAAAAGACGTAATTCAAGTGCAGTTGTAAAGAAGATCCCCAAGGGGGACACACCTCAAAGTCGAGCCTTCATCTCTTTGACTGAACAGAAGTTCATACCTGAGCTCTCAAGGTCTCGCATTAACCCAGAGTACAGATATTATTATGGTATATTCACCTTTAAGACTGAATCTAGGGAATCTTGATACGGGAGTATATTCTGAGGTGGGACACATGAATAAGTTAAGTGCTTAAAACACTAATTCTTGTATCTCGAAACAATTGAACTATGTGTGAAAATTTAAATGGATCAGTATACTGACAATCTAAGAGAATCGTTTAGAACTTAAAGTTAAATCAAGATCAACGGTGTTAGTGATTTGTCTCAAAAACTATATGAGCCTCTTACACAAACTCACAAAAATATGTCTGTATATAATATATTTCCCAAAATCCAAAAAGATTTTCAGTGTGTTTTAGCATAAAATTTTGAAAAATCAAAAAGATTTTATTTCATTTTTTTTTCGACAACTGATGTTGAAAAGCTGATTTTCAAATTCCGAGTGCTAAACATGATGAATGACAATGGGTTGAGAGAGTGTGTTTGAAATGAAAAATGAAGTTAAAGTTTGAGATAATTTGAGAAATGTTTTAAGATAATCTTACAAGTAATGTTTTGAGGCTGATTTTACTGTTAGTTAATCAAGGTCATTAATTTGAACTTGATATAACTGTTATTGATGTTGAATGATATCTACAAGTGGTTTCTAAATTTGTTAAATTTTAACAATTGTGAAATTTACTTTTGGGTAGAGAATTGTGTAGGTTACCAGGTTCCTGATCCTGTTGCTACAAAGAGCCAGGAGACGTTCCTGAACCTGTGAAAGCTGTAGAGCCAGATCCCTGTGTCTAAGCCTGAGCAGAGTTTGAGCCAGGACACGATCTTAGAACGAGTGATATGTCAGATTGCGATCCCGGAACAACTTAAGGTGGAGTCTGTTAGCAAAGGGGAGTCTGTTAATTGGAAGAGTTCAGAGTAAGAAGGAGTCTGAATGCTAGAGAGCCAGTCTGCTATTCTGGAACAGTGCTCGAGATAGAAGCTGCTAATGCTGATGAGTTTAAAGAATCGAGAGATCTGATCAAGATAGATTGAAAGATAAAGATTGAAGGATGCTTACAGAGAAAGATACTTTGGAAAGAGCGAGAAGACCGATCAAGACTGAAGACTCAATACACTGAAGACTCGTCAACATCCAAGGGGGAGTCTGTTAGTGCATATGTCTGTTGACTTCGTGTTGTATCGAGTCATGTAACTAGATTGGATAGACTGGAGCTCGATAGACTAGAAAATCAGAGTTTTAGAGGATATTGTCCAGGTCGCATGAGCTGGCTAATCCAGCTCGTACGGTCTGATCAGGTCGCACGGTCTGGCTTGGCTGGTTCATGCAGTCTGGCATTCCTATAAATAGGTGAGTCCGGGTCTTCATTTGTAACCTTGAGATTCTGGAGACGAAGTGCTGCCGAAGTGTCGAACGATCTGTAAACAGTTTCAAATCAATCTAAACGACAGTTAAAGTGATTCTACGTGTTAATCAAGCTGCAAACATGTCCTAATCATTGAATTCCGCCTTTGATTTGGCCTTGAACTCTTCTGATCGACTCGTTACGTCGAACCTTCTATCCTACAATTTAGTTTAAAGCTATATGCTTGTATGCTCAATAAAGGCTCAAAACTCACTTGTTGTGGGAATGGGTTTATAATGTGATCAAGTATATATAATCAAATTTTAATTAGATTTGTCATGCCTTTTCATTATTTTCTTATTTGGTTCTTTTTATCACGACGCTATCGGTTGTAAATTTGTAAAAATATAACCTTTTAGAACTTGTTATTCCTAAATTAAACCAAGACAAGTAGGAAAAATGAAAATTTTTGAAAAAATTTGGGGTGATTAGCAGTTCCAATTGAGTTTTGTGTAAGGCTTGTTATTAGGACTTGCAAGATTCAAGGTTTTAGCATCCCCCCACACTTAAATTACACATTGTCCTCAATGTCCCCCAAAAATAAGTTTTTAGGTTGATTGAATGTGTAAAAGGGTGTTGAAAACCAAATTTTCATGTTACTGGGCGTCTGGCCACGACCCCGTGTTGGTTCGGGCACGGCCTCGTGGTCAGATCGCCAGTAACACAATTTAATAGAAGGCTGGCCACGAGGCGTGTTCAGCGAGCACGGCCCCATGGCCAGTTACCTGAACTTGTCATATTTCTGCGGAGCCTGGGCACAGGGCGTATTGGGCTGAGCACGGCCCCGTGCTGAACTTGTTGTAATGCTGGAAAAGTTGTCGGGAGGCTCTGTTTTCGTGGATGGGGTGTGGTTTTAAGTTCCCTTGGTAACTTCCACCTTTTCGAGTGTGTTTTATTCCTGAAAAGTAAAGCTAAACTAGAAAATATAAATTACACTAAACAGAAAACTACGGATAGTTCCGCGGAATGCCTCCATGATGCGCCACATTTATAAGGGTTCTTGGATAGACCCAAAGTCAGTCATATGTTACCCGAGCGGGATGTCTTGCATCCCATGTTGCACCGTCGGAGAGCGTCATCTAAACTTGAGTCTATGACATCCATGTAGTTGACCGGGTCATCCTCTACTCTTTTCCCAACCCAGAATTTCATCTCTTTGTCTCCAACCCTCAATGATAACTTCCCATCACTCATATCCACCATTGCGTGAGCGGTGGAAAGGAATGGTCTTCCTAGAATGAGTGGTACTTTGGTGTCTTCCTCCATATCGAGTATGATAAAGTCGGCCGAGAAGAAAAAGTCTCCGACTTTCACCAATAAATTCTCGACGACACCTTGCGGGTATTTAATAGACCTATCGACGAGTTATATGATCATATTTGTGGGGCTCGTCTTACCTAGTCCGAGTCGGTCAGACATTGATGCGGGCATGAAATTGATGCTAGCCCCAAGGTCGGCTAGTGCATTGCGTACAGGTGATCCCCCAATGGAATAAAGGATGGTGAAGCTTCCGGGTCGATTTTCTTTTGTGTGAGTTTGTTAAGTAATACGGTGGAGCATTCTTCACTTAAATTGACCAATTGCAATGTTTCAATCTTCCTTTTGTGAGTGAGGAAGTCTCTCATAAATTTTGAATATTTTGGCATTTGAGTGAGGACTTCCACAAATGGAAGATTGATATGCAATTGGTTTAGTAAGTTTATGAACTTTGTGAATTGCTCGTCGGTGTTTTGGCGAAGTAACCGACCGGGGTAGAGCACCGAGGGTTTCTTGGTAGGTTCGGGATTTGGTGGAGGAGTTGTTTCTTTATGGGTTGGTGGTGAGGTCGTTGTTTGAATGGGTGGATTTTTGTCAGATGGGGGTAGTGGGGCCTCCTCGGGACCTACGGTCCGGTTTCTTAGTGTTATGAGATGTACTTACGCATTTGGGTTGGTTTCGGTATTGCTAGGTAGTGCGCTTTGTGGCCTCTCCGAGAAATTTTGGGCTAGTTGATTTAATTGTTTTTCAATGTTTTGAATACTAGCTTGTTGATTTCTAAAGTTTGATTCCGCTTGTAGGAATCGATCCGAGTCCTTTTTTTCGGTTTCAGAGATGAGGCGTGAAACAATGTCTTCAAACCTCTCCCGTCCCCCTTGTTTTTGTTGAGAGAAATTTTGTGACTCATTTCTTGGTTGTTGGTGAAAGTTTGTTCGTTGGTTTTGGTTTTGTTGGTTACTACTATTGCAGGGCTCCCGCCAACCAAGGTTAAGGTGGTTACGCCATCCTTGGTTGTAGGTGCCCGTTGGGGGACCTGATGGCCTCGGTCTATTATCAATGTAGTTTACCATTTTATTTTAATTATCCATTTCTTTCATGCAACTCCAAGTTTCATGTGGCCCACCACACCCTTCACAATCCATAACCAAGGCTGTTTTTTGCCATTTCTAACTTTTTGATTTTTGAAGATAGGGCCTCGATCTGGGCTTATAAAGAGGTGTTCTCATCTACCTTATGGGCGCCCGGGGCAATAGATTTTGTGCCTCGGGGAGTATGCCATTGAAAATTGTTTTGAGCAATTTCCTCAATTTGAAAGAGGTATTCTCATCACATATTTCCAGAAAGTTGGTAATATGTAAATGGGGATCTTCATCAGCTAGGCCATGGAAGGTTGCGGAATTTTGGAGCATTTGAATCAAATGTGGCCGAAGTTCGAAGTTGTTGGCATCGACATTCGATGCATTGATGGCGGCTCCGAGATTACCTACCCTGGGCCGTAGGTAATCCATCAGGGTACGCTGATCCGCCATTGGAAGTTGGTTAAGGGATTTGCCCTCCAATGGATCCTGACACGGGGAGGTAGTGACAATAAATAACAATACCGGGCTCATACGAGTCTGGTAATTGGAATGAGTACAATCTAAATCCCTTAACGAGGATCCCAAGGCTTATAAAGAGGTGTTCTCATCACATATTTCCAGAAAGTTGGTAATATGTAAATGGGGATCTTCATCAGCTAGGCCATGGAAGGTTGCGGAATTTTGGAGCATTTGAATCAAATGCAGCCGAAGTTCGAAGTTGTTGGCATCGACATTCGGTGCATTGATGGCGGCTCCGAGATTACCTACCCTGGGCCGTAGGTAATCCATCAGGGTACGCTGATCCGCCATTGGAAGTTGGTCCCCCGAAGCTTTCTCTTGATTTTTAGCTTTTAGTCTCTTTCTTAGAAAGTGTTCGGGTTCGTCTAGAGGCTCTTTTATGTCTTTATTGGAACTGGAGCTCATGCACTGCGTATAAAGTTCAGGTGCTGCGACTGGGTTCCAAGTCCTGCGATAAAAACAAAAAAGAACGTTGGTCAGATGTCTCACCACGGCCCCGTGGTCGCTGACCATGGCCCGTGGTCGTGGTTACAGTGGTTGTTTTCTGGATCGCAGTTACTGGGGAGTTCAGTAACTCAGAAAACAAAAACTGCCAGTAAGTTTGATGGACACGGCCCCGTATCCAACCAGGCACGGCCCATGCTAAAGTCTGCAGATACTGAAAAAAATTAAGAAGAATCCTAAAAAAATAGAAAAATAAGTAAAAGTAATTAGGCCATTGATTCCAAACTTTCTTAAAATCATTGTGTCCCTGGCAACGGCGCCAAAAACTTGGTGTGCGTACGGTGTGATATATTTTTATTGATATTTTGAGCCCATTTTACGCATTAGTTAAGATTTAAATTTATAAAACACGATATTCTACTAACACTAAACACACACTTGGGCAAGTGCACCCATCGTGAGCATAGTATAGCGTTGGTAAGATATCGAGGTCGTCCAAAGACACAAGAGCTTTTAGTACCGGTTTATCCTCAACGTTTAATCAATCTAAATTTTTGAGAAAAGGTTTAAAACATAAAAATAAAAACTAAAAATGCAGAAATAAAATAAAAAAAAACAAATAGACAAGATGAATAACTTGGATCCGACTCGCCTTTAATGTATCCTTTGAAGATTTTCGCACTTTTGGACTTTTTAAAAGATTATCTTAGTTACAGTAGTAGGCCCCTTTTTTGAAGGTGACGTTACCCTCAACCCAATGGATTGAGTTAGCAAGGATACAATCCCAAATGGTCGGAATATTGAAAGATAATTAATGAAGTTATTAATGCGAAAAGTGATAGGCCCATCTTTTGAAGGTGACGTTACCCTTGGCTAAGTGGTTTGAGTCAGCAGGGATACAATCCCAAGTAACCGGTTTAATGTATTAATAGTAGTTTATGTTAGTGCAGTTGTCTGTCGACTTCATCTTCGTTCGAGTCTTAGACTAGTTTGTATAAATCAGTGCACGTAAAACAAGGAAATGAAATTTATAGGTGATTTCGCTTGAAAGTGTACATGGTGGTTTCAAGCGAAATCAAGTGAGTTAATTCCGCTTGAATGGTGATTTCGCTTGAGTGGTGGTTTCGCTTGAGATGTAATTCCGCTTGAAGCATGTTCAAGCGGAATCACATGTCCTATATATACCTTTCAAGCGATATCAGATGTAACATTCTTGTTTTCTACGCCGAAGCGCTGTCGAAGTGTCTCCAAGTCTGTGAACGTGTTCTAATCAATACAAGAGACAGTTAATAGTGATTCTAATGTTATACAAGCTAGAAAAGACTGAGTCAATGAATTCCGCCTCTGATTCAGTCTAAGACCTCTTCTGATCGACTCATTAAGGTCGTTTCACGATCCTACATGTGGTATCAGGGCTCAGGAGGAAGAGTTCTTACTATTTAGCTCGTTTTCGCTGGAAAATTCTGATTTCTACACCTTCTTTTCAAAATTAATCAAGTTTTCATGGTTAAAATGAACTGATTTTCCCATATAATGTGCGAAACATTGTTTTAACAAACCCTTAAAAGAATCAGACCTAAAATCAGCCTAGAACTTGATCAATTTTGCCAAAAACAGATTGAATTGATGATGTCAGCAACATTTCAAGCGAAATTAGCAGGTTAATTCCGCTTGAAATCGTTATTCCGCTTGTAAATATCATCTGATTCAACTTGAAATCATTATTTCGCTTGAACGAACCATCTGGTTCCGCTTGAAAAATTGTGGTAATTTCAAGCGAAATAAGTGATTTCGCTTGAAAACACCTGATTCCGCTTGAGCAAGGTGTATTTCCGTTTGAAAGTGTACTAGTTCAAACAAAATTAGTGATTTTGCTTCAAATCCATATTCCGCTTGAAAGGTATTCCGTTTGAAAATAGTAATTTCGCACCAGATTTAATCCCGTTTGAAAGATATAATTTTGTTTGAAGGTATATTGTGTGAAATTTGTCGGGATTGTTTTGGAAACATGGATAAGATGTTTGATGAAAAAGACAACTATTATTTTGAAAGATTTAATGAGTGGCATCGAGGGTTTATAGATGATAGTTATAAAAATGTGAGAAAGGATGGTTGGGAGAAAAGGTTTAAATACTTTGTGTGTTTGAAAAATGAAAAATTGGATGATCTAGCAAACTGATATGAAGTCTTACTTGATTATTTGAAAATACATGAGATAAGACTATCTAATACTGAAAAAGTATCAAAGTTTGTTGATGAATTACCAGTTGAGTGGGATGAATTTTTGGAAAATCTAAAAAAGGATTCTAGTTTTTCAAAGTTATATCTAAAAGAGTTCATCAACAAACTTAAAAATACGAGTATGAAAGTGAAAAGGAAAAGAAAGAGTTGATAAATAAAATTGAAAAGAATTTGATGAAAATGAATTTAAATGTGATTCTTGAAATGAAAAGAAGAGTTGATGTATGTCTTGATGCAAAAAGTAATTTGATATATGACTATAAGAGGGGTTGTTACATTGATAAGAATGTGAATCCTCTTGATTCCATTAAAATCTTTTGTCCAGGAACATACAAGATGGAGAAAAAGGAAATTCCAAAGAATGAAGAATCTGTGAAGATTGGATCTTCAAGTTATGAATCAGTGTGCTCTAGATATGATAAACTTGAAACTGACAATGTCAAACTCTTGAAGGATGCGGAAAGTTTGACATTGCAAATCAAAAAGTTGAAGGATAAGTAGAAATCTGATGATAAACAGATTCTTGTTTTGCAGGAAATGTATGAGAAGTTGAAATCTGAAAATGACAAAGTGTTAAGTGATTTGAACAGTTTGACATTAGAAAACAAGGTTTTGAAAGAGAAAGAAAAAGAATCCGAAAGCAAAATGAAATCTTCAGAAAATGAAGATTTTTGGATAAAGCTTGAAAACAAAAAATTGAAAGTAAATGAAACAAAATTTCAAGAACAATTAAAAGTTTTAGAAAATGAAAAATCTGTTCTTGAAAACATTAAAATTGAAAATGAAAAGACAATCAAGTCTCATCTTGAGAGAATATCTCAGCTTGAAAATGAAACTGAAAATTCAAGAATTAAAATTGATAAGCTTGAAAAGAAATTAAAAGGTTTTGTGACCTCGTCAGAATTTCTGAATCATCCTTGTCCAAAACCGATCAATTCTGTTCCAATAAGTGACAATGTCACAAATTTTGACAAAGTCAAAATTGAAGATTGCGATGAGAAATATGATGATGAAAATGAAAAAATTGAGAAAAAGAAATTATTTTTGAAATTAAAAGAAAAGTTTCAGAAAACTGTTCTGCAATCAACTAAAAAGGGAGAATGCTCTAAGCAAAAACCTTTGAAGAAGAAAGTGGAACAAAAACAAAAAGAGAAAAATTTGAAAAATGTTCAAAAAGAAAATAAAAGTTCATCAGATCAATCATCCAATCGCGATCAAAAATCACAAAAATTGAAAAATGAAAACTCAAAAACAGATGGTATTAAGTGGTGCAGGTTTGACCACAGTGCTTCAAAGATAAATCCAGATTTCAAGAGTAGTGATGATTACCACAAAGCCAAACAATGCTATGATGTGAGTATTTGGTGTAAAAGTGGTGATTGGTACGATAACAGAGTGTGTTACACTTGTGGTATTCAAGGACACATTGCTGTTAACTGCCAAAGTTGGAAGTTTGAGATGAGAAGATGCTTTGAATGCCAAATCAAAGGTCACATTGCAAGAGACTGCCCAATGAGGTCAAAGAGAAGATCGAGGGCTGAATCTCAGAAAGTGGCAAAGAAATCAGTCAATGTCAAGCCCAAAGAACAGAAAGTTCAAGAATCTAAAGTACAAGAATAGAAAGTTCACGAACAGAAAGTGAAACTTTCACAAGGGCAGAAAGACAGACTGAGGAAGAAGAGGAAGAAGGCGAGAGAGTATCTGGAAAGGATTTTGTCCTCAGATACAACTGGAAAATCAGATAAAAGTTCTGATAAATCGTCTTGCTCTCCAAAGAATGACAAATCAAGCAAAAAGAATTCATCAGATACAAATCTGAGGACATAAGAGAGAATGAAGAAAAGAAAGTTGGTGGCGATGAATCTGTTTCTTCGAAAACAAAGGAGCCACGTGTCGGCGATGAATCTGGCTCATCAAAGTCAGACAAGCCACATTCAGGCAATGATTCTGGTGCATCAAAGCCAGAAGAGCCATTTGTTGAGGTAAAAGTTGAGAATTCTGGTTTAACAATGGATGATGAAAATTTTCCACCATTGTTGAACAAGAATTCAAAACCACCCAAGGACCGTCAGGCTTGGGTGAAACTTTTCAAATAGAAAAACCTGACTTGCCGGAGTTCCCAGGTTGGTAAGCGTGGAACATGAATCAGCACATTTCTTGAGAAATTCACTTTGGTGATATTTTGATCGACAAGTAGGTAATCAAGGACATTAAATTGTACTTGATTTTCTACAAGTGGTGTTGAGGTTTAAAACCGGAAAAATGATAAATCTACATGTGGTTAAAAGGAACAAGGTGATGATCTCTGAACCTACAAGTGGTTTTAAACAAAACTAATTTTCCGGAAAAACCATTTTGATTAAAACAAACATAAGTGTTTTGAAATCACTATGGGAAAATGTTTTGTTGTCAGGGGGAGTTCTGATTGTTCAAGCCAAGTGAATGGAGAATTGAAGTAATTCTCATCATGTTATCACTTTACCTTGTACAGTTCGTTTTCAAATTTTCCCAGAAAATCAAAATTGAGACATATTTTGATTTTAGGGGGAGTAAAATTTTTAAAAAAATAGAAAATTTGAAAATTCCAAAAACATTGAAAAATGAAAAAATGAGTTTTGTTAAAAAAAGAGAGGAAATGATAGTAGATCAGTTGGACTGTCACAACATGTTAAAGAGATGAAAAGATAAAATGTGATAAACGGTCTCACTAAAGGTGTGACGATAGGCTCAGCTAGACTAGTAGATTTGCGATAACGATACAAACTTAAATGAAAAAGCCTAGTTCTAGTGGAAAACATGGTTGAAAGCATAGTACTTAGTTTTGTCCTTCTTGATTGTGTATCTACTTAGTAATCGCTGATTGTCGAAAGACATAAAACTGGTTAAGTTTTGTGAACTTTCACTACTTTGCTGAAAAATCGCTGTGATTGTGCATTTTATTTTGCAAAGATTTAAACTTGTCTGATTTCTTTATTTTGTTTAAGCATTGGACATCCTCTGTGTATACGTGAGTATCGACCTGGATGTTATTGCCTAAACGTTCTGCTTTATTTTCTTTGGTGTTTCGTTTAAGCTTTGGACCTCCTCTGCGTATACGGAAGTATCGACCTGGTGGTTAAAGCCTAAACAACTTCAACTTATTTTTGTTTTTCTTATTTTGTTTAAACATTGGACTTTCTCTGCGTATACGGAAGTATCGACCTGATTGTTAATGTTTAAACATTCTGCTTTATTTTTGCACAAATCACAGTTGATAAAAGTTTAAAGGCATGACTTGAGTCAGTGTATTGCATGATGAGGGGATATGCTGAGATCGTGGGGTCCATAAGAACTTAGTGCATAATTAATATATCTTAGCGTATCGGTAAGCATTTCGAAAGTTTTTAGATTGAGTTTAAGTGGACAACAATATTGTCAATCTATGTGAATCATTTAGAACTGAAAATGTTTAAAGCTTAACGGTGCTAGTGATTGGTCACATAAACTGATATGATCCTCTTACACAAGCTCACAAAAATTGTGTCTGTAAATATTGTTTTATTGCATTTCTGTTATATTCAAAAATCCAAAAAGATTTTAGTGTGTTTTAGCATAAATTTTGAAAAATCCAAAAAGATTTTCGACAACTGATGTTGAAGAGCTGATTGTCAAAATTCCAAGTGCTGAACATGATGAACAGGGTTGGGAGTGTGTGCTTAAATGAAGAAATTTTTTTTGAATAAGGAAAGTTTGTTTAGTTAATCAAGGTCATTGATTTGAACTTGATGTAACTATTGAAAGAACTTATGTGTTTGTGAGAATATTTGTGCAGAAAATGTTGAACAAAGCAAAGTTTCAATTCCTGATGTTCAAATTCCAGGTTTTCGTTACTATGCTACAGATAATGAATTCCAGACTAAGATCCCAGCATGATGAAAGGGGGAGTCTGACGAGGTTAGAGCCAAAGAAAAGATCTTGGTACATGCTAAGAAAGAAAGAAGACCGATCAAGATTGAAGAGTCGTCATGTTGAAGACTCTCACTGAAGATTTCGTCAACATTTAAGGGGGAGTCTGTTAGTGCAGTTGTCTGTCGACTTCAACTTCGTTCGAGTCTTAGACTAGTTTATATAAATCAGTGCACGTAAAACAAGGAAATGAAATTTATAGGTGATTTCGCTTGAAAGTGTACATCGTGGTTTCAAGCGAAATCAAGTGAGTAAATTCCGCTTGAGTGGTGATTTCGCTTGAGCGGTGGTTTCGCTTGAGATGTAATTCCGCTTGAAGCATGTTCAAGCGGAATCACATGTCCTATATATACCTTTCAAGCGATATCAGATGTAACATTCTTGTTTCCAACGCCGAAGCGCTGTCGAAGTGTCTCCAAGTCTGTAAACGTGTTCTAATCAATACAAGAGACAGTTAATAGTGATTCTAGTGTTATACAAGCTAAACAAAGACTGAATCAATGAATTCCGCCTCTGATTCAGTTTAAGACCTCTTCTGATCGACTCATTAAGGTCGTTTCACGATCCTACAGTTTACATATGAGGGGTTCAAGCTATTCGCACCCCTGCCATCCAATTCAAGTGGGTATTGAAGGAGGTCCTAGTAAGCTTGAACCAGGTCCTTGCAAGATCTATACACTGAACAAGGCAAGAACCTTACCAAACCATTTCCCTAACCCCCGACCATGTAGTCATGTTAGTGCAGTAATGTCTATCGCCTCCGTCAATCCAATTCGTAGCAGATTCAGAAGTAAACTAGAGAATATATTGTAATATTTAGGAAAAAGGGCAAGGTGGAATTCTTGTAAATAAGGGGAAATCCCTTATAACCTTGTGCCTATAAATAGGAGCTTTAGGGTTTCATTTGAGAACTTTTTGCCATTTGTGAGATTTGGAGCTTGGTGCTTAGAGGGAGAAACTAGTGAGAGAAACTATTGCTCAAGGTGATTTGTGGTGCTTGTACTTGTCGTATATTCAATAGAATCACGTTAATTTGTACGTTCTTGTGTTCGGTCACGCACGTTCACGGATTCCGCACGTCGAACGTGTCGTTACGCAAGAGTCGAAAACCGGTCCTACAATTGGTATCAGAGCAGGAGCTCGGTTGCGAAGATCAAACACACAGATTCGTACAAGTTTTGATCAGATCCTGAGCCAAAATAATCCAGATTTGTCAAATTTCTCTTAACTTTCTTGTTCTTCACGTTTTTTAACTGAAAATCACAAAATAAAACAACTTTTCACGGTTAAAAATTGTTGATTTTTGGATATGATGTGCGAAATTATCTGATCTACAAGCCTACAAATTTTCAGATCTTAATTCCAAGCCGTTTGGGACAAATTAAAGATTTTTGGTCCGAAAAAGTTAAAAAGATGTTGAATGTTGCTGTTCATATTCACTTGAATGTCAGCCGATCGGCTAGCTGACCGATCGGCTAGCTAACCGAACCATTGCATCACTCTTATCACTCATTTAATGTTGACTTTCTTTGACTTGCCAGCCAATCGACCCGCACTCTGGCCAAACGGACAGCAAAGCATATCACTGCATCACACTAAAATTTGTTGACTAGTTGACTGCTGACCGATCGGACAGCAGTCCGATAGAACACCTGTCCGTTCCACTGCCATACATTAAAAAAAAAATTGACTTTGTTGACCTGTCCGATCGGACACCTGTCCGATCCATTGCATACCATCGGCACGGTGAGCAATCCGATTCAATTCACCTCATTCATTTCATTAAAGTCAATTGAGTCTGTCAACCATTCATTTCGGTCATTACATCATGTGAATACATCAGAGCAGGCCATTAATATTTGCATGTGAAACTATTGATTCAGGTTTGCATGAGAAACAATTGATACGGTCAAATAAGCTTCTTGAATTCATTTAGATTGTCGGCCACTTAGTCAACATGAATCATTCTCATTATTAAACCACAACTGATGTCATGTGATTCAATATTAGAGATAAGTTCATATATTTGCGGCCCAATCAAAGTGTTTTGAGAGTTTATTTTGTCGGCCACTCTTGCATGTGATTTAATAAATGTCAGAGATTAAGTCTTCACTTTGCATGTGAGTTCTTTTTGAGATTATAGTTCATCATTGAAGTCAGAGTGTCAGCACCAACCGATCGGCCAGCCCAACCGATTGGTCAACACCAACCGATCGGCCAACCTCAACCGATCGGCCAGCATCATTCGTTAAGCAAGTCCCTGTCCGATCGAACAGCATAAGCCACTCGATCGAACAGCATTTGTCCATCCGATCGATCTGCATAACCCTATCCGATCGGACAACATCACACTTATCCGATCGGACGGCAGTTGTCCTATTCGAACGTGTAAGTGTTGGCCCATTCGGGTAAGTGCATTTGGACCATCCAATTCGAAGTAATATGGGGCCACTCGATCTAATCACTGTTCATACATTCCAATCAGTTTAGCCCATTCGATCCAAGTTCATCTAGTCTATCCGATTGAGTTTATCATTGGTCCATTCGATTCACGTTTAATCAAGAGTTATTTCACATCTTATTGAGTGATATTTTCAGTTTTATCTGATCATTTGTGTGAATCGTTTGCAGGTGATTTACAAAGTGCGAATTTCAAGAAATTGTTTGAAGATGTCGAGCAGTGGTGAAGAATTTTATAACACGTTTTACAACGCTTTCACTTCAGAATCATCCGAGAGAAGATCAGAAACAAGAAGTTATTCGAAAGAGATTTCAGATAATTTGAAGTATGATAATCTGTATGGAAACCAACAGAAACCACTGAAATTAATGAATGTTGAAGATGATAACTGGTGGAAGAATAGGTTTGAGGGTTGGGTAAAAGTGTTTGCACCTAGGGCTGTAAACGAACCAAACGTTCGGCGAACAGTTCGTGAACCGTTCGGCGGGGAGTTCGTTTGTGTTCGTTCGTTTATTAAACAAACGAACACGAACAAGAAATTTCGTTCGTTTAGTTAAATGAACAAACATGAACAAAGGTCGTGTTCGTTCGTTTATGTTCGTGAATGTTCGGTAACGTGTTCGATAGTTAATCAGTGTTTTTAGTTTTTATATGTATTTAAATACTTCAAAAATTCGACAATTTAAATATCTAATAAGTGTCAGTGTATTATATATTTTGTTCATGAAAAATTGTTTGTGTTCGTTTGTTTCCATTTGTGTTCATGAACATTAGTTTGTGCTCACTTGTGTTCGTCAATGTTTGTTTTTGTTCGTTGCCTAAAATTAACAAACAAACACAAACGAACACGAACAAGTTAATTTCCTTAACAAATGAACACAAACATAAAATCTCGTTCGATAAGTGTTCGTGAACGGTTCGCGAACACAAATATTTCTTAACAAACGAACACGAACAAGGTCCTGTTCGTGTTCGTTCGGTTCGTTTGCAGCCCTATTTGCACCTGAAAGTTGATTAAAACTAAAAAAGGAATATAAAGAACCAACAAAAGAAGGAGGAGTGTTATTAACCGAAGAAGAGTTCACAGAAAAAGATATAAAAAATGTTGTAGCCGGATACAAAATGATTACATTGTTACATCAGTCAGTGAGAGAAGATATTATTTCACTACTTGAACATGAGAAAACATCAAAGAGTTTATGGGAAGCTTTAGAAAGAAAATGTACTGGTGGTGAACTGAGGTGGTGAACTGATTATGAAAAACAAGCGATCGTTATTAAAAAAGGAATTTGATTTGTTTGCTAGTATGAAAGGTGAAACTGTTCTACATATGATTGAAAGATTCTGTCATCTTAAACTTGAAATGGAAAGAGTCGGTGTGTCAAAAGATAATGAAGAGATTATTGATAGATTGATAGAAGTTGTTCCGAATGAAGACGATTGGAAACATTATGTCATGATTCTCAAAAACAGCAATGATTTGAGCAAGGTGACTCTAGACTGGCTGATTGAGAAGCTTGAGGGGCATGATCTAGAAATCAGGAAACAAAACAAAATGGGAAGCCAGTTGTATACAGAAAATGTCGACTTATACTACAGAGGAAACATGCTTGATCAAAAGTCAAAAACGGCATTTAGTGTTGGAAGCTCAAATGTTTCACCTCAGCAAAGTTCTTCAATAGATTCGGGTTATCATTCGTTTGGTTCAAATTCTTCAAATCCAAACGTAGTCCAATGCAATATTGCTATAGATTTGAAAAACTCTCAAAGTCTGAATGCAGAAGTTGTCAAGCAACAAATGGTGTTCTTAGCATCTGTCTTGGAATCATATGAAAGTCTGATCATGAGAAAAGTTGGAAATCTAAAAATGACAAAGGAAGATTATGATCAGATCGATCCAAAGGAGATGGAGCTAATGGATATTAAATGGTTCATGGCTAGCACAATGAGGAGAGCATAACGCTTCATGGAGATCACTGGAAGATCATCTTTGGGATCTGCTGATTCAAAATTGGGATTTGATAAGGAAAAAGTTACCTGTTTCAAATGCAAACAGAAAGGACACTTCAAAAGAGAGTGTACAAACAGGGAAACTGACGAACCCATAAATCCATTCAGAGATGATTACCACAAGAAAGCAATTTATCATCGTTCCAGTGGATCATTAAATGTGAATCAGAAACAGATCGATGAAGGGTCGTCAAAAGAAAGATCTAGGGCAATGGTAGTTATTCAAGACGATGAAGGTTATGACTGGAGTCAAATTCTTCCTGAAGAAGATTGTGTTGGATATGCATTTGTAGCCGATGTGGAGTATGATAATTGGTGGAGAAGGGATAGTGCAAGATGGGAGATTAGAAAGTTGAATAAACCATTCAAAAAAGCTCGGAGAGCCAAAAGATGGAATGCTGAACTGGAGTGTTACATGGATCCACAGGGTAATCCAGTGGTTGACCCGTCAAAGGTGGATTTTGATGCAGTAACAAATTTGTTTCCAGATCAGGACACTTATAACACAAGAAGGTTATTTGAAAAAGGGTATGAGGCTGATCTGATGAACAAAATTATAGAAATTTTTAAAGCAAGTCTGCCAAAGGTGGTAGAAATGAAGAGGAGGAAAGAAGAAGAGATGAAAAGGCTGGTAGAAGAGGTGAAGATTCTGGCAAAGAATGATGTTGAAGAAGAAATAAAGATGTAAGAAGAAGAGAAGAAAGAAGAAGTCAAGAAAGTTGAAACAGTAGTGTTGGGATTGAACCCTAACAGAGGAACAGATAATGTAAAGCCAAAACCGGATCCCATCAGTGGACTTCAAATAAGCAGCAGTTTACTCTAATCTCTCCCCTTGACAGTGGTTATCTAACAACTGATAATCTTAGGTGCTGCTCAACTACAACAACTGATAAACCAAACTTTGATGATTACCTAACAACTGCTAAAGACAAACTCTGTTGCTCTATCTACTGCTGTTTCCTAAGTGCTGCTGAAGACTCAAGCACTGCCCTCTCAAAGACTGATCACCTTTGAAGAAAGCATTGAAGACTCAACATCTGTGCTAAGGCTACAACAGTGGAACGTGAAGCAGTAGTTTTCATTTTGTTTTGTATGTTAGTGAATATCAGATGTTATATAACAGTAGTTTGTACAGGACAGTATTTGTAGTTTGTTAGGTCGTTAGATGTCATTATCATGGTGACGTCAGTTGAAGTATATCAGTAGTTTGGTTTGCCTATAAGTATGACAGTACTCTGTACTGTTACACTTGATCGTTTTGAGTGAGTTCTTCTCCTCAATTCATCCTTTTATCCTGCGCAACCAACTCTGGTGTATCAGGCTGAGGGGGAGTTTAGATTGTAAGCTTTTACTGTAATCTTTTGCTTTTAAGTAAATCATTTGAATCAATGAAAAGCAATTGTTTATCAATCTATACTTTCCTTTGTTTGTGTTTACATAGTTTGCTACTCATTTCCGCTACACTTATTCATTTTATGCAAACAAACACGAATCATGACAGCCTCAGATCCTAACAATTGGTATCAGAGCTTGGACAGTCAAATCCGATCTAACAATCAATTTGACATAACAGTTCAGCTCAAAATTCATTGATACTAAGGTTGGTTGCATTCAGTTGAAAAACAGAGTAATGAGCAAATCATGATCAAAATGGTTATTCAAAAACTCTGTAAATCAACCAAGATGTCATATGACACACAAATCTCACACAACAAATGTTTTCATACATATGTCACTTATAGTTTTCAGATTTGCAAAATATCTGATAAATTATGAGATCGTTAAATGTTTCAAAATGAACTACAATTGTTGTTTCGATATTTGTGATGTTTTTTTTTAATAAACACTAGAGTATGTACCTCAGATCAGCAAAACTTGTGTTCATCTAAAACACCTGCATACTGTTGATATCGAAAAGAGGGAGAAAAACTTTAGTCAAAATCTCTCATGTGTTCAAAGGCAAGTTGAGTACCTTCAAAAGGACCAAATCAACCTTGTCTAACACATATTGAGAAAAATAAAATGTTAAAACAGTCCTAATCATAAGTAATGTGAGATCTGAACTAAAACATGCTCAAACATCGTCAGATTTCTTAAAACATTGCTTCAAAATGATTATGGACAAGGTATGTTCAAAATAAAATCTCCTAGTGAGTATTTCTGAACATATGAATAAACCGGGTATAGGGAAAAGGAAAATGAATTAATCTCAAAGTGTGACTATCTCAAAAACTTTTGAAATCAAAAGAAAAGAGTATTGGTATAAAGAACTCTTGAGGATTAATATTAGATCATCAGTGGTTATTATGAAACTGCATGCATTCATCAAAAACAGGAACTGGTCTGGTAACAATTAGCATCTATAGTGATTGTACTTAAATTGAACTTCAATCAATTGACAAGAAAATGACCCAAACAATGGTCAAAATAACTTGAGAATAATATGATCATGAATTCTCTGATAACTGTCAGATCCTTTTTGATTATTTTCAAAACTTCCTTTAATTTTTGTTAAGGTATTGTTTCTCCAAAATAAAGACCAGATATATTTTTAATATATATTATGTTCTTTTACTCATTTTTTATAGTAAAAGTTCATCTCTGGTCTGGATATAATTACCCTGTTTTTTTTTGTAATTACTATCCCTAAAACTGGTCAAAAGGAAATGACATACATACCAAGGTCATGTTAAGCTCAAGTTAGGTTTTCACTGATCATAAATTGATTGAAAATTGACTTAGACTACTGAGATACTCATGTTCTAGTTCCAGTAATTAGACACAAAAGGAGCAGCTCTAGGTGAAATGCCTTCATCATCTGGGATGCTGAACCATTGTCTAAACAATAGACATTTGGCAAAACCTTGAACAAATTTCCTTGCAGATAACTGCTGATAATTTAGTCTTGATAATTTACATCTAAAATGCATTTTATCAAGAATAGCATTTCTGGTACTAAACAGATGATAGATTCCTACATCTGAACAAACAGATGCTAAAATTATCAGTAGGTGGTCAAAACACTGCTGCACAACCAGTTGTTATACATATTGTTCTTATCCACTGTTGTATCTAAAATGCTGTTGTGCCTTAACATCTGCTCTCTAAAATCTGTCCATTGCTAAAGTGTCAACCTCTGTTCTTCAAAACACTGATGTTAAAATCATTGTTTCATCCACTGATACATCCACTGTTTCATTTGATTACCGTTGTAACTACTGATGCTTGATCCATCAGTAGTTGTTAAAACAACTGTCTTCCATCATTTACCATTCCATCAGATGTTTGACACGTGGTCCGTTTTTAGCCTTCAGATCAAAATAACCGCTGCCACATCAGCAATCACTTTTTCCCTAAATAAAACCCTGATTAAATCCAAACAGAGGATTACACTGTCAAATTGAATTCCAAACATTCTCTTCACAAAACAGTTTCCCTCTCATAACTCCAAAAATCTTCTTCGATATTCATCATCAAAAATGACGAAGCCAAAATCAAAATCAAAAACAAAACCTTCATCATCTTCCTCCAAAACAGCAGAAACCACTGAAATGGCCGCTGAAACCATGGAGATACGCTACAAAGCTCCACACAATTATGTGGGTATACTCACAAAACCCATTGATAACCACACATTCGACTCCATCCTTGACATTCTCTCTGCATCAAAGTACAAAACTTTGATAACAGCAGACGCTCTTATTTACCTTGATACCCAGAGAGAGTTCTGGAAAAATGCTACCCTTGAAAAACAAGGAGATACCACCGCCGCCATCAACTCCTCGATACAGGGTAAGAAGGTAAAAATTTCTCCGAAATCCATCTCTGAAACCTTTAAACTCGATGATCTAAATGGAAAAACCTATTTTACAAAAGACGAGTTGGTAAAGGATTTCATGAACAGGGGTTATGCAGAACAACCAAATGTAAATACCCTACAAAAGGGTTATTTCCCTTCTGCACCCAGATTTTTATTTCACACACTGCTCATGTGTGTTTCAAATAAAACAACGTCCTTCAATGAGATACCAACAAAAATTCAATGCCTGGGGTATGCAATTTTAAAAGATAAAAACTTTAACTACTCCCAGGTAATATTTGATGATTTGGTAAAGAACGTTGATAGTAAGGCTTTTCTGCTCTTTCCGAGATTTCTAAGCTATTATTTTGAACAATCATTTGTAGAGAAAGATGCAGAACTGCCCAAACAAGGTGTCTCATTCAAAATAAACTTTCTAACAAAAGAAACTTTTTCAAGAATGATGGCACCAATAAAATTAAAAACAAAAGAGCTTCGGCAGAGCTTCGGCGTGGAATTCAACAATGACTCTCTGAGGATCGCTCAAGTAACCCCTATATATAGTGGTTTGGGTCCGCTCATATGTCACATGTTCATATGAGCGGTCCAGACACGTACAGAAAAGCGATACACACTTGACACATAAGCGATCCAGGCACCTCATGACCCTATAAGCGATCCTAGCCTATAAAACCTATACAGACTCCCGTTTACTCGTATTTCGTGCCCTATGCTATACAATACGATGTAAGACCTGATCCTAGACACCTAGACGGAATCAACAGATGTAGTGCACCAACAGACTCCCCCTCAGATGTTGATGGAGTCGCCAACACACCTTGACTGTAAAACTGTGTCTTCACTTCTTCAGTCTAGATCAGTCTTTGGGCTTTTCTCTACTTTCAATCTTCAGACTCTCTCTCGATTTACTGGCATTCTTTTGTTCTTCAGTAACATCTTCAGGATCGTTGTCTGATCTTCACAGGCTTTCAGAATCGATCAACCTGGCTCTAAAAACACTTTAATTCTCTTGATCAGATTTCTTGATTACTTAAATTCATTAGCATCAACAATAAACGTGATCTTCAGGATCAAATCTGTCTCTACTCATTCTTTCAGGATTGATCAATCTGGTTCTAACAGATCTTCAGGACTCAAAACTTGGCTACCTGTACAATCTCAACCCCGAAATAAATTTCTTTCACAAATATTTCAAACAATTTTGTACCATCACATGACTCTCATATGCATTAATCAAACATATAATTGTGTACCAACACAAACTCTCTCTCAACTATCTATGATGAACCACTTTAAGAAGGTTAGAATTAACGAAAACAGTTTGAATTACACAAATACTCCCCCTCAAATTCAGTTCATCATGTTTAGCACTCGGAATTTTGAAAATCAGTTTTTCAACATCAGTTGTCGAAAATCTTTTTGATTTTTTTTAAAAAAAATTATGCTAAAACACACACAAAATCTTTTTGGATTTTCTGAGAGATATTATCTAACACCACTTGAAAATACAAACATATAGAAATGTAATATTTACAATCAATATTTTTGTGAGTTAGTGCAAGAGGATCATAACAGTTTATGAGACAAATCACCAACACCGTTAAGCTTGATCTCATTTTAAGTTTTAAACAATTTACCTAGATTGTCAGTATGTTTGTCCTCTTAAATTTTCAACACAAATTTCAATAGATTCGAGATACGATATTAATGTTTTGAGACTTAAACTTAATTGTGTATCACTCCACTTGAATATACTCCTGTATCCGGATCCCAAATATTCAGTCTTACAGGTGAGTATACCACAGCTGATATCTGTAAATGAGTTAGGTGCGAAACCGTGAGAGCTCAGGTCAGAACTTCCGTTCAGCAGAGAGATGACGGCTCGACTTTTGGTGGGTCCCCTTTAGAGGATCTTTTGAATTACAACAGCAATGACTATCAATTTTATTGTTTAATTAAATTGCTGAGGGCGGCGCTTTTTCAAGCATTTGCAGAAAATATTATCCGGGGACTAGGTCAGTACTTCCATACAGCAGAAGTCCCGGGATAATACCCCAGATATCACTGAGCATAAAGACCTAGTATCTCAGAATATGGGACCTTTCAAACAAGATTTCGGGGGTTACCCATATATTCAAGAATAGTTACCCACGAATCAAGCAAGTTTGAAATTAGATTTATATCTCGTTTCAATTTACTAAATGTGCGAAAATCTACTGACACATCCGCAGTAAGATTGTTTAACACTTTTTAAACTTTTCAATTCTTTAGCGTGCCGTGATAGTCCACTGATGTACTATCATTTCCTCTTTTTCGCAACAAAAACTCATTTTTGAATTTTTTCAAGTTTTTGGCTTTTTCAAATTATCAAATGTTTTTGGATTTTCTGAAATTTTCCCTACTCCCCCTAAAATGCAAACACATTTTAAAGAAAATTTGAAAACTTCTAGACTCTTGACCCACTAGAAACATAAAAAGTAAAACAAACTGTACAGAAACTTGACAACTGACACTGAATCACATCAAATCGCCATTCACTTAGCATAAACAATCTGAACTCTCCCTATCACAAATCATTTTCTCATTTAGATTTCAAAACACTTAAGTTTGTTTTAATCAAAATGATTTTTCCGGAAAATGAATTTGTGTTAATAACAACCACTTGTAGGTCTATCTTTTAAAAACGGGGATGTGATTCATCATCTTGTCTATCTTTTACCATGAATAGTAAATCAAGTACAATTTAATGTCCCTGATTTATCATTTTCATTTAAGAACCTTCTGTACCACTTGTAACTGTAACTGTCACACCCCGACCACGTGGAACAACAAAACGTGGCGGAAACGTCGGGGAGTGTTGGGACAGAATCATTGTTTCATAACACATGGAACTTAAATATTGTTTTATTGATTAAATGAACTCGTTGTTCTATTACAATCACATAAGTACTACTATGAACTTCCAAGTTTTAAAGTTGCTAAGGCACGAGTCCATCCTAAATGTAGCATGTATCAACAATCATCTCAAGACAGCACCTGAAACATGTGTAAAAATAGGTACGTCAGCATAAAAATGCCTGTGAGATACATAGGTTTTGTGAAAACGGAGTTCATGACTTATGTTTGAGAAAATGTTTAGTCATGAACTTTGTAAATTTGCTTTGTCTTGTAAATCATTTGAAAAATGATAGGATCAGATGATATGTATAAATAAGAGAATAATGTATGGTTAACTGAATAACCATGTAAAATGAGTTTGTATAAGTTAAGTTGTTTGAAAAACAATGTTTTAATAAAACGTTTATGGTATATATAAAATATACCTTGGTTTTAAGAAGGTTGAATAAGTAATACATTAAAATATATTTCAGTTCCAATATTGTTAACCCAAGTGTACTAAATAACACCACGATACGTAATGCAATGAAAACACTTATATATAAGAAGTACCAGCGGCGTATCTACCATGTTTTCATCACATTACACTCGTTCCGTTATCTAAACACTAACCAAAACCAAATCGTTTGATCGTTAGTATATTAAATATACTTTATTTGTTCAAAATAATAGTTTTCAGTAGTATATTACGAGTATACCTTGGATTTATAGATAACACATTAAACTATGTTTTAGTTTTGTAAGTAACATATCAGAATATGTTTTGGTTGTGATAAATAACATATTAAACTATGTCTTGGTTTGTAAATAACATATCAAAATATGCTTTGGATGATTACAAAATATATGTTGGTTCTGTACAACACCACACATGAGAGTATATCAAACTATACTTTTTGGGAGTATATCAAAATATACTTTAAAGGTGCGATTTAAGAATTCATTCAGACCTGGTGCATCAAACTACACCTTTGAGACTATAAGGATACCACAAAGGAAATCCCTATTTGGATGGAGAAACAAATTGGTTTCAGACATTCCATGACAACAGGAATGGGGTGTCTAGTCCTATAGCGCTATATCATACTACCAATCGGTCTGGTGAAGAAAATAAGTACTATTCCAACAATTACTTTTGTAATCTTTGAGAAATCAGTGTTTAAACCATAGATAGTCATTTAGTTTGTCAAAAGATAAATACTAACATGTATAATCAATTATACTTTGAAATCATGAAAATAACAGATAGGTACACATGCTTCACCCCAAAATAGTTCGGAAAACAGTAAAAGAGGGGAACTATGTACTCACCTGAGATTGCTTTGAGTTCCTTGTATAATAACCAGATAATGCTAAAAA
Organism: Helianthus annuus; assembly: GCF_002127325.2. Lineage (NCBI taxonomy): Eukaryota > Viridiplantae > Streptophyta > Magnoliopsida > Asterales > Asteraceae > Helianthus > Helianthus annuus. The sequence continues at coordinate 104,156,997 of NC_035445.2, forward strand.
TCACGGAATATCAACGGCACCTAATAGGTAGCTTATGTTAATATACCGGACCAAATCAGAAGGATCGGACAGTACGCGGGTTTGAAAACCAAACGAGTATGGAGACTCGTGTAATATGGTTTAACAAAGCCTACATACTAAAATGAAACTAATCCTAAGTGCTTACGGTCCATTACGACCTGTTTAGGTAGCTTATGCTACCTTACGCGTCGTTCGCGTAGAACGCGTTCGAAACGCCTATCATTGCGACCACACGGTATAACCTCAGAAGGTTATAGCTATGGTCACCTAATGTGTTTGGTCGGGTACTAATGACCGACCAAATGGGTCGGGTTCGAAAGTATAAGCGATGGTTTAAATCGCTTACCTTACGACCCTATATAAGCACTAAACTAAAAGTGACGAACTAAGCATGTTAGAACATGCTTAACTAAGTTTTAGAAACAGGTTTGGCATCAAAACAAACGGCTTTGATGCCCACGAGTAGTTTGGTTACAAAATACGCAAGAATGCGCATTTTGGCCGAAACTACGACTCGTCACTAAGCCTAGATAACGTGGTAATCAGTAGGTATGGTCACTATGGACCATAACCATCGTGATCACGCTCACGTTATGAAGTTCCATGAACTTCACATTGACCAAAAGCTGGTCAATGCAGAAAGTCAACAAAACGTTGACTTTCGGACTCGAAAAGCGAATAAAAGAACGAAAGAAGACTTACGGAGGGTCCCCGAGTGCTAATCAAGATCAAATAGCTCAGGTATGAAACAACGGTTCCAACTTAGAGCCTTAAGATCTGATTTTGTGATTTTTACACTAAAGGGGGGGGGTATTTATAGGAAAAGTGGAACCGTTAGGATCGTTTTATCGAATATCGTGCCTTGATCTCGTGCGTACATGTGTCCAGGGGTTAAATACACTGAACTTGGCCCTTGGCCCTTCATTTGGGTGAAAAGGCATCGCCCCTTGATCGAACGAAAGGCCAGATTCTGCATTAAATGCAAAATCTTCTATCAGACATCCTTACGCGGCCCGCCTACACATTTGGGCAAACCTTACGCGGGCCGCCTGGCCCCTCTGATCTGCACCACTTGCAGAATTTACATATTTGGCCCCTGTTGCGTTTTTAAGCCATTTCCAGCCCTTTCAAGACCTGTAAAGCCATCTTTAAGGCCCTAAAATGATGCCTAAACATTGTGGACATGAAACATGCCCAAAAATATGTCGGATGTCGGTTCGTTTGGCCGTACGATCGCGATGTTCGCTTAATTACAACGGAATGCGCATAAGCGCGAAAGACGATCCAAATGACGCGACAAATGGATTGTTCTCATGCCAAACACTAAGGCATAATATAAGGATGCTTACATAAATTTTTGGATGTCCGGATGTATTCAGAACGTGAGTTATGCGCGAAAGTGCAAACTTATGCACTTTTTGACACTTTTAGTCCCTGAATGATCCAAAAGTTTGTTTTAGCATACCAAACCCCTCAAAGCCTATTTCTAAGCTATGTAAAGGATATATATGGTATGTTTAACTTATGGACATGTTCCGGAATGTTTGTTACAGTTCAAATTGGCATACTTTCGCAGTTTGTCAAGTTTAGTCCCTGTAAGCGAATTAACTTGTTTTTGCCATACCAAAGCCTTCAGAACTTATTTCTAAGTTATGTAAAGGTTATTTAAGGTATGTTAAGTGTATGATGGTCTCCCGGAGTATTTGTCGCATTAAACTGAGTACGTTTATGCACCAGTTTGCGTATAATTCTCCAGAAAGCGTTGTAGAGTATGAAATTGAACAAGAATTGATATGTGCAAAGCATACACATATTTATACAAATACCAAGTATGAAATACAATATTTCCTTGGTTTGGCATTTGTTTGATGGTTGAAGTGACACAGGTGTCACAGTCTCCCCTACTTTAGGAAATTTCGTCCCGAAATTTAATTCTAGAGGAAACTCGTGAGGACAGCGGTGAAGGTTTCGCCTTATAATAGATCCATTGAACCCTTAAGTAAAACCCTGGGCCATGTTAGGATTCTTAGCGAATTTGTTAACCCTCAGAGTGAATTCCTTGAAATAGTAAAACATGAAATTTTGAACTACTGATTGACGAACGTTTCTTATGAAGGCTTATCATATGAAAACTTGGTGTGTGATTGAGATCAGAATTGGGGGAGTGTGAGAATAAATGACATTGGTCGAGGTCCGAGACTTCTCCCGTATCATTATTCTTGTCACTAGGTCTTAACACATGATGAAACTTCCTGTGGTTCCTGTGCACTGAATTCCATAATTATGTAGGCCTCCATAATTACGTAATTCCTTGCACAGTCCGCACAGTCCATTTCATAATGTGTAGGAAAAATTACCTGAATAAACATGAAGCGATTCGGCTAGACCACCAAAGGATCCTTTTAATTCGACCAACGAACGATCTTTTTAACTAGATCAACACATGATCTTCTTAACTAGACCGTCGTACGATCTCTTTAAATAGACCGCTTAAGGGATCATTTTTATATCATCACATGATATTTCTAATCAGATTTTCAAAATCAATCTGTTTAAGCAGACCTTTCAAGAGGTCCAATTATAGAATAATACTTTATAACCCGAGGGACTTAACTACACTGTTGAAATCCATTAAGGGTTTAAGATAGTATCTTTGGATATCCCATTATGAATCTCTCGTATGAAGATATGAAAGATTCTATGAGGATTTGGATGGATCACATACAACCACAAAACATGTAAGAAAATACATAAGCACAAATTTAGTTAACTTGATTCTTTATTTTGTTATCCTTAGGTATGGATATTAAGGCACACTAGGAATCCAACCTATGGATTTCATTTGGCACTTTAACGATTTATGAAGATCTATCTATAAAGATAGAGGGATTCTCAATAAGTGTTTGACTTTGTTTCTTAAAAGAAACGAGAGTTTAAGGTTCTTGGGGAGATCACAAGTGATCATAATATGACAGAACCATACGAGTAGTTTGTCTTTGGGTTGACATCATAAAGTTGCATCAAGCATTCACACAAACGCATAAATTTTGCAGAAATAAAAACAACAAATCTTTATTTATGTAACAACGGAATTGTCTTGAAGTGTCAAAAGATAGCAACTAAGGTAATACAAAACACTAATTGTTCACTGCTGCATCATTGTTCATGTTTGCCTCATTGATGTTGAACACTCGTCCACGCGCTGGAGGTATGTTAACAAGCCTTGGGCAATTGTTCCTGTAGTGGGTAAGGTCACCACAGTTATAACATGACCCTGGAGGGAACCGTGCTTGAACAGCAGCAGGGTTTGCAGCAGCTTGATTTGCATAACGACAAACATTGATCAAATGTCCCAACCGCCCACAGTGGGTACATTTGTGACACTGCTCTTGCTCTAGATGATGACGGTTGCATTTGTTGCACAACGGTGCAGTACCAACATAGTTTTGTCTTTTACGAGGTTGTGTTGGCTGGTTTGGTGCAACTTGTTTGTCTTGAGCAGTTACAGCGTAGCTTTGAGAGGCTTTGCGCTTTTTCTTCTTGGGCACCTCAGCACTTTCTTCCTTTGTTTCCACATGAGCAGTCTTGTCAGATGGTCTTAAGTCGCCCTTCCGAAACAGCTTGTGCTTCCTGATTTGGGATTCAGTCAGAGTGGCAGCCAATTCAATGGCTTGTCTGACAGTAGTAGGGTTGCTGCTAGTAACGATGTCCTGAACTACGTCAGGAAGCCCATCAATGTATTTCTCAATCGCCTTATCCAGAGGCGTAACCATAGTAGGGCATAACAAGCTCAATTCCTCATAGCGATCAGTATAGGCTCGATGTTCCCCACTGTCTTGCTTTAAATCATCAAATTCCCTTTCTAGAGCCCTAAGCTCATGACGAGGACAGAACTCCTTCATCATAAGAGCCCTAAGCTCGGCCCAAGTCTGTGCTAATGCAACCTCTACACCGCGGTCTCTCATAACCCCGTTCCACCATGTAAGAGCCCTCTTCTGAAACACACTCAAAGAAAACTCGACCTTGCGATTTTCAGGACACTGTACGTGACGGAAAGTATTCTCAATGCTCTCGAACCATTGAAGAAGACCAGTTGCTCCCTCAGAACCATTGAACTTGAGCGGTTTAGCTGAGTTAAAAATCTTGAAATTGCATGGAGCATTGTTGTTGTTGATGGCTTGAGTTATTTGAGCATAAAGAATTGGGAAGGCAGCAGCCATTTGTTGCGCGATGATTTCCGCCAGTTCGGCATTCGCCATCTGATTGTCGCGTCGAGGAGGCATTCTAAAAGAGGAAACATGAGAGGAAACGAGTGAGAGAATTAGACGAAAAGAATGAGATGAAACAAATCTGATGAAAGCAAGGATAGTGGCCGTCTGTCTGGTACTACAAAGCAACAAACGACCTGGTGATTAATCAAAGCAAATAGGTCAAAAATAATGTATCGCGAAGACATGCTCGCCTATAAGTGGACACTCACCCCAAGAGTTCCCAGGTAAGAGTGATTGGTCCGATTATGTGGATTTGTACGAACACTCTAGCCTTAGACAGAAAACTCAGGGTACAGGCATCCACTCTTCTGGATTGCACGTGTTCTCATTATTTAGACCAACTTTGACGAGAGTTTTGAAAACTCAAAGGGGTTCAAAACCTTATAACAGAGAGTTCAAAACCTAGTAATCAATCATCCTAGAATGGATGATTAGTTTTCAAAGCGGTTTTGAAATTTATGTTCTTGTTGCGGTCGTCGCCTAAGGATAGGTGACGGTGTTGTTTTATGACTAAACGCAAGTAAACTCGCGTTAGGGTCCTAGGAAGGTTATAGACTAGGTCAAAGCATTACTAATAACCTAATTCCCTATAACCATGAGCTCTGATACCAACTTTTCTGTCACACCCCGACCACGTGGAACAACAAAACGTGGCGGAAACGTCGGGGAGTGTTGGGACAAAATCATTGTTTCATAACACATGGAAATTTAAATATTGTTTTATTGATTAAATGAACTCGTTGTTCTATTACAATCACATAAGTACTACTATGAACTTCCAAGTTTTAAAGTTGCTAAGGCACGAGTCCATTCTAAATGTAGCATGTATCAACAATCATCTCAAGACAGCACCTGAAACATGTGTAAAAATAGGTACGTCAGCATAAAAATGCCTATGAGATACATAGGTTTTGTGAAAACGGAGTTCATGACTTATGTTTGAGAAAATGTTTAGTCATGAACTTTGTAAATTTGCTTTGTCTAGTAAATCATTTGAAAAATGATAGGATCAGATGATATGTATAAATAAGAGAATAATGTATGGCTAATTGAATAACCATGTAAAATGAGTTTGTATAAGTTAAGTTGTTTGAAAAACAATGTTTTAATAAAACGTTTATGGTATATATAAAATATACCTTGGTTTTAAGAAGGTTGAATAAGTAATACATTAAAATATATTTCAGTTCCAATATTGTTAACCCAAGTGTACTAAATAACACCACGATATGTAATGCAATGAAAACACTTATATATAAGAAGTACCAACGGCGTATCTACCATGTTTTCATCACATTACACTCGTTCCGTTATCTAAACACTAACCAAAACCAAATCGTTTGATCGTTAGTATATTAAATATACTTTAGTTGTTCAAAATAATAGTTTTCAGTAGTATATTACGAGTATACCTTGGATTTATAGATAACACATTAAACTATGTTTTAGTTTTGTAAGTAACATATCAGAATATGTTTTGGTTGTGATAAATAACATATTAAACTATGTCTTGGTTTGTAAATAACATATCAAAATATGCTTTGGATGATTACAAAATATATGTTGGTTCTGTACAACACCACACATGAGAGTATATCAAACAATACTTTTTGGGAGTATATCAAAATATACTTTAAAGGTGCGATTTAAGAATTCATTCAGACCTGGTGCATCAAACTACACCTTTGAGACTATAAGGATACCACAAAGGAAATCCCTATTTGGATGGAGAAACAAATTGGTTTCAGACATTCCATGACAACAGGAATGGGGTGTCTAGTCCTATAGCGCTATATCATACTACCAATCGGTCTGGTGAAGAAAATAAGTACTATTCCAACAATTACTTTTGTAATCTTTGAGAAATCAGTGTTTAAACCATAGATAGTCATTTAGTTTGTCAAAAGATAAATACTAACATGTATAATCAATTATACTTTGAAATCATGAAAATAACAGATAGGTACACATGCTTCACCCCAAAATAGTTCGGAAAACAGTAAAAGAGGGGAACTATGTACTCACCTGAGATTGCTTTCAGTTCCTTGTATAATAACCAGATAATGCTAAAAATCACGGAATATCAACGGCACCTAATAGGTAGCTTATGTTAATATACCGGACCAAATCAGAAGGATCAGACAGTACGCGGGTTTGAAAACCAAACGAGTATGGAGACTCGTGTAATATGGTTTAACAAAGCCTACATACTAAAATGAAACTAATCCTAAGTGCTTACGGTCCATTACGACCTGTTTAGGTAGCTTATGCTACCTTACGCGTCGTTCGCGTAGAACGCGTTCGGAACGCCTATCATTGCGACCACACGGTATAACCTCGGAAGGTTATAGCTATGGTCACCTAATGTGTTTGGTCGGGTCCTAATGACCGACCAAATGGGTCGGGTTCGAAAGTATAAGCGATGGTTTAAATCGCTTACCTTACGACCCAATATAAGCACTAAACTAAAAGTGACGAGCTAAGCATGTTAGAACATGCTTAACTAAGTTTTAGAAACAGGTTTGGCATCAAAACAAACGGCTTTGATGCCCACGAGTAGTTTGGTTACAAAATACGCCAGAATGCGCATTTTGGCCGAAACTACGACTCGTCACTGAGCCTAGATAACGTGGTAATCAGTAGGTATGGTCACTATGGCCCATAACCATCGTGATCACGCTCACGTTATGAAGTTCCATGAACTTCACATTGACCAAAAGCTGGTCAATGCAGAAAGTCAACAAAACGTTGACTTTCGGACTCGAAAAGCGAATAAAAGAACGAAAGAAGACTTACCGAGGGTCCCCGAGTGCTAATCAAGATCAAATAGCTCAGGTATGAAACAACGGTTCCAACTTAAAGCCTTAAGATCTGATTTTGTGATTTTTACACAAAAGGGGGGGGGTATTTATAGGAAAAGTGGAACCGTTAGGATCGTTTTATCGAATATCGTGCCTTAATCTCGTGCGTACATGTGTCCAGGGGTTAAATACACTAAACTTGGCCCTTGGCCCTTCATTTGGGTGAAAAGGCATCGCCCCTTGATCGAACGAAAGGCCAGATTCTGCATTAAATGCAAAATCTTCTGTCAGACATCCTTACGCGGCCCGCCTACACATTTGGGCAAACCTTACGCGGGCCGCCTGGCCCCTCTGATCTGCACCACTTGCAGAATTCACATATTTGGCCCCTGTTGCGTTTTTAAGCCATTTCCAACCCTTTCAAGACCTGTAAAGCCATCTTTAAGGCCCTAAAATGATGCCTAAACATTGTGGACATGAAACATGCCCAAAAATATGTCGGATGTCGGTTCGTTTGGCCGTACGATCGCGATGTTCGCTTAATTACGACGGAATGCGCATAAGCGCGAAAGACGATCCAAATGACGCGACAAATGGATTTTTCTCATGCCAAACACTAAGGCATAATATAAGGATGCTTACATAAATTTTTGGATGTCCGGATGTATTCAGAAAGTGAGTTATGCGCGAAAGTGCAAACTTATGCACTTTTTGACACTTTTAGTCCCTGAATGATCGAAAAGTTTGTTTTAGCATACCAAACCCCTCAAAGCCTATTTCTAAGCTATGTAAAGGATATATATGGTATGTTTAACTTATGGACATGTTTCGGAATGTTCGTTACAGTTCAAATTGGCATACTTTCGCAGTTTGTCAAGTTTAGTCCCTGTAAGCGAATTAACTTGTTTTTGCCATACCAAAGCCTTCAAAACTTATTTCTAAGTTATGTAAAGGTTATTTAAGGTATGTTAAGTGTATGATGGTCTCCCGGAGTATTTGTCGCATTAAACTGAGTACGTTTATGCACCAGTTTGCGTATAATTCTCCAGAAAGCGTTGTAGAGTATGAAATTGAACAAGAATTGATATGTGCAAAGCATACACATATTTATACAAATCCCAAGTATGAAATACAATATTTCCTTGGTTTGGCATTTGTTTGGTTTGGCATTTGTTTGATATGTGCATTCATCATTGTCAGTGCCTGTTCTCTTCCTGAGTTTGTTGTTTGGAGACCAGTTACTGTTTTGTTTAACACGTCGTACGATTCCTTCACATAATTGAGATTGAACAGTAACTGCTCCTTCTTTTTCTCGTACTCAGCTATGATGTCATCTTTTGATGCACAATCCTTACAAGCTTCCAAGCACTTCTCACACGGCTTGATGATTTCAACAATCTTTTCAACTTCAATTGTTTTTACAACTTCAACCACTTTCTCTACTTCTTTCACAACCTCAGTAATCTTCTCAGCAACATTCTCAGCGTTTTGAATATAATCTTCAGATTCAGCTTGTTGTTCCCTAGCAGCTCGTTTCTCTTTCAGTTTCTCCATTCGTTCTGCAAAATAGAAATGAAAACTTTTAGGAGAAAGATTAGATTTAGCAACATTCATATGTTTTTCTTCCTCAACATCATTGCTACTATCAACTGGTGACTGATCAAACTGTACAGATTTTTCAGAATCATCATCAGAAACACCAGAATCAGACGGTGTTTTATCAAATACAACTGCTTTTTCTGAAACAATTTCATTCTGTACACTCTCATTAGAACTCGATAAACTCTCATCTAAACCCTGTAAAACTTCATCTGAACTTTCAGAAACATCCCCAGAATGTTCTGAATGTTTATCAATACTGTCTGAGCTTTCAGATGACACAGACTTTTCATCTTCACTAGACACATTCACACCAATCGATTTCATCCAAGTAGCAAACAAATCTGGCTCTCGGACGATTTTGGCAATGAAAGCTTTAAACTCTCCCTTCTTATCCACAAACATATCCCAACTGAAACCTTCTGGTAGTTTCTCATCATCTTGATCGATAATGCGTGCTGCTATGGCTTCAGATGATATGTAATCACTCCAGCTGAAATCTACCAAGCATGCTCTCTTGGGATCTTCAATCTTTCTCCCATGAACTGTCTGAAGTTCTTGGGATTGGCCGACTTGCTGATAGATAGCTTTACGATAGTAATCATCTTTCCCGAATGGATTCTGTGCTCCGCTAGCTTCTCTTCCTTTGCATTCCCGCTTGAAATGACCTTTTTCCCTACATCGAAAACAAGTAACTTTAGATTTATCAAAACCTAAAGTAGATACATGAGCATCTAGAAAATCATTTCTCCCAGTAATGGTTTTGAATTTCTCAGCTCGTCGAAGAACACTAGCAAGACACCATTTGATATCCATGAGTTCCATTTCTTCGGCGTCTATTTGATCGTAATCCTCTTTGGTGAGCATAGGATTTTCGATCCGACCAGCAACAAGCCCTTCATAAGATAACAGAACTGAACCCAGAAGTGCCATGTGGTCTTTCGCAGTGTCTTCAGAGAAGCTTTGACCTTCTGGAAGGTTGAGAGCTATGTTGCACTGAATTATGTATCCATTTCCTGTTTTTGTACTCTGAGACTGAAAACTAGTGTTAGTCTCTTTCGGATTCATACTCGGAAACGATGAAAACCCGCTGCTACTCTTGTTTGATCCCTGATCAGCTTTTTCAGATGAATCACCAGCACTGAATGCAGTTTGTATCTTCGGACTTCTTTCAGATTCAGTAACTGGAACACTACCCCTGTAGTACATCTTAACATCCTGTTGACCACTAGGATTATTCATCCTCGCGATCTTTTGCTGCTCAAGATCCTGACTCTCAATTTTCTCAATAAACTGGCCAATTGTTAGTTTGTCATAAACACCCGTGTTTTTCAGTATCATCAAATACGTTCCCCATTCTTTCTGAGGTAACGCATCAGCCAACTTATCAACCCATTCCTCACGACCTTTTTCAACTCCCAACATTGATAACGATCGCACCAAGTGACAGTATCTCTCAATTAGTTTTTTAGTATCCTCTCCCGGCAAACTACTAAACAAAGCAAATTCTTTTTTAAGCAATGTCTTCTTGCTTTTGATCATACTTTCACTACCCTCGAATTTTACTTTAAGAGCATCCCAAATTGATTTAGCAGTTTTATCGTGCTGTAGCAAAATGAATATATCTTCTTTAATCGCCTGCTGTAACAGACTGATCATCATTTTCTCTGCTCTGTACATTGCACGTTCTTGTTCTGAGAATTCGGATATTTGTTTAATAACTTGCAATTCTGTTCGAGGCAATGTGTATTTTTCCAATATGCATTCCCACGATCTGAGATGATTTGCCTGAACCCAGTTTTCAAAACGATCCTTCCACCCGTAGTATTCTTCAATACTCATCAGTTTCGGGGGTTTCTGGGTGGTTCCTGTCTCGTTTTCAAGATTCATGGCTTGAGCAATCGCAGCTGGTGATGACGGTGTTGCAAACGCATTGTAGAACTCGGAATCCATACTAACTTAACACGTTTTTCAATGCAGATGACAGAAAAACGATCCAACAGTGAACAAATAAGTGGTTCAGATACTGTCCGTATGAGCGGTTCAAGCAATGTTCGTTCGAGCGGTTCAACCAATGTTTGTTCGAGTGGTTCAAGCAATGTTTGTTCGAGCGGTTCACAATTGTCCGAAAAAGCGATCCAAGATAGTTCGAATGAGCGATCCAAGTTACTAATTTGGAGCGAACCAGAACCAAAAATGTACGGATAAGCGGTTCAAAATGTGATCTAAGAGCGGTTCACGATGACGTCACTACGAGCGGTCCTCATTACGAACATGATTTGACCCATAAAAACTTTGAATTTTGACTTCAAACTTTCCAGGGTTTATCTCGATACTAATGCGCACAATCTGTGAAAAATTGAGCAAATTCCAACCGTGAAATCTTCCCGAATTAGAAAAAAAAGGTGTAGAAGTGAGAAGAAACACTGAAAAACAGCTACAATCTGCAGAAAACCTCCTCCCAAGCTCTGATACCACTTGTAGGATCGTATGCTGACCCAAACGAGTCGTTCAGAGGTTATCTCTTGCGTTTCAGATGCGGAATAATAAGAAATACAATAGAAGTAGCTTGTTCTCCTTTCTAACTGCTTGTTTTATTGATATTAAACGTTTTACAGCTCAATCTTCACACCGGCAGAGCTTCGGCGTGGAATTCAACAATGACTCTCTGAGGATCGCTCAAGTAACCCCTATATATAGTGGTTTGGGTCCGCTCATATGTCACATGTTCATATGAGCGGTCCAGACACGTACAGAAAAGCGATACACACTTGACACATAAGCGATCCAGGTACCTCATGACCCTATAAGCGATCCTAGCCTATAAAACCTATACAGACTCCCGTTTACTCGTATTTCGTGCCCTATGCTATACAACACGATGTAAAACCTGATCCTAGACACCTAGACGGAATCAATAGATGTAGTGCACCAACAGAAAGGCCAACTGCAAGTGGATTCAATGAATCTGCTGTACTGGGGACTCCTTACGGACCATATGGCTTATGGCTTACGGTCCGTAAGCCCTCACTTTGGCAGATTTACAGTTCTGGTCCCTGCAGCCCCTAAACTTGGTATTTGATGCATTTTTGACATGTTTAAGCCCTGTTAACCACATTTCAAAGCTCTAAAATGAAGTTAAAGTATAGGGAACTTAAAATGTGCTCAAAAATATCTCGGATGTCGGTTCGTTTGGCCGTACGGTCGTGATGTTCCGTTAATTACGACGGAATGCGCATAAGCGCGAAAGACGATCCAAATTGCGCGACGAATGGATTTTTCTCATGCCATACACTAAGGCATAATATAAGGATGCTTACATAAATTTTTGGATGTCCGGATGTATTCAGAACGTAAGTTATGCGCAAAAGTGCAAACTTGTGCACTTTTTGACACTTTTAGCCCCTGAATGATCCAAAAGTTTGTTTTAGCATACCAAACACCTCAAAGCCTATTTCTAAGCTATGTAAAGGATATTTATGGTATGTTTAACTTATGGACATGTTCCGGAATGTTCGTTACAGTTCAAATTGGCATACTTTCACAGTTTGTCAAGTTTAGTCCCTGTAAGCGAATTAACTTGTTTTTGCCACACCAAAGCCTTCAAAACTTATTTCTAAGTTATGTAAAAGTTATTTAAGGTATGTTAAGCCTATGTCACTATTCTGGAGTGTTCGTTGGATTAAACTGGTTATTTTTACGCATCAGAGCGCGTATAACCCTCTAGAGAGCGATTTAAAGCTTAAAATCGAACAAGAGTTGATGTGTGCAAATGATACACATATTTTTACGAATCCCAATTATGAGATACAATATTTCATTGTTTTGGAATTTGTTTGATGGTTGAAGTGACACAGGTGTCACAGGACGGGCGTGTACTAATGGACTATGGCAAACCATTAGTGATGATAGATACTGATGTAGGGCACAACTTACTTGCGTAGTAGTCGATATCATACGGTCTAGTGGTTCACATGGGGAAGCCCCCACTAATCATGAACAGGGTATGGGTAATAAAGAATGAACTGGTTAAAACTTTCTTTCAACTAAGGGGTAACCCCCACGGCAATTACGCCAACGAAAGACAAACCACGTTTTTGGAAAACAACTCAAAACTAAACAACCAAACGTGAACTCACTCAACTTTGTTGTTGACTTGTTGTTACATGCCTTACAGGTCGCTAAATGCTTGGAGCTTGCACAAGGAAGGAGTCGTTGTGGTGTACGGACTGTTATGTTCCGTGCTTATTATTTAAATCCTTACGAACTTATTAAACTTGCGTTTTGAACCTTAACTTATAAACTATGGACTTATGTTTTGGACTTTACGTTTATGCTTCCGCTGTTTAAATTAAAACTTGGTTAACTAGCTTTTGGTCACCAATCGTATTGTAGTTGGCTTTATTTACTTAATTACGTTGTTCAGTATGATTGGTGTCTCGATCCTGGTCACGTCACGCCTCCAAGCGGTGGTACTCCGCATGGTGGATTTTGGGGGTGTGACATTGTATCACATTACACACGTCTCGTTACTTAAATCACTTACCCAAACAAACCACTAATGTAAAAATGTTTATGTAAAATCAAATGTCAAAATGTTTGTGTGAAAAACCATGTCTAATGTCAAATGTAAATCAGGAAATGTGTATATCAATGTCAAAATGTCTATGTCAAATGTCAATCATGTCATGTGTAAACAAAATGTCATGTATGGCAAGTGAAATATGTATCAACTAAACCATAGGTAAAAATGCACAAAACAATGTATTGAAGTAAAACATGGTTTAAATCAATGTTATGTTTTGTGGAAATGCATGATATACTGAATACAAACATTTATGTGGTATTGTGAAAGTGCATACATCCAAGCCTTGTGACTGTGGTGATAAACCCTTAAACAAATTAAAGGTCTATCTGTGTTATGTTTTATCAAATTCGGTCATTCCTTCCATCCAAACATACCTAGGATGGCAGGAACGGGAGTTGTCAATTCCTATGGTACCATTACCTACTAACGAGCGGCGTGATCAAAGTTAATGAATGTATATGGTCCCACTTAAACAAACCAAATGTCATACCCAAAATGTAAGCATGTGAAAATAATGCACTAAGTATGCAATCAAATGAACATACATAGCGTGAAATGTAATGTAAAACAATGTACTAAGTATGTGCTAAACGAACATACGTAGCATAAAATGTCATGTAAAACGATGTACTAAGTATGCACACAATGGACATACATAGCAAAAACATAATGAAATCATGTACTAATAGTGTACTAATGAACATAGCAAGTATATGATATGAAAACATGAAAAGCATGAAAGTAACAAGTAGGCACATGTGTTTCACCCCAAAATGTTTGAAAAACAGTAAAAGAGGGGTACTATGTACTCACTTGAGGGTGCTTAGAAGTCTTGAACAACAACCAAGCAAAGCTAGAAGGATCACGGAATCAAACGGCACCCTATATAGATAACTACATAAATAACCGGACCTAAATCGGGGGGTTGGATAGTATGAGGTTTCGTAAACCAAATGAGTATTGGAACTCATATGATATGGTTTAACAAAGCCCATATACTAAAATGAAACTTAACCTAAGTGCTTACGACCCATTACGACCCATTTAGGTAGCTTATGCTACTTTAACGCGTCATTCGCGTAAAACGCATTCGGACTGTTTAACTAGTTCTATGACAAGTAAAATATGCCTTAACATGTCTAATCTAGTTACCTAATCTGTTTAGATGTCAAAATTTATGTTACATATGCTTAAAATGAATTTATGCGTAAAAAAGGTATTTTGGTAATTTTCCTAAGGCATATAAACTACCTATCATACAACTACTTAAACGACGTGGCCATAAGGTATAACCTCAGAAGGTTATTCCCTATACAACTATGGTCACTTAATGTGTTTGGTCGGATCCTAATGATTGACCAAATGGGTCGGGTTCGAAAGTATAAGCGATTGATTAGATCGCTTACCTTTACGACCCTAAACAAGCACAAATCTAAAAGTGACGAGCTAAACATGCTAGAACATGTTTAATTAAGTTAGAAAACAGGTTTGGTATCAAAACAAATGGTTTTGATACCCTAGAGTAGTTTGGTTACAAAATACGCAAGAAAACGCATTTTGGCCGAAACTACGACTCGTCACTGAGCCTAGATAACGTGGTAATCAGTAGGTATAGTCACTAGGGACTATAACCATCGTGATTACGCTCACGTTATGAAGTTCAAACGAACTTCGTGTTGACCATAAACTGGTCAATGCAGAAAGTCAAACGCAGTTTGACTTTAACTCTAAAACGAATGAAAAACGCGAAAGAATACTTACAGAAGGTCCCCGCAAGATTGAATTCCAAGTATTTCTCAGGTATGAAGTGATAACCACTCCAACTTAGAGAAAATCTCAGAATTCAAGTGAGGAATGAAGGAAAAGGGGTGGGGGTATTTATAGGATTTCTAGAACCGTTAGGATCGCTTATCGGGAAACGAGCTTCGATCTAGACCCTCCACTTGGGCCCATTGTTTTTAATACTAGGGGTACTAGAAAACCATCAAAATTTGCCCCTAGATTGATCAAAAGCATGTCCAAATTCATTGAATACCAGCTGCTATTTTAGAAAATGGTTTTCTGTTACTGGGCCTCTCACACGGCCCATGTAATATACATATAGACACTTACGCGGCCCGCCTGGCCAGACTATTCAGAAATTGCAGTTTTAGTCCCTGAACTTCAGAAACATGTATTTCGGCCCATTTTTGGCACGTTTAAGCACCGTTAACCTCATTTCAAGGCTCTAAAATGAAGTTAAAGTGTAGGGAACTCGAAACATGCTCAAAAATATGTCGGATGTCGGTTCGTTTGGTCGTACGATCGCGATGTTTGCTTAATTACGACAGAATACGCATAAGCACGAAAAACGATCCAAATTGCGCGACGAATGGATTTTTCTCATGCCAACCACTAAAATAAAATATTTTAATGCTTGCATAAATTTTTGGATGTCCGGAAGTTTTCAGAACGTAAGTTATGCGCGAAAATGCAAACTTATGCACTTTTTGACACTTTTAGTCCCTGAATGAGCATAAAGTTTATTTTAGCACACCGAACCCCTCAAAGCTTGTTTCTAAGCTATGTAAAGGATATTTAGGGTGTGTTTAACTTATGATCATGTTCTAGAATGTTCGTTACAGTTCAAATTGGCATACTTTCGCAGTTTGTCATATTTAGTCCCTGTAAGCGAATAAACTTGATTTCGACACACCAAACCTTCCAAAACTTATTTCTAAGTTATGTAAAGGTTATTTAAGGTATGTTATGCCTATTTCACTATTCCGGAGTGTTTGTTGCATTAAACTGGTTATATTTACGCATCAGTGCGCTTTACGCATCAGTGCGCGTATAACCTTCCAGAAAGCGATTTAAAGCCCGAAATCGAACAAGAGTTGATATGTGCAAATGATACACATGATTATACAAATCCCAAGTATGAAATACAATATTTCATTGGTTTGGTATTTGTTTGATGGCTGAAGTGACACAGATGTCACAGTCTCCCCTACCTCTATTACATCGTCCCGAAATTTATCTTAGAGTGAACTTGTGAGAGCTTGAAACATGAAGTTGAAAAGATCGAATAACACTGGTTAGAGTCCTGAACTTCTAGTAACTTTAAATAACATCATGCTTGCAATGTGAGAGGGTCACTTATATACAAGTATATAAAGCGTTATTGGTGCGTCCACCGTACCTCTATTACATTGGTCACATTTTGTTACAGTTGCCACTATTGGTTCTTACACATAATAAGTCTTACCGCGGATTCCGTGCACTGAACTTCGTAATTATGTAAGCATCCATAATTACGTAATTCCTTGCATAGTCACGTAGTGCATCTTATAATGTGTAGGGGAGGAAAACAATGAACGAGCCTGTGATGATTGTGATTAGACCATACTGGGGTCCTTTTTAATTGAGTCAATAAATGATCTCCAGACTGCCAAGGAGTCTTTTCAGCTTATATCATCACATGTCATTCTCAACCAGATTCTGAATCAATCCTTTGACTAGACCACTCAAAGGGTCTCTTTTTGAATCATGGAATGGTACTATATAATCCAAGGGTCTTGACTATCACGTAGAAGCCCAATAAGGATTTAAGGTAGTACCTTTTTGAATATCCTACTATGAATCCCGCATATAAAGATATGAAAGGTTCTACGAGGATTTGGATAACGAATATTCAGAGTATACAAAAACAAAAAAATGCATAAAAGAAAACACAAAAATGCATAAACACATAATCACATAATTGTTTAACTTGATTTTAAATTTGTTATCATTTTGTTAATTGTGCATAAGTATTTAAAGCACACTAGGAATCCAATCAGTGGATTTCATTTGGTACTCTAAGCATTATCAAGAATCTAACTATGAAGATAGAAAGATCTTAAAGAGGAAATTTGATTTCGATTGTAAGGAACCGAAATGTTCGAATTAAGGTACACAAGAAATCCAATTAAGGATTCTGATTTGATTGACAATTATCCACAAGGATCTAATTGTGAAGATAAAAGATCCATATGGATTTTGGGAATTGAAGATGTTTTGAAACCTTGCACTGGATGTGCTTCAGTCAAAACATGAAGTAAAAATGCTGACGAAGTTGAGATGCTGGATATGTCAAGGCGACACATGAAGCAGAATTTGACGGTTAAGTCAATGTATGAAGAAAATATTTTTGAAAACTATGAATGGGGTTTAAAAAAAATGTGTTCAATGTTTTTGGAAACCTTATATATAATACTTTTTTTTGAAATCATAAATTAGGTGTATTAGGTAGGTATATTTAAGAAAATGTTTTAAAATTATGCGAGTTGAATTTTGAAATTATGTATAAGGTTTTTGAAAACATGAATGATGCTTTGGAAATCATGCACTTGATATAAGTAATTATACTGTATTAATAACATTTTGAAATCATGAAGGTTGTTTTTGAAAATATAGACAATGCTTTTGAAATCATGCATTTGATATGCTAGGTAAAGATGCTATATTAAAAATGTTTTTGAACTATATACAAAATGTTTTTGAGATCATAAAGGTTGTTATGCATGTTGAAAAATCAGATTGTAATGGGTATGTGATTTGAAAATACCCTTAGTTATCTAACCAAGGATTCAAAAGTACAGATGTGCAAAAAGCACGATTACTCACAATTTCACTTTATTTCTTGTACTTTGTTTCTTAGAATGAAACGAGTACTTAAAATTTTCGAGGAAATTATGAGCGACCACTTTGAAAGGGAGAATCACAAGAGTAGTTTGTAATGAACATAGTTCCTTGATGTAGGTATTATAGGGAAATGCCATACACACATGTAACTACACTTGTACATCAGAATTACGAACAACGACTTTTATTTATGAACAAAACAGATTGTTTCTTAATACAAGAAAACAAAAGAAACAAAGGCATAAGACAGCAACATCTTTTGCTCGGCCAAATGCTTATCCAAGGGTTGGATTCGCATCGACAATCTTTGGGCAATCCCTCCGGAAATGGCCCATCTCGCCATAGTTGTGGCAAGAACAAGCTTGGGTAGGGTTGTTGCCAGCTTGATTTGGTGCTGCTGTAGCTGGGCAAACTCTTGTTGTATGGCCAATAAGTCCACAAATTAGGCATTTGCGGCACTTTATACTGGCATGATGATGAAGGGTACATCGGTTGCACAAGGGTGCAATTCCGTTGTAGGGCTTCTTAGCTAGTGGTGTCGCCACTTGGCTAGGTCCCGTTTGATTAGGTGTAACTGCTGCGGGTTTCTTTGAAGCCTTCTGCTTCCTTGATTTTGGTGCAGGCCTGACTTCTGCTTCCTTTGGTGACTCTTGAGTGGCTCCATTTTTTAGACGAGACATAGCAATGCCTAGATCCACAGACTTCAGAATCACTTCGCCTATTTGCTGGGCAAATTTGGCTGTTTGCTCGGACATTTGACCGTTGTTGAGATGAAAAGACATTCTAGAAGAAATAAAAGATATAGGAAGAAACAAGTGAAAGGTTATCGGGTGATCAAAACAAAATGGCAAAGCATAGAAATTGCGATCATTTGTTTGTTACCTAAGGTAAACAAATGAGACGGTGGCTAATCAAAGTAAACGAGTCATATTAATGTATCTCTGAAGACATGCTCGCCTATAAGTGAACACTCACCCCAAGAGTTCCCAGGTAAGAGTGACTGGTCCGATACTGCGGATTTGTACGAACACTCTAGCCTTAGACAGAAAACTTTGAGTACAGGCATTCACCCTTCCAGTTTGCACGTGTTCACATCAAAAGACCCAAATTTTGATGAGATTTTGAATACTTAGAGGGTTCAAAACCTAGTAATCAATCATCCTAGAACAGATGATTGCTTTTCAAAGCGGTTTTGAAATTTGTGTTCTTGTTGTGGTAGTCGCCTAAGGATAGGTGACGGTATTGTTTTAGGACTAAACGCAAGTAAACTCACGTTAGGGTCCTAGGAAGTTTATAGACTAAGTCAAAGCATTACTAATAACCTAATTCCCTATAACCATGAGCTCTGATACCAACTTTTCTGTCACACCCCGACCACGTAAAACAACAAAACTTGGCGGAAACGTCGGGGAGTGTTGTAACAGAATCATTGTTTTATAACACATGGAAAATCTAAATGTTGTTTTATTGATTAAAAGAGTTACAATGTCTTAACAAACAAAGAAGTAAAACAAAATTTAACTAGTCTTGCATCTTTTATTGTCACTAAGGCCCCGTCCAATCCTATGTGAGCATGCATCAATATCATCATCAAATATCATCAATTATTGTACCTGAAACACATGTGAAAATACATCAGCATAAAAATGCCGGCGAGTACATAGGTTTTGTGAAAATAGGATTCATGACTTAGGTTTAAGAAAATGTTTAATGAAAACTTGTCATGAATCCAGTTTAAGTGTTTGCTTTTATAAAATGTTTGAAAAACGATAATAAGGTAGATGATATGTAAAAGAGTAATGTAAGGTTAAATGAATAACCAAGTAAAAATGAGTTTGTATAAAATAAGTTGTTTTGTAAAACAATGTCTTGTGAAAAATATGTTCTTTGTGTAAAATGCATAAGTCCAAATTGAATGATTTAAATAACGCTACGACATGTAATATAATACAAGCACTTATATATAGGAAGTACCAGCGGCGTATCCACCATGCTTGTATCACATTACACACGTCTCATTACTTAAATCACTTACCCAAACAAACCACCAATGTAAAAATGTTTATGTAAAATCAAATGTTAAAATGTTTGTGTGAAAAACCATGTCTAATGTCAAATGTAAATCAGGAAATATGTATATCAATGTCAAAATGTCTATGTCAAATGTCAATCATGTCATGTGTAAACAAAATGTCATGTATGGCAAGTGAAATATGTATCAACTAAACCACAGGTAAAAATGCACAAAACAATGTATTGAAGTAAAACATGGTTTAAATCAATATTATGTTTTGTGGAAATGCATGCTATACTGAATACAAACATTTATGCGGTATTGTGAAAGTGCATACATCCAAGCCTTGTGACCGTGGTGATAAACCCTTAAACAAATTAAAGGTCTATCTGTGTTATATTTTATCGAATTCGGTCATTCCTTCCATCCAAACATACTTAGGATGTCAGGAACGGGAGTTGTCAATTCCTATGGTACCATTACCTACTAACGAGCGGCGTGATCAAAGTTAATGAATGTATATGGTCCCACTTAAACAAACCAAATGTCATACCCAAAATGTAAGCATGTGAAAATAATGCATTAAGTATGCAATCAAATGAACATACATAGCGTGAAATGTAATGTAAAACAATGTACTAAGTATGTGCTAAACGAACATACGTAGCATAAAATGTCATGTAAAACGATGTACTAAGTATGCATACAATGGACATACATAGCAAAAACATAATGAAATCATGTACTAATAGTGTACTAATGAACATAGCAAGTATATGATATGAAAACATGAAAAGCATGAAAGTAACAAGTAGGCCCATGTGTTTCACCCCAAAATGTTTGAAAAACAGTAAAAGAGGGGTACTATGTACTCACTTGAGGGTGCTTAGAAGTCTTGAACAACAACCAAGCAAAGCTAGAGGGATCACGGAATCAAACGGCACCCTATATAGATAACTACATAAATAACCAGACCTAAATCATGGGATTGGATAGTATGAGGTTTCGTAAACCAAATGAGTATTGGAACTCATATGATATGGTTTAACAAAGCCCGTATACTAAAATGAAACCTAACCTAAGTGCTTACGACCCATTACGACCCATTTAGGTAGCTTATGCTACTTTAACGCGTCATTCGCGTAAAATGCATTCGGACTGCTTAACTAGTCCTATGACAAGTAAAATATGACTTAACATGTCTAATCTAGTTACCTAATCAGCTTAGATGTCAAAATTTATGTTACATATGCTTAAAATGAATTTATGTGTAAAAAGGGTATTTTGGTAATTTTCCTAAGGCATATAAACTACCTATCATACAACTACTTAAACGACGTGGCCGTAAGGTATAACCTCGGAAGGTTATTCCCTATACAACTATGGTCACCTAATGTGTTTGGTCGGATCCTAATGATTGACCAAATGGGTCGGGTTCGAAAGTATAAACGATTGATTAGATCGCTTACCTTTACGACCCTAAACAAGCACAAATCTAAAAGTGACGAGCTAAACATGCTAGAACATGTTTAATTAAGTTAGTGTTAGTGCACGGAATGTCTGTTGACTTTGTCTGCATTACGTCTTAGGTCAAGATAGGTCAACATAAGGTCTTGAAAGACAAAATCATGTATTATGTTGATAGGTTCGCTTAGTGTACATAGGTTGTTAAAAGTTTCGCTTATATGTCAAACAAAGGTTTCGCTTATTAGTCATCATGAAGGTTTCGCTTATTAGTCATGGTCATACAAGCGAAACCCCAGGGACTATATAAAGCACTTATGAGCGAAACCATGAAAGAGACTAGTGTACATTGAAGCGGACCTGTTGATTGCTTGTGGAACGAAACTTTGTCAATTTGTAATCAGAAAGCAATAAAAGAGTAGAAATTAAAGAGGAATAGCTGTTGTAACTTCATTTACGTTGATTCCGCCTTTGTACATGAAGATGAACGTTCTCTACTGAGTATTCAGGGTCGGAACACGGCCCAACAAGTGGTATCAGAGCTCAGGACGAGGAGTTCATATTACTACAGCTTGATTCTACCGATTTCTCTGATTTCTACTCATTCTCTCTCATACTTTTTCAATTTGAACTGGTTCCTACGGTTGAAATGGCCTGAGTTTTGACTATAACGTGTAAAATACAGTAATAACAAACCCTAGAAAGTTTCAAGTTAAAATTCGGACTAAAATATGGTGAAAACTGGTTAGAACTAGGTTCCGCTTATACGGACAATCGAAGGTTCCGCTTGAAATAACCTAGTAGTTCCACTTATAGGGACATTTCGCTTATAGGTACCGCTTGAAATACATAGTTCCGCTTGAAACAAACTGATAGTCTCGCTTATTCAGACAAGTAATTCCGCTTATTTGAACGTTTCGCTTGTTAATTTCGCTTGAAAGAACAAGTAGTTTCGCTTGTAGTGACAATTAAGTTGTTTCGCTTTATCGAACACTGATAGTTTCGCTCATACAGACATTGGAGTTTCGCTTATACGGACAAATTGCTAGTTTCGCTTATCTGTCACTCAATATCTGTTTCGCCTATCTGTCAACATAGTGTTTCGTTTATTTGGCAAACCTGATATTTCGCTTATAAGGACAGTGCTTGATTTCGCTTATTTGTCATAATCAGACATTGACTTGATTTCGCTCGAGTGTTCATTGTGATTGTTCTTTTAAGTGATCTTGTTTGATCGTACAAAACTTGGCAAAAATGTTTGATGAACAAGAAAACAAGAATCTTGAAAGTTTAAATAACTGGACTAAGGAAGCTTGGTATGAGATGAGATATGGTAAGGATATTTATGTTAAAAGATTCGAAAATTTCTTATGTATGAAGAATGAATCGATGGAGATGTTGAAAGAAAGGTTTTATGAGTTAATCATCAAGTTAGAAAAACATAAGATATATCATTCAAATGATGAAAGAATTTTGAAATTTGTTGACGCTTTACCTTTGGAATGGGATAAATTCGTGAATGGACAGAAACGGGATTCTAGTTTATCACGCTTTGATTTAAGAAGTTTCACCAATACAATAACAAATCATAGGTCTGATGAAAATTCAATTAAAAGGAAATTGTTGGATGAAATAAAAGAAGAATCAGGAAAGATAGATTTGAATGTAATCATTGAAATGAGAAAACAAATCAATGTGTGTTTTGCAGCAAAAAATAATATGAGATACGATATTAAGAGGGGTTGTTATATTGATGAAAATACGAATCCTCTTGATTTTGTTAAAATTTTCTGTGTAGGAACATACAAGATGGAAACAAAGAAAGAAGTTGATGATGGAAAGATGAATGGAAAATGCTTGAAATGCGAAAAATCAGAAACAGACAATGTCAAACTTCTGAAGGATGTGGAGAGTTTGACATTGGAAAACAAAACTTTGAAGATCGAGAAGAAAGCCGATGATGAACAGATTCTGGAGTTACGCTTGAACTGTGAAAAGCTGAAATCTGAGAATGATAAACTGTTAAATGATTTAAACAGTTTGACATCAGAAAACAAAATTTTGAAAGAAAATGAAAAAGGTTTTGAAAGCAAAAGAAAATCTACAGAAGATGAAGATTTCTGGATAAAACTAGAAAACAAAAATCTGAAAGAAAATGAAACAAGATTTCAAGAACAGTTAAAAGGTTTGGAAAATGAAAAATTTGTTCTTGAAAATCTTAAAATTGAAAATGAAAATTCTATCAAGTTCTATCTTGAAAGAATCTCTCAGCTTGAAAAAGAAGCAGAGAATTCAAGAAACAAGATTGATGAACTTGAAAAGAAATTGAAAGGTTTTGTGACTGCATCAGATAGTTTGAATTTTCCCTGTTCAAAACCAATCAATTCAGTTCCAATAAGTAACAAGGTCACAAATTTTGACAAAGTCAAAATTGAAGATTGTGATGAAATATCTGATGTTGAAAAAGAAAAAGAAAAGAACAGAAAAATATTTTCAGATTTACAAGAAAAATTTCAAAATACTGTTTTGCAATCTACTGAAATAGGTAAATGCTCAAAGCAAAATCCTGTGAAGAAGAATGCAGAACAGAAACAAAAAGATAAAAATTTGAAAAATTCTAAAAAAGAAAATAAAAGTTCATCAGATAAGTCATCCAATCATTTTCAAAAATCACAAAAAGTTAAAAATGAAAACTTACAAAATATTGGTAATAAGTGGTGCAGGTTTGACCACAGTGCTCAAATGCCAAATCAAGGATACAAGAGGAGTGATGACTACCACAAGGCAACTCAATGCTATGATCTAAGTATGTGGTATGAAAATGGTATACGATATGAAAGAGAGAAGAGGTATGATAACAGAGTGTGTTACTCTTATGGCTATCATGGACACATTGCTGTTAACTGCCAAAGATGGAATTATGAGACGAGAAGATGCTTTAACTGTCAAATCAGAGGCCACATTGCCAGAGATTGCCCAATGAGATCTAAGGGAAGATCGAGGGCTGAATATCAGAAATTGGCAAAGAAACCAGTCAACGTCAAGCCCAAATAACAGAAGGTTCAAGAACCTAAAGTTCAGGAAACAAAAGTAAAACTTTCTCAAGGGCAAAAGGACAGACTGCGAAAGAAGAGGAAGAAGGCCAGAGAGTATCTGGAAAGGATTTTGTCTTCGGGTTCACCGGACAGGTTGAATAAGAGTTCTGATGAATCAACTTCTTTGATTGAAAAATCAAGCAAGATGAATCCATCAGATACAAATCTGAGGACAAAAGAGAAAGAGGAGAAGTAGAAGAAGAAGAAAATGGTTGGCGATGAATTTGTTTCTTCGGAAACAAAAGAGCCACATGTCAGCGATGAATCTGACTCATTAAAGTCAGAAAAGCCACATATAGGCGATGATTTTGGTATGTCGAAACCAGAAGAGCCAGTTGTTGAGGTAAAAACTGTCAAACCCAAGGCTGGTCAGGCTTGGGTGGATCTTTTCAAATGAAAAATCCTGACTTGCCGGAGTTCCCAGGTTGGTAAGCGTGGAACATGAATCGGCATATTTCTTGAGAAATTTCACTTTGGTGATTTTTCGACTTACATGTGGTAAATCAGGGACATTAAGTTGTACTTGATTTTCTACAAGTGATGTTTGAGATTTAAAACTAATATTGTAAAATCTGTTAAGTGATTAAAGAAGAACAATGTGATGAAAGAACCCTGAATTTGTGAAATGACACACAAAACTAATTTTCCGGAAAAACCATTTTGATTAAAACAAACTTAAGTGTTTTGAAATCTAAATGGGAAAATAGTTTGTTGTCAGGGGGAGTTTTGATTGTTTATGCAAAAGGAATGGCGAATTGAAGTGATTCGATATCAGTTTGTCATTTTATTTGTACAAGTTTGTTTTCAAATTTTCCTTGAAAATCAAAATTGAAACATATTTTGGTTTTAGGGGGAGAAAAATTTTAAAAAAATTAGAAAATTTGAAAATACAAAAAACATTGAAAAAGCAAAAATGAGTTTTGTAGAGAAAAGAGGAAATGATAGAAAATCAGTGGACTATCACAGCATGGTAAGGAAATGAATTGTCAAATGTGATAAACAGTCTCACTGATGATGTGTCGATAGATTTTTGCACATTTAGTAGATTTATTCGGGATATAAACCTAAAATTTCAAACTTGTGAAATTCATGGGGAACACTACTTGGATATATAGGTAACCCCTGAAATCTCGTTTGAAAGGTCTCGTATTCTGATATACTAGGTTTTTATACTCAATGATGTCTGGGGTATTATTCCGGGACTTCTGCTGAATGGAAGTTCTGACCTAGTCCTTGGATAATACTTTGCCTCAAATGCTTGAAACATAGCATTAGCCCTCAGTTGATTAGATAATAAATTTGATAATCATCTGTTGTAGCTAAAAGATCCTCTAAAGGGGACATACTGCAAAGTCGAAACTGATATCTCTCTGCGCATACGGAAGTATCGACCTGAGATCCCTCAGTTCTCGCATTTAACCCCTAAATTATGAACAGATATCATTGTAGTATACTCACCTGTAAGACTGAATATTGGGATTCTGGATACGGGAGTATATTTAAGAGGTGGGACACATGAATGAGCTAAGTTCATAAGACATCTAAATTGTATCCTGAGTAAATTGAAATCTGTGTGAGAATTTAAGATGGATCAGTATATCGACAATCAAGGTGAATCGTTTAGAACTTAATATGATTAAAGCTTAACGGTGCTAGTGATTTGTCTCATGAACTGATATGATCCTCTTACACAAACTCACAAAAATATTATCTGTATATATTTGTTTACTGCATTTTATTCAAAAACAAAAATCCAAAAAGATTTTCGGAGTGTTTTAGCATAAATTTTTGAAAAGTCAAAAAGATTTTCGACAACTGATTGAAGAGCTGATGTTCAAAATTCTAAGTGCTAAACATGATGAGTTGGATTGGGAAATTTTGTTGAAAATTCTTTGAATGTCATATATAAATGGTTTGAAAGATTGTGAGGTTAGTTAATCAAGGTCATTCATTTGAACTTGATGTAACTAATGTGTTTGTTGAAAATGATGTCTACCAGTATGATTACTAAATTCAATTGTCATAAATTTGTGAAACTTACGTTGAGGTAGAGAATGTGCAGATTAAACAGGTTTGGACTTCATTGTTCCCAATGGAAGCTAAATGTCATAGCTTGAACCAGATTTCTCAGATTCTAGCATACAGAGTGTTAGGATCTGGGGCCATCATGATTGTGTTTGTTTGCATAAAACGATTAATCAGAACATATGAAATTAATATAGATTGAGTGGCAAACTTTGTAAACACAATCAAAGGAAAGTATAGATTGATAAACAATTGCTTTTCATTGAGTCGAAAGATTTACATAAAAGCAAAAGATTACAATGCAAGCTTACAATCTAAACTCCCCCTCAGCCTGATACACCAGAGTTGGTTGCACAAGATGAAAGGATGAAATAAGGAGAAGAACTCACTCAAAACGATCAAGTATAACAGTACAGAATACTGTCATATTTATAGGCAAACCAAACTGCTGATGAGCTTCTGCTGACGTCACCATGATAGTGACATCTAACGACCTAACAAACTATAAACACTATTCTATAAAAACTACTGACATGTAACATCTGATAAGTAGTAAAATGCAAAGCTAAGGAAAACTACTGCTTCACGTTCCACTGTTGTAGCCTGAGCACAGATGTTGAATCTTCAATGCATTCTTCAAAGGTGATTAGTCTTTGAGAGAGCAGTGCTTGAGTCTTCAGCAGTACTTAGGAAACAGCAGTAGATAGAGCATCAGTGTTTGTCTTCAGCAGTCGTTGGATAATCATCAGAGTTTGGTTTATCAGTTGTTGTAGTTGAGCATCACTTAAGGTCTATCAGCTGTTAGATAACCACTGTCAAGGGGAGAGTTTAGAGTAAACTTCTGCTTGTTGTGAATCCATTTTTGTGATCAGGTTTTGGCTTTACATTATCTGTTCCTCTGATAGGGTTCAATCCCAACAATCTCCCCCTGGAACAGATAATGCCAAAACCTGTCTTTATTCAGGATCTTTATTCTTCATCAGACGTTCCTTTGCTTTTCTTTTAAATTCTTCTTCAAATTCTTTGGAACTTGTATCATCCTCATCCCTGCACAGTGAGAGCTCAAGGAGATCTTGTAGATCTTCAACACTTAGGCCTAGTGCTTGATTCCTTGATATATGTCTCACTTCTCCATTGGTTCTGATCAGAGTCAATACATGGGTCTTTTGATTAGAGAGCCACTTTAGTATTTTAAAACCAAATGGGTTTCTTGGGAGAGGTTTATTTACTGATGAACTTGAAATGATTGGCCTGGAAAAGAAGTGCAGAGCAGTATCATGAGCTTCAGACACTCGTATGAATGCTTGTTCAATAATCTTATTGGCTGCAGCTATGTCTGCTTCAACTTCTTTGTCAATCAGCTCACTGTTTGTGACACCTGCTGATGACTTTTGGCTTACTACTTTGACCTTTTTGGCAAGGGCTTGTAGTTTTGCAAATCTTTCTTTATCTGAAGCTATTTTCTTCATAGCTTCTTCTATCTGTTCAGCTTCTTTGTTCTTTTCTACTCCAGCGGATAGCATTTCTTTCTTTTCTTTTCTCAATTTTGTGACCAAATCTTCTGCTGTGCTGATCTGTGTTTCAAAAATTTTGATTTGCTCCTACAGCTTTTTGTAGTCAGACTTTTTGGGAGGGTTAGAGGCTTTCAACCTCTGCTTCTCAAGCCTTTCATAAGCTTCATCAATTTGCTGCTTTGACCATTTTGCTATGGCCTCCGCAGTATCCACCTTTCCAACCACCAACTCCTGCTTCTTCCTTTTATGCTTGGAAATAAGATCAGCTATGAATTTGTTGTATTTATTCCAATTTGGAGCTGTCTTTTTCTTCCGTGGATCAAGTTTAATCTTTTCAATTCTGTCAGCTTCAAGCTTCAATGCAATGAATGGCCAGTCTTTGAACTCTGTTTCTTCAGCAGAATAGAACTTTTCTTTCATTATGTATGCAAGATATTCCTTTCTTAATTCATTTCGTTGTTCTGCTTCAGGAAATAAGCTTGACACCTCTTTGTTCAATTCACTTGCATATTCTGCTATTTGTTTGACCTTGTTGAGCAGGAATTCCCTTCTTTCCAAAATGGCTTCGTCGCCTTGATCCTTGCATTCAACACTGGCTCTTATCCTTGCTTGTCTTGCTTTTGTTTCAAGATATTCATTCATGTTTTCTGGAATTATGAAACCTATGAGAGAAGGAAATTTCCTTTTTGTAAAATCATCTATGGTGTAAAACTGCTTCATCTCATTTTTCACAGCTTCTAATTCCAATGGATACTTAGCCGCAACAGGATCATACTTTTCATCAGCAGCCTGTGCTGTTTCTCTTTTTCTTTTGAGAAGCTTTGTAGGTTGTGGTGTTGGAGTGATGAGATCAGTGGTGGATTTTTGACCAAAAGTGGTTGAAACAACTGGTGTTTCATCCACTGTTGTCATTACAACTGTTGATATGTCAGCAGATGTCTTCTGCTTTTGAGCAGGGGATGATGGTGATGGTGGTGGTGAATCATCATCAGGAATGAGAACCCTTCTCCTTTTGAATGTAGGAGAGGCTGATAATGTTTTGGGTGGATCAGTGGTTTGAGATTTGATGGCAGTGGTTTGTGATTGTGATTGACTAACAGTGGTTGAAACAACTGGTGTTTCAATCACTGTTGTCATTACAGCAGATGTTGTAACATCTGATGTCTTCTGCTTTATGGCAGGAGGTAGTGGTGGTATGATTTTAGATGATGATGGTTTGGTGGTTTTTGGTTTTGATGAAGATTTTTGTGCTGTGGACGCAGGTGGTGGTGGTGGAACAGTAGTTGTGGTGGTGTGTGTTGGTGGTGTGTGTGTTGATGAGATGGCAGCTGTTTGGCTACTGACAGCAGTTTTTGTAACTGCTGTTGTATCAGCCGTTTGAGTTGAAGGTTTTGAGGTTTTTGGTTTCTCTGGTTCAATGTACAACCCATCTTCTATACCATTCTTTTTCAGCTTGATTTTCTCCCCCTTTTTGGCATTATCTGCCAGGGGTGTATCCATGAAGAAGATGGTAGATGGACCTTTCTCACTTTGAGCATTCTGTTGTATGCTAGCCTTTATAGCTTTGATATCTGCTTGAGTGTCTTTGAACCGAGATTCTACCATGTTGGTCAGCATTTGTACTTGATTAACATGCTTTTTAGCAGCCATTTGTTGCTGTTGTTCAAGCATGGGCTGGAAGATATTCCAAAGCTCATTTGCAGCAAATGCTTGTGGAGCGGGTGCTTGAGCAGGAGGGGAAGATGATTGGGCTTTTTGAGCTTCTAACAGCTGCTGCACCATATCTTTTATCTCTGCAACTGAAGATTCCAGATTTTCAACTCTGGCCATCAATTCGTTGTATTTTGAATCATCACCTGAATTAACAGGATCATCTGAATCCCCACCAGCAGTGGTTGTATCAATGTGTGACTTAGGAACTGTGGCCCAAAAGTCATCCATTGATGCCCCTTTTCCTTGGTACTGGGGACTTCTTTCTTCAGCACTCGATAATCCTTTGATGTTACCAGCAGTTAAAGATAACTCACTGGTGGTTACCGATGTTGCTATGGAAGAAATTGCCTTCAAGGGAGTCTTAGTAATGTAACAACTGTCCAACTGAAGATCTGTTGATCCATCACTTGTAGTTGCTGCTCCACTTGAACTACCACCGAGAGTTACTTGTAACTCAGGGGGTGTAACCTCCTCAGCTGTTGCTGGGTTAGTAGAGGCATGAGCATCAGACCCAGTCACTTGTGGAGGTATACTCTCAGTAATAGGTGATAGAGAGGAACTGGTTTGTGTCTGTGCCATATCAACTGCATGCAACAGGGGTATTATTGATTGTGGCAATATGATTGGTGAGGGTATGGGTGTTGAAAGAGACATGTCCTTGGGATCAGGACTGTGGAAGATGGATCCGAGTGGATACAGAGCTTCATAATTTGGTGTCCCTGTGCTTACAACCTGATCCTTTTGTGAGGATGCAGGAGGAGTTTTAGGTTGTATAACAACCCTCGGTAAAACAGACATCCTCATAATATTTCCGACACCCTAATATATTTTAAATATCTCAATGTGTCTTTATATGCACCCCGTATGTGAAAACCGAGCCCCAAGATAGATTATACTATATAAAATAAATAAAAACAATAATTATTAAGCTGAGGCGGGCGGCGTAGGGCCTCACCTCAAGTTCATGCGGGCCGCGCGAGTAGGCGACCAGACTTCTCTTAAATCATAAGTCCAGGCGGGCCGCGTACATGTTTGATTAAGTGAAGGCGGGCCGCGAGCGACCAAGATAGTGGCGCAGCCCGGTGATGACACGTGTCATCATCGTGGCGAGTCTAGGGGGTAAGCCAGACAAGCTAGTCCGTTGACCGAGATTGACGCGGGCCGCGTAGGCCCTGCCCAAATGTCACGCGGGCCGCGTGGGAACCAGATTTCACAACTATAAATAGAAGGCAACGGGCCTTCAGTCTGCTCGTTCAATTTTCGATTCTCAATCACAATTTCTGTAGTAGTGTTATTATAGCCGGGTATTATACCCCCTAAAATAGCGAGGTTCTGCTACGATGTAAGTATTATAACCCCTGGAGACGTATTAGATACGCTGCCCGATTGATCTAGGGTTCCGTAACGGCTGTCGTGGTTCTGCCCGACGTAGTCGTTGGAATGCCGTCTCGGGGAGGGTATTACTAATGTTAAAATGGGTTATTATACTAACACACGTGCATTTGTGTAAATTATAGATATTCACCAGAAAACCCTAAAGAATCACCTAAGACAGCAATGTGAGTAATTCTTCTTTTTATATACTCATTTTTGTGAGTTGATTCACTTTTTGTAAACCTTTTTGTTACTATTTTACAAAACCTCACTTAATTAAATATATACAAAGCAGTTATTGAGTATTTGTAAAGGATACAATTATAGTGGGTATGTTGGGGTTTTGTATACAAAATTGGTTACTGGCGTGGTAACATCCCATAAGTTGAGTATGACCGTACCACTGATGTTAATTGTGATATCTTGGATATAAATGTAATTGCGGATGTGCCCTCAATACTGCAAATTGGTTTTTACTTACACTTGATTAAACTGGGAATCACTCACCAGTATTTCCCACTGACAAAATATTTTTAAAACGCGTTTCAGGTAACAAAATGTGAAAGCCAAATACAAGCCAGCTGGACAGCACTGAAGGCTTGGAAAAGTGGCAATAAAGTTACCTAAGAATAAAATGGATGTTTTTATTAAATAAATAGGATTTATTCCTATGAAATGTGTGTATTGAAAACTTGGGTTTTTACCCATATGTTTAATGTAATAAAACATGGTGGTTTACTCTGATTAAATATTTCCTAACTACGGTCCTGATGAAAATTTCCGCTGCCAAATTGGATAAATAAATGTGATACCACCGAAACTGGCTCACGGCCGCCCGTTCCCGGGAGATAGGGATCGGGGGCTGTGACAGAAGGTGGTATCAGAGCTATGCCACTGATTCAGCCACAGAAGTGTTCTGCTGACATCAAAATTCAAAGTGTTAGGAAATAAACTATGGAAATACGTGTATAATTGTATTTCTTGCTATGTGTTATCTGACTATTTGTTAGTTTACAGTATGAGTGACCAAGGACCTTCTGACGCTTATCGTCAACTGTCTGGTTCGCCTAGGAGCGAATGCACCTCCTCTTCTCAGCCTGCCCTCTCAGGGTATTCTGCTGACACAGAAGAAGGAATCTTTGTGTTTAAGGCTCAGTCTGAAGAGCCATTTCCTCAGAAAAAGAGGGGATGGTTCAGTAGGGGAGCGCACGAGCGTAGGAAAAGAATGAAAAAGTTGCAGGAACAACGAGTGTTAGGCGCAGCAAAAAGAGAAACTGATGCTTATAATCAGGATATGCTCAATAGGGGTATCGCTAATATCCATATTTTAGCAACCACTGCTGCCGACTCAAACCTGGAACAAATGCTAGCACCCCAACCACAAAATCCTGATCA
The DNA here is from genome assembly GCF_002127325.2 of Helianthus annuus. Taxonomy (NCBI): domain Eukaryota; kingdom Viridiplantae; phylum Streptophyta; class Magnoliopsida; order Asterales; family Asteraceae; genus Helianthus; species Helianthus annuus. The sequence goes on from NC_035445.2 coordinate 104,189,536, forward strand.
ACCCATGGAAATAGAAAACCAGATAGAAATGCCTGATTTCAACCCGGAGGAGATACCTAGGGTACCTGCACCTGATCCTCTAGACCCAAACAACTACGACCCCTGGTGGGACGATGTTAGGGACTACGTGCAACAAAACCCAATTCAGGAAAATGTGCCAATACCCAACTTAGGAGCTTATCCAGGGTTAGATCCTCAAGATCCCTACAACATTAGTGACGCATATGTTAGGGAAATTTTAGAAAATCCATACCCGTACCAAGCCCCTATGCCTCCGTATCAGGAACCCGTACCTCAGTTTCCAAACCCAGTCCTAGAACCTGCACCCCCAATGAGTGCAGAAAATGTCCAAGAACTTAGGACTTTTGGAGAAGAAATTTTAGAAAGCAGTGATAGAATGCGACAGGTGGGAGAACGCCTCGTATGGAAATACGATGAGCGTAATATGGATTTTTGGATGAATCCATATCAGTGAAGGTGATGGCAGAAACGGTAGTAGTAATAATAAAAATAATCAAATAATATATGTGTGTATGTGTTAGAAAAAAAAAACTACGGATGCATACTATTAGTATTGTAGTTTTACATTTCAGTCGGTACTGTAATTTTTATTTCTGTACTGGTATGTATTGATGCATACTATATAAATAGAGTAAATGTCGCAATGCTCGACGCTTTTGGTTAAAAAGTGCGTGTCATGTGATTGGCTATATATAAATATTATTTGTGATATTAATATTTGGTAAATGTCTAAAATTCAGATGGCCGACGCGGGAAATCAAGAAAATCTGAATAACGATAACCAGAGTAACATTAACTTGGTTAATGAGAATTCGGACAATAATAACAACGGAAACTAAATGGATAATAGTGCCGTTCAGCATATTGTGGCACAGGGAATTATAGATGCAATGCCATTTATTATTCAAACAGTTCAGGAAGCGAATAATAAAAGTAAGCATAGCAGTAAGCGACCAACTGAACCAGAAAACAGTGTGAACAATGGACCCATACTTCAAGCGCCCGTTCCCAAAAGAAGAAGAACCATGCCACATGGTTGTTCTTACAAAGAATTCTGGTCCTGCAAACCAATAGAATTCTCGGGCAATGAAGGACCCATTGCAGCTTTACGCTGGATAGAGAAAACTGAGGCAGTTCTGAAAATAAGCAGGTGTGCTGAAGAAGATAAAATAATGTTTGCTTCAAATCTGTTTAAAAATGCAGCCTTAGAATGGTGGAACACTATCCTCCAATCCAGAGGACGTGATAGGATTTATAATATGGAATGGGAAGAATTCAAGAACATGGTAGAAAGGAAATTCTGCCCTCCCAATGAAAAGGAACAAATAGCAAATAAGTTTCTGAATCTAAGAATGACCGGGGTAGACAGTAAGGGTTACACTACCACATTTTTTGAATATGCTAGAATAGTACCTACCCTTGCATCACCTGAACCGGTATTAATCTCCCGTTACATTTGGGGATTAATTGGAGAAATTAGACATGTAGTCAAGGCAGCTAGACCCCAAACCATAGAGGAAGCTGTAGAACTAGCCAATACCTTGACAGATGAGTTAATCCGTACTAGAGAAGAAGACCAGAGGAGAAACCTAACCCAAAGGCTTACTCAAGAATTCCGTTCTGGGAATTCCAATCGTAGGAATGTAGGTTCTACCTCTGCACCTTACTGCAAAGCCTGCAGAAAGAAGCATTCTGGAAGATGCTCTACTTACTGTAATTTTTGCAAGGCCCCATGACACAAGGAAGAGAATTGCAAGAAGAAATCCAGTAATGGAATGTGTTTCAATTGTGGGGAAAAAGGTCACATTAGGACAAACTGTCCGAAATTGGCTCCAGCTGCAACCAACAAAAATCCTAAAAATGCCAGAGCATTCGTGCTAACTGCAGACGAAGCTAGACTAATTCCGGACGTCATTGCTGGTACGTTTTTAGTTAATGATATTTTTGCTAAAGTATTATTTGACTCTGGTGCAAACCAAAGTTTTATTAATACTTCATTTTGCAAACTCCTAAATCAATCATTAACTAAACTACCACAAGAATGTCTAGTGGAAACCGCAAATGGAGAAACTGTTAAGATTTCTGAAATCTTGCAGGGAGCAAGAATAAAAATCTTTAATCAAAAATTTATTGCAAACCTTTACCCAATGAATCTGGCTGGATTTGATGTTGTGTTAGGAATGGATTGGTTAATAGCCAATAAAGCCAGTATTTTATGTAATCAAAAGACAATTCAATTAAAATCACCAAGAGGTGAAAAGATCTCAATTAAAGGAGATAAACCTTTTAGATCCACTAAATTCATCTCTGTGATGAAAACTGCAAGTTGTATAAGAAAAGGATCTATAGTGTATTTGATTTCAATAATCACTAACACTAAAGGAAAAGAAGTAAAAGATATCCCAGTAGTATCCCAATTTTCAGATGTCTTTCCAGAAGAATTGCCAGGACTACCGCCAGACAGGGAAGTTGAATTCAGAATTCATCTGTTACCAGGAACAGCACCGATTGCCAAAGCACCTTACCGTTTAGCACCCGCTGAAATGCAAGAACTGAAGAAACAATTAGACGAATTATTGGAAAAAGGATTTATACAGCCAAGCTCATCACCATGGGGAGCGCCGATTTTATTTGTTAAAAAGAAGGACGGATCAATGCGTATGTGCATTGACTACAGTGAATTGAACAAAGTCACGATTAAGAATCGGTACCCATTACCGAGGATCGATGATTTGTTTGATCAACTTCAAGGAGCTCGATTTTTCTCTAAAATCGATCTAAGATCCGGATATCATCAATTAAAGGTACAGGAAGAGGATATTCCTAAAACCGCATTCAGAACGAGGTATGGTCATTATGAATTTACTGTCATGCCATTTGGTTTAACCAATGCCCCAGCCGCATTTATGGACATGATGAACCGAATATGTAAGCCATATTTGGATAAATTCATAATTGTCTTCATAGATGATATTCTCATTTATTCTAAAAGTAAAGATGAGCATGCAAAGCACTTGCACTTACTTTTAAGTTTATTGAGAAAAGAGAAGCTTTATGCTAAGTTTTCAAAGTGTGAGTTTTGGTTAGAACAAGTACAATTCCTCGGACATTTAGTTAACCATGAAGGAATTCATGTAGATCCAACGAAAATCGAGGCAATTACCAAATGGAAAACCCCAGAATCACCAACTGAAGTTAGAAGTTTCTTAGGATTGGCCGGTTATTATAGAAGATTTATTCGAGATTTTTCTAGAATAGCCATTCCTTTAACTAAGTTAACCTGTAAATCTGTTAAGTTTGAATGGGGACCAAAACAAGAAGAAGCCTTTAGAATCCTTAAGCAAAGATTAACCCATGCACCTATACTAGCATTACCAGAAGGAACTGAAGACTTTGTAGTCTTTTGTGACGCTTCTAAATTAGGTTATGGATGCGTATTGATGCAACGTCAAAAGGTTATAGCTTATGCATCTAGACAGCTTAAGAGTCATGAAGGAAATTATTCGACCCATGATTTGGAAATAGGAGCCATAATTTTTGCCCTTAAGATTTGGAGACATTATCTTTATGGTAGTAAGTTTACCATATTTACGGATCATAAGAGTTTAAGGTATGTCTTCGGGCAAAAAGAGTTGAATATGAGACAAAGACGCTGGATGGAGTTACTTAGTGATTATGATTGTAATATCCAGTATCATGCAGGAAAAGCCAATGTGGTGGCAGATGCTTTAAGTCGAAAATATCACGAAAAGCCAAAAAGGGCACGTTCTCTTAAATTAAATCTGCAAATAGATTTAAACGAACAGATTAGAAAAGCACAAGAATCAGTAATCAAGGAAGATACTGAAAAATTAAAGGGAATGATTAAGGAATTAGAACAAGGAACGGATGGAATTTAGAGGTTCCATAAAAAGAAAATGTGGATACCTAAATTAGGAAATTTACGTCACCGTATATTAGAAGAAGCCCATAAATCTAAATACACGATGCATCCAGGAAGTGATAAAATGTACCAGGATTTAAGGAAAAATTTCTGGTGGATAGGGATGAAAAAGGATGTAGCAGCTTATGTTTCTAAATGTTTAACTTGCTCACAAGTTAAAGCTGAACATCAGAAACCCTCAGGTTTATTACAACAATTAGAAATACCAGTTTGGAAATGGGAATTGATAACAATGGATTTTGTTACCAAATTGCCTAAAACAAGGAAAGGTAATGATACAATCTGGGTGATTGTAGATAGATTAACCAAGTCAGCTCATTTCTTACCAATGAAGGAAACCTTTAGTATGGAACAATTAGCCAAATTATATGTAAATAAAATCGTTTATTTACATGGCATTCCTTTATCAATTGTTTCCGATAGAGATAGCCGTTTTACTTCTCATTTTTGGTCAAGTTTCCAAAAAGCAATGGGAACCAGGTTAAATCTAAGCACCGCTTATCATCCTCAAACGGACGGACAAAGCGAAAGGACAATCCAGACAATGGAAGACATGCTTAGAGCTTGTGTAATTGATTTTGGAGGTAATTGGGACGAACACTTACCTTTAATAGAATTTTCTTATAATAACAGTTATCACACAAGTATCAATGCTGCACCATTCGAAGCACTTTAAGGACGAAAATGCAGAACCCCAGTCTGTTGGGCAGAAATTGGGGAAAAACAATTATCTGGACCCGAGATAGTACAAGAAACAACTGATAAAATCATTCAAGTCAAGGAACGACTGAAAACAGCACGTGATCGACAAAAGAGTTACGCTGATAACAGACGCAAACCATTAGAATTTCTAGTAGGAGATAAAGTATTATTGAAAGTCTCTCCCTGGAAAGGAGTGGTAAGATTCATTAAGAGAGGAAAGCTAAGTCCTAGGTATATTGGACCTTTCAAAATTCTTAAAAGAATAGGACCTGTAGCCTATCAGCTACAACTGCCAGAGGAAATGGCAGGAATACATGATGTATTTCATGTATCTAATCTCAAAAAGTGTTTAGCTGATGAATCACTCATAGTACCTCTCAAGGATATAGAGGTTAATGAACAACTCAAATTTGTAGAAAGGCCTCTACAGATTGAAGATAGAAAAATTAAAAATCTCAAGCATAAGAGATTGGTTCTGGTCAAAGTAAAGTGGGACTCCAAAAGAGGACCCGAGTACACGTGGGAGCTTGAATCCGAAATGCAAAAGAAATATCCACACTTGTTCCAGTAGATCACGAGGACGAGCTCTAAAACAAGGTGGGGAGGATATAACAACCCTCGGTAAAACAGACATCCTCATAATATTTCCGACACCCTAATATATTTTAAATATCTCAATGTGTCTTTATATGCACCCCGTATGTGAAAACCGAGCCCCAAGATAGATTATACTATATAAAATAAATAAAAACAATAATTATTAAGCTGAGGCGGGCCGCGTAGGGCCTCACCTCAAGTTCATGCGGGCCGCGCGAGTAGGTGACCAGACTTCTCTTAAATCATAAGTCCAGGCGGGCCGCGTACATGTTTGATTAAGTGAAGGCGGGCCGCGAGCGACCAAGATAGTGGCGCAGCCCGGTGATGACACGTGTCATCATCGTGGCGAGTCTAGGGGGTGAGCCGGACAAGCTAGTCCGTTGACCAAGATTGACGCGGGCCGCGTAGGCCCTGCCCAAATGTCACGCGGGCCGCGTGGGAACCAGATTTCACAACTATAAATAGAAGGCAACGGGCCTTCAGTCTGCTCGTTCAATTTTCGATTCTCAATCACAATTTCTGTAGTAGTGTTATTATAGCCGGGTATTATACCCCCTAAAATAGCGAGGTTCTGCTACGATGTAAGTATTATAACCCCTGGAGACGTATTAGATACGCTGCCCGATTGATCTAGGGTTCCGTAACGGCTGTCGTGGTTCTGCCCGACGTAGTCGTTGGAATGCCGTCTCGGGGAGGGTATTACTAATGTTAAAATGGGTTATTATACTAACACACGTGCATTTGTGTAAATTAAAGATATTCACCAGAAAACCCTAAAGAATCACCTAAGACAGCAATGTGAGTAATTCTTCTTTTTATATACTCATTTTTTTGTGAGTTGATTCACTTTTTGTAAACCTTTTTGTTACTATTTTACAAAACCTCACTTAATTAAATATATACAAAGCAGTTATTGAGTATTTGTAAAGGATACAATTATAGTGGGTATGTTGGGGTTTTGTATACAAAATTGGTTACTGGCGTGGTAACATCCCATAAGTTGAGTATGACCGTACCACTGATGTTAATTGTGATGTCTTGGATACAAATGTAATTGCGGATGTGCCCTCAATACTGCAAATTGGTTTTTACTTACACTTGGTTAAACTGGGAATCACTCACCAGTATTTCCCACTGACAAAATGTTTTTAAAACGCGTTTCAGGTAACAAAATGTGAAAGCCAAATAGAAGCCAGCTGGACAGCACTGAAGGCTTGGAAAAGTGGCAATAAAGTTACCTAAGAATAAAATGGATGTTTTTATTAAATAAATAGGATTTATTCCTATGAAATGTGTGTATTGAAAACTTGGGTTTTTACCCATATGTTTAATGTAATAAAACATGGTGGTTTACTCTGATTAAATATTTCCTAACTACGGTCCTGATGAAAATTTCCGCTGCCAAATTGGATAAATAAATGTGATACCACCGAAACTGGCTCACGGCCGCCCGTTCCCGGGAGATAGGGATCGGGGGCTGTGACAGGTTGGGGTTGAGATTTTTCTTCCAACTGCTGTGAGGAAGTAGCAGCAGTGGTTTCTTGTGACTTTTGTGTTGTCACTGGCATTGACTCTGGGATCTCATCTTCCAGAGTTGCCTTTGGTGTGGGTTTGGTGGGTTTTCTGGATGTTTTTCTTTTGGTCTTTTTGGTGGCAGGTGTTGGTTTCAAAGTAGTGGGTGTGCTACTTTGATCACCTGGAGCAGTGGGCTCAGCAGTGGTTGCTTGAGGATCAGTAGCAGTTTCTAAAACCTGCTCAGCCTCCTTTGTTTTTAATTTTATTGGTGCCATCATTCTTGAAAATGTTTCAATTGTTAAATAGTTTATTTTGAATGAGACACCTTGTTTGGGCAATTCTGCATCTTTCTCAACAAATTTTTGTTCAAAATAGTAGCTTAGAAATCTTGGAAAGAGCAGAAATGCTTTATTATCAACGTTCTTTACCAAATCATCAAATATTTCCTGGGAGTAGCTATAGTTTTTATCGTTTAAAATTGCATACCCAAGGCATTGGATTTTTGTTGGTATCTCATTAAAAGACGTTGTTTTATTAGAAACACACATGAGCAGTGTGTGGAATAAAAATCTGGGTGCAGAAGGGAAGTAACCCTTTTGTAGGGTATCCCTATTTGGTTGTTCTGCATAGCCCCTGTTCATGAAATCCTTTACCAACTCGTCTTTAGTAAATGAGGTTTTTCCTTTCAAATCATCGAGTTTAAAGGTTTCAGAGATGGATTTTGGTGAGATTTGTACCTTCTTACCCTGTATCGAGGAGTTGATGGCGGCGATGATATCTCCTTGTTTTTCAAGGGTGGCATTTTTCCAGAACTCTCTCTGGGTATCAAGGTAAATAGGAGCGTCTGCTGTTATCAAAGTTTTGTACTTTGATGCAGAAAGGATGTCAAGGATGGAGTCGAAGGTGTGGTTATCGGTAGGTTTTGTGAGTATACCTACATAGTTGTGTGGAGCTTTGTAGCGAATCTCCGGTGTTTCAGCGGCCATTTGAGTGGCATCTGCTGTTGTGGAGGAAGATGATGGTTTTGATTTTGTTTTAGATCTTGGTTTCGTCATTTTTTATGAAGAAGATCGAAGAATATTTTTGGAGTTATGAGAGGGAAACTGCTTTGTGAAGAGAATGTTTGGAATTCAATTCGACAGTGTAATCCTCTATTTGGATTTAATCAGGGTTTTATTTAGGGAAAAAGTGATTGCTGATGTGGCAGCGGTTATTTTAATCTGAAGGCTAAAAACTGACCACGTGTCAAACATCTGATGAAATGGTAAATGATGGAAGACAGTTGTTTTAACAACTACTGATGGATCAAGTATCAGTAGTAACAACGGTAATAAAATGAAACAGTGGATGTATCAGTGGATGAAACAATGATTTTAAACATCAGTGTTTTTGAAGAACAGAGGTTGACACTTTAGCAGTGGACAGACTTTAGAGAGCAGATGTTAAGGCACAATAGCATTTTAGATACAACAGTGGATAAAAAAATAAAATCGTTTCAACAACTGATAGTGCAGCAGTATTTCAACTTTTGACAAACAATGTTAGCATCTGCTTGTTCAGATGTAGAACTTGATTTTGCTTTGTGAAGGCACAGTATCTTATCAAACATCTGTTGAGCATTTGAGATGCTATTCTTAACAAAATACATTTTAGATGTAAATTATCAAGATTAAATTGCCAACAGTTATCTACATGGAATTTTGTTCAAGGTTTTGCCAAATGTCTATTATTTTAGACAATGGTTTAGCATCCCAGATGATGAAGACATTTCTACTAGAGTTGCTCATTTTGTGTCTAATTACTGGAACTAGAACATGAGTATCTCAGTAGTCTAAGTCAATTTGCAATCAATTTATGATCAGTGAAAACCTAACTTGAGCTTAACATGATCTTGATATGTGTGCCATTTCCTTTTGATTAGATTTAGGGATAATAATTACACACAAAAATAAGGTAATTACATCCAGACCAGATATGAACTTTTACTATAAAAAATGAGTAAAAGATCATAATATATTTAAAAAATACATCTGGTTTTTATTTTAGAGAAAAACACCTTAACAAAAATCAAAGGAAGTTTTGAAAATAATCAAAAGGATCCGACAATTTTCCAGTAAATTCATGATCATATTATTCTCAAGTTATTTTGACCATTGTTAGGTCATTTTCTTGTCAATTGATTGAAAGTTTCTTTTAATCATAATCACTGGAGATGCCATTGTTACCAGAACAATTTCTGCATTGATGAATGCACACAGTTGCATGATGATGACCACTGATGATCTAACTTTTAATCCTCAAAAGTGTTTTATGCTTATACTCATTTCTTTTGATTTCAAAAGTTTTTGAGATATCCACACTTTGAGATTTGTTCATTTTTCTTTTCCCTTTTTACTCTTTTTATTCATATGTTCAAAAATACTCACTAGGAGATTATATTTTGAACATACTTTGTCCATAATCATTTTGAAGCAATGTTTTGAGAGATCTGAACATTTTTGACCATATTTTATTACAGATCTCACATCACTTATGATTAGGACTGTTTTGACACCTTATTTTCTCAATGTGTTTTAGACAAAGTCAATTTGGTCCTTTTGAAGGTACTCAACTTGCCTTTGAGCACATGAGAGATTTTGCCTAAAGTTTTATTTCCCCCTTTTCTATGTTAGCAGTCTTCTAGTGTTTCGGATGAACACAAGTTTTGCTGAACTGAGGTACATACTTTAGTGGTTATTGAGAACAACACAAATATCGAAACAACAATTGAAATCAATTTTGAAAACATCGAACGATCCCATAATTTATTAGATATTTTATAGATCTGAAAACTATGAGTGACATATGCATGAAAACACTTGTTGTGTGAGATTTGTGTGTCATATGACATCTTGGTTGATTTACAGTGTTTTTGAATAACCATTTTGATCATGATTCACTCGTTACTCCGTTTTTCAACTGAATACAACCAATCCTTTAGTATTAATAACTTTTGAGCTGAACTGTTATGTCAAATTGATTGTTAGATCGAATTTGACTGTCCAAGCTCTGATACCAATTGTTAGGATCTGGGGCCATCATGATTGTGTTTGTTTGCATAAAACGATTAATCAGAACATATGAAATTAATATAGATTGAGTGGCAAACTTTGTAAACACAATCAAAGGAAAGTATAGATTGATAAACGATTGCTTTTCATTGAGTCGAAAGATTTACATAAAAGCAAAAGATTACAATGCAAGCTTACAATCTAAACTCCCCATCAGCCTGATACACCAGAGTTGGTTGCACAAGATGAAAGGATGAATTGAGGAGAAGAACTCACTCAAAACGATCAAGTATAACAGTACAGAATACTGTCATATTTATAGGCAAACCAAACTACTGATGAGCTTCAGCTGACGTCACCATGATAGTGACATCTAACGACCTAACAAACTACTGACATGTAACATCTGATAAGTAGTAAAATGCAAAGCTAAGGAAAACTACTGCTTCACGTTCCACTGTTGTAGCCTGAGCACATATGTTGAATCTTCAGTGCATTCTTCAAAGGTGATCAGTCTTTGAGAGAGCAGTGCTTGAGTCTTCAGCAGTACTTAGGAAACAGCAGTAGATAGAGCATCAGTGTTTGTCTTCAGCAGTCGTTGGATAATCATCAGAGTTTGGTTTATCAGTTGTTGTAGTTGAGCAGCACTTAAGGTCTATCAGCTGTTAGATAACCACTGTCAAGGGGAGAGTTTAGAGTAAACTTCTGCTTATTGTGAATCCATTTTTGTGATCAGGTTTTGGCTTTACATTATCTGTTCCTCTGATAGGGTTCAATCCCAACACAGAGAGGGGGAGTCTGTGAAAGGGGGAGTCTGGATCAACAGTCAAAGGAAGATGGAAGTTAGAGTCAGGATGTGATCCTGAAGTCTGTGAAGGAAGAATGCTTATGATTTGAAGACAGAGAGTAGGAGCAAAGACCAAGACGGAAGACTCGGGAGCTGAAGACTACGTCAACATCCAAGGGGGAGTCTGTTAGTGCACGGAATGTCTGTTGACTTTGTCTGCATTATGTCTTAGGTCAAGATAGGTCAACATAGGGTCTTGAAAGACAAAATCATGTATTATGTTGATAGGTTCGCTTATGTGTACATAGGTTGTTAAAAGTTTCGCTTATATGTCAAACAAAGGTTTCGCTTATTAGTCATCATGAGGGTTTCGCTTATTAGTCATGGTCATACAAGCGAAACCCCAGGGACTATATAAAGCACTTATGAGCGAAACCATGAAAGAGACTGGTGTACATTGAAGCGGACCTGTTGATTGCTTGTGGAACGAAACTTTGTCAATTTGTAATCAGAAAGCAATAAAAGAGTAGAAATTAAAGAGGAATAGCTGTTGTAACTTCATTTACGTTGATTCCGCCTTCGTACGTGAAGATGAATGTTCTCTACTGACTATTCAGGGTCGGAACACGGTCCAACTGTTAGAAAACAGGTTTGGTATCAAAACAAATGGTTTTAATACCCTAGAGTAGTTTGGTTACAAAATACGCGAGAAAACGCATTTTGGCCGAAACTACGACTCGTCACTGAGCCTAGATAACGTGGTAATCAGTAGGTATAGTCACTAGGGACTATAACCATCGTGATTACGCTCACGTTATGAAGTTCAAACGAACTTCGTGTTGACCATAAACTGGTCAATGCAGAAAGTCAAACGCAGTTTGACTTTAATGCTTAAATGAATGAAAAACGCGAAAGAATACTTACAGAAGGTCCCTGCAAGATTGAATTCCAAGTATTTCTTAGGTATGAAGTGATAACCACTCCAACTTAGAGAAAATCTCAGAATTCAAGTGAGGAATGAAGGAAAAAGGGTGGGGGTATTTATAGGATTTCTAGAACCGTTAGAATCGTTTATCGGGAAATGAGCTTCGATCTAGACCCTCCACATGGGCCCATTGTTTTCTAATACTAGGGGTACTTGAAAACCATCAAAATTTGCCCCTAGATTGATCAAAAGCATGTCCAAATTCATTGAATACCAGCTGCTGTTTCAGAAAATGGTTTTCTGTTACTGGGCCTCTCACACGGCCCGCATAAGATACATATAGACACTTACGCTGCCCGCCTGGCAGACTATTCAGAAATTGCAGTTTTAGTCCCTGAACTTCAGAAACATGTATTTCGGCGCATTTTTGGCACGTTTAAGCCCCGTTAACCTCATTTCAAGGCTCTAAAATGAAGTTAAAGTGTAGGGAACTTGAAACATGCTCAAAAATGTGCCGGATGTAGGTTCGTTTGGTCGTACGATCGCGATGTTTGCTTAATTACGACGGAATGCGCATAAGCGCGAAAAACGATCCAAATTGCGCGACGAATGGATTTTTCTCATGCCAAACACTAAAATAAAATATTTTAATGCTTGCATAAATTTTTGGATGTCCGGAAGTATTCAGAACGTAAGTTATGCGCAAAAATGCAAACTTATGCACTTTTTGACACTTTTAGTCCCTGAATGAGCATAAAGTTTATTTTAGCACACCGAACCCCTCAAAGCTTATTTCTAAGCTATGTAAAGGATATTTAGGGTGTGTTTAACTTATGATCATGTTCTGGAATGTTCGTTACAGTTCAAATTGGCATACTTTCGCAGTTTGTCATATTTAGTCCCTGTAAGCGAATAAACTTGATTTCGGCACACCAAACCTTCCAAAACTTATTTCTAAGTTATGTAAAGGTTATTTAAGGTATGTTATGCCTATGTCACTATTCCAGAGCGTTTGTTGCATTAAACTGGTTATATTTACGCATCAGTGCGCGTATAACCTTCCAGAAAGCGATTTAAAGCCCCAAATCGAACAAGAGTTGATATGTGCAAATGATACACATGATTATACCAATCCCAAGTATGAAATACAATATTTCATTGGTTTGGTATTTGTTTGATGGCTGAAGTGACACAGATGTCACAGAATATTCCGAAACCCTCACGGCGGAACAAACATAGTTAATTTCACAAGATTGAAAAACGGTTTTCAAACTGTCGAAAATCAATGGGTTGTAAATCATGGGGGTACATTTGCAGAAAATATAATATGTTGCATTTCAGTGCACGAAAAGCAGAAAATGGATGGCGAGACAAAGTTATCTACATCGGCTTGTCAAATTTTCTTTAAATGGTTTTGAATTTTAGGGGGAGTAAGAAATCTTCAGAAAATCCAAAAACATTAAAAAATTTGAAAAAGCCAAAAACATGATAAAATTCAAAATGAGTTTTGTGTAAAAAGAGGAAATGATAGTACATCAGTAGACAATCATAGTACGCTAAAGAAATGTAATGCTATAATGTGATAAACGGTCTCACTGATGATGTGCCAGTAGGTTTTTACACGCTTAGTAGATTATTTTCGAGATATAAACCTAAATATCAAATACTTGCTTATTTCGTAGGGAACATCTCTCGGATATATGGGTAACCCCCGAAATCTTGTTTGAAAGACCCCTCTTTCTGAGATACTAGGTCTTTATGCTTAGTGATATCTGGGGTAGGACTTCTAATTTTGCGGAAGCAATGGCCTAGTCCCCATATAATATTTTTCGCTTGCTTGAAATATAGCATCACCTTCTGCATAAAAATTGATAAAATATCGAAAGATACGAATCAATTGAAGTTGAAGAAAAGATTCTCTAAAGAGAAGACACCTAAAGTCGAACCGTCATCTCTCTTATTTTGCGGAAGCAATAGCCTGGGCTCTCACGGTCTCGCATTTACCCTTTTACAGATCTCATCTAGGAATATTCACCTGTAAGACTGAATATTGGGATCTGGATACGGGAGTATATTCTAAGGTGGGGCACGCGAATAAGTTTAAGTCTTATAAAACACTAATTTCGTATCTTGAATCAGATGAACTTTGTGTGAAAATTTAAGTGGATCAATATACTGACAATCTAAGTGAATCGTTTAGAACTTCAAGTGTTTTAAAGCTCAACGGTACTAGTGATTTGTCATAAACTGATATGATCCTCTGACACGAACTCAAACAAAAATATTGTCTGTAAATATTTCTTTATTGCTTTATATTTCAGAAAATTTCAAAAAGATTTTTGATTCCGTTTTATTTTCGACAACCGATGACTGAAAGCTGAGTTTCAAAATCTAAGTATGCTAAACGTGTTTCTGAAAATAAAACAAGTTCATTAAGTTGAAACTTGAAGTTTTTAAACTCAAAAATCAAAAACAGTTTGTGGTATCTCCAAGGTCATTAAGTTGGACATGGATGATTTACTGTGAGGGAGTTGGTTGCTTAATCTGTTAAAAATCTCTTATATAGAGATAGTTTTCGATTTGGTTGCTTATATTGCCAAATCTTAGAAATTTGTTGATAGGGGAAGTTGAAATGTTCTAAAAGTGCCAGGTTACGATTCCTGGACAACTGAAAATACTTTCACTGTAAAAATATTTTTGTATATAAAGCCAGGTCATCAATCCTGGAGATTCAAAATGTTTTTACTTATGAATGTATGAGATTTGCAGATGGTATTCCAGACTACGATCCCGATAGCCGAGTCTAACAGGGAGTCTGAAGACAAGCTCAGCACAAGGGGGAGCGTGCATTCGAGGAGCCAGGAAACTATCCTGAAGGAGCTTGTATCCGGAAAGCCAGGTGTTGATCACAAAGCACGAAAGCTTGACAAAAGGGGGAGCCTGAAGGAAGAGTCTATCAAGAGAGAGTGCAAGTGAAGCTGAAGACAGATCCACCGGGATTCTGTTCGAGCAAGATGGAGTCTGTGGTTGCTGATGGTATGAAACCTTCAAGAAGACTCATAGAGAGAGAAAAGACAAGACGCTACGAGATTGACTGCGGCAATATCCAAAGGGGAGTCTGTTAGTGTAGTAATGTCTATCGCCTCTGTCAATCCAACTCGTAGCAGATTCAGAAGTAAACTAGAGTTTATATTGTAATATTTAGGAAAAAAGGCAAGGTGGCATTCTTGTAAATAAGGGGAAATCCCTTATAACCTTGTGCCTATAAATAGGAGCCTTTAGGGTTTCATTTGAGAACTTTTTGCCATTTGTGAGATTTGGAGCTTGGTGCTTAGAGAGAGAAACTAGTGAGAGAAACTATTGCTCAAGGTGATTCGTGGTGCTTGTACTTGTCGTATATTCAATAGAATCACGTTAATTTGTACGTTCTTGTGTTCGGTCACGCACGTTCACGGATTCCGCACGTCGAACGTGTCGTTACGCAATCGTTCGAGTCAAAAACCGGTCCTACAAGTCAACATGCTTTTATATAGGCCATAAAAACATGAATGATACAATATTTTACTTTGTATAGACAGTAAAGTAACGCCAAGACACCATGGAAAAATGATAGAAAGAATTCACCTTCAACATAAGAAACTAGTTATTAAAGTCAATAATAGTACGGGTTCTGGACCTGTGATTTAGCTTTCACCAACCTCAGCCCAACAAAGAAGAGATCGGCAATTATGTTCGTACAACGCCTCGAACGGAGCTGCCTGGATGCTAGAGTGGTAACTACTACTGTAAGAAAACTCTACCAAAGGAAGATGTCTTTTGTCACACCCCCAAAATCCACCTGCGGAGTATCACCGCTTGGGAGCGTGACATGACCAGGATCAAGCCACCAATCATATTGAACATGTAATTAAATAGTAAAAGTTATCCATCAATACGAAAGGTGTTTATCAAAACCAACATAGTAAATGTAGCGGAAGCATTTATGTAAAACCCAACATAAGTATTAATGTTTGAAATGTCATAAGTGTTTAATAAGTAATCACGATCCATCTGCCCACAACGACCTGCTCCTCCTTGTGCAAGCTCCGTTAGTACCTAAGGTGTCACACCCCCAAAATCCCACACGCGGAGTACCACCGCTTGGAGGCGTGACTGACCAGGATCAAGCCACCAATTATATCAAACATAGCATTTAATAATAAACAAAGACATAATTGGTGTTCAAAACCAAACACTGTTTAAGTAGCGGAAGCATTAAATGTAAATCCCAAAACATAAGTATCAATGTGTGAATGTTAAAAGTGTTTAATAAGCATTCACGAGTTCTTGTCCACAACGACCCGCCTCTCCTCTGGTGCAAGCTCCAAGTATACCTAAGGCCCTGCAAGGCATGCAGCAAATAATCAACAAACTAGTTGAGCGAGTTCACAGAAAGTAAGTTCATAACATGCATAAGTATAGCTAGTGGGGGCTTCCCATACTAGTGTGTACTAAAGGTGGGGGTTTCCCATGTTCATCCTGGTTAATGAGGGCTTCTCATTAACGGTACTTACTAGACTAACTTCCGACCATGTATTCTTCTTTACCGAGAACAGGAAAACGTACAGGGTCACGTAGGCTTTACGTGACGTGCCCTTCCCCGAGGACAGTGGTACGCGTGGGGGCTACGTAGGCTTTACGCAGCGTGGCCTTCCGACCTAGAAGCCAGTGAATGGTATTGGGTTACGTAGGCTTTACGTAACGTGTCCTTCCCGACCCGAGAGACATATGGCAAATATACTGGGTTACGTAGGCTTTACGTAACGTGTCCTGACTAT
This sequence comes from Helianthus annuus, assembly GCF_002127325.2. Lineage (NCBI taxonomy): Eukaryota > Viridiplantae > Streptophyta > Magnoliopsida > Asterales > Asteraceae > Helianthus > Helianthus annuus. Next base: position 104,205,893 of record NC_035445.2, read on the forward strand.
CCTGAGGACGATGGTCTATAGTCTGGTATATGCGTAAGTACGAGTAATTATTCCACATTCATCATATCCAACCCAATTCCCAACCCGGGAATCCATGCCTTGGCTGTGTGAACTCACCTTGGTTTGCTCGGTATTGTCACAAAGAGTATAGATAAGCTAGTAATTTGTCAATCACGTCCTAGCATGGTTGTAATACAAGTCAGGTTTGGTTCAATGATGCACGTAAACAACATGGCAAACACGTATGCACGCAAACACATTAAGTACACTACTTGTGCTATTCGGATGGTTGGGCCAAAGAACTTGTGCGAGCCCAACCATCTTGTGCGATGAGAGTCTAGGCCCAAACCTTACCCGGCCCAACTGAAAAACAACTCAAATATAATGTTCATTGATCCAATAGCAATCGGCCCAAAATAAAGACAAGTAACAAACATCTTGTGCGTGTCCTATGGGTTGTGCGATTTGGGATTGGGCTTGAGGCCCAATCGGTTAATCAAGTGTCAAAGCATGAACGAGTGAAGCTAGTCCAACCCGATAGTTAACATATAACAGTTAAGAAAGCTCATGTACTTGTGCGATTCAGCTATTTACCCAGCCCAACCGTTCAAGTAACCCTTAACACTTACGGCCCAAATAACGAAGCAATTACTGGTGCGATAGATCTTGGGCTGTCCGGCCCAAAGTACAGCCTTGTGCGACCAGACTGCCTTTGTGCGACTGGGCTGTACTTGTACGACTGGACCAGTTTGTGCGATAGGTCTTGTGTGATCCGCCTAGTTGTGCGATTGGACTTCTTGTACACCAAGAAGTCTTGTGCGGTTGGTTTAACAAACTCCACCATTCAAGCAATCAGTTATAATGAGTTTATCAGTTTCCTTTTTCAACAATCAATTAACATAATTTCAATAAATCGGTTAACCTAATATTGATCAAACATGCTTTCATCTTTAATTCATATGAACCCTAGTTATTACACTTATGAACAATAACAACAATCCTACACTTAATCATATCATGGTCCGATTTCAAGAACATACTCACATGACCAAATATCAAAAACACCATTAAACATCAAACGATTAACAGAACTATTAACATGAATCCGTTTTACACATCACCTCATCACAACCGATTACCATATATCCTTACTTCCGATTTTTTTGTGTTAAGATCATGAGGTATATTCACATATATTGACTAGCCTAGATCGATCAACTATCATCATGTAACATCATTTGAGTGCATATCACATACAATCAAATAGTAAACAAGCAACATACACTAACCGGTTGGAAATCAAGAGAGGGGCGATGATCCTCTTGTGCCTTGTGCCGTCGGGTTCTAAGCAGCCGAGAGAGAGAGGGTTTAGGGTTGTGTGTGTTTTTGTGTTGGTAACCAATGAGAAACAAGGCCCCTAACAGCTTGTTTGTTCTCGTGAAAGGGAAGTGGGCCGAACCCCTTATGGACCGCCCTATGGGTCCGTGTACAAGAATGAGGCCCAAACGGCCTTGTGCGAGTGGTGTGTATGATGTGCGGTTCGAGTTATTAACATTCATATATATACAAAGCACACAATAACAAAACGTTTATTAAATCCAAACATATAATCCAGTTCACATATGCACGTAGCGTTACACAAAGCGAGTCTAAAGTTCGAGTTGTCACATTATCCCCAACTAATTGGAAATTTCGTCCCGAAATTTGGTATGCACTCACTGAGGAAGCTAGGTAAACTGTACTGTTTACTGGTTTTCCTGGGGTGTCACATCCTCCCCCCGTTGATCTGGAATTTCGTCCCGAAATTCCGAAGTAGTAGCTTCAGCCTCAGTAGTGGTTGCCTGGTTCCCGAATAAATGGGGGTACTTTTCTGTCATCCTGTCTTCGCGTTCCCAGGTGTACTCTGGGCCACGTTTGGAGTTCCAACGAACTCGAACAAGAGGGATTCTCTTGTGTTTGAGGACCTTCACATCCCGGTCCGTGATTTCTACTGGTTCCTCAACGAACTGCAACCGCTCGTCGATAGTGAGTTCCTTAAAAGGAATGATGAGGTTTTCATCAGATAGGCACTTCTTTAAGTTCGATACGTGAAAGACATTGTGAACTGCCCCGAGTTCAGCTGGTAGGTTCAACTTGTAGGCTACCTTGCCAATCTTTTCTATGATTTCGAATGGTCCGACGTACCGCGGATTCAGTTTACCCCGTTTGCCAAAACGAACCACACCCTTCCAGGGTGAAACTTTCAATAACACCCGGTCCCCGACCTCAAATTCCAACGGCTTTCTACGCTTGTCCGCGTAGGCTTTCTGACGGTCGCGTGCTGCCGCCATGCGTTGTCGTATCTGTGCGATCTTTTCTGTGGTGTCCACTACAATCTCTGGACCCGTGATCTGACTATCTCCCACCTCTGCCCAACAGAGAGGTGACCGGCATTTTCGCCCGTACAATGCCTCGAATGGAGCGGCTTGAATGCTGGTGTGATAGCTATTATTATACGAAAATTCCACCAAAGGGAGATGCTTTTCCCAGCCGTTGCCGAAATCGATAACGCATGCCCGAAGCATGTCTTCAAGGGTTTGAATCGTTCGCTCAGACTGCCCATCCGTCTGAGGGTGGTATGCTGTGCTCATGTCTAACCTTGAGCCAAAAGATTTGTGCATTGCTTGCCAAAGTTCTGACGTGAATCGTGCATCGCGATCCGAGATGATAGATGTGGGCACCCCGTGCCTCGAGACAACTTCTTTAAGATATACGTCTGCGAGAGTAGAGAACTTATCCGTTTCCTTAATCGGCAGGAAGTGTGCAGACTTGGTGAGTCGATCAACGATCACCCATATTGTGTCGTTCCCACGCTGGGATCTAGGTAAGCCTGTAACGAAATCCATGGAAATTTCTTCCCATTTCCATTGTGGTATCTTAGGCTGCTGAAGTAGGCCAGCTGGTTTCTGGTATTCAACCTTGACTCTCGCACAGGTCAAGCACTTTCCAACGTACGTAGCAATGTGGGCCTTCATACTAGGCCACCAATAAGTAGTACTGATATCGTGGTACATTTTATCCGACCCTGGATGTACCGAATAGCGAGACTTGTGTGCTTCGTCCATCACAAGTTCGCGTAGACCGCCATAAAGTGGGACCCAAATACGGCCCGTTACATAGTAGGCGCCGTCTTCCTTTTGTTCCATTTGCTGTCGTGAACCGCGTAAGGCTTCAGCCTTGACGTTTTCGGGCTTCAGTGCTTCTATCTGAGCAGCTCGTATCTGAGCTGGTAGGCTAGACTGAATCGTAAGCTGTAGCGCTCGCACGCGCCGTGGTAAAGTGTCTTTTCGACTAAGGGCGTCAGCCACAACATTGGCTTTGCCTGGATGATACTTGATGGCGCATTCATAGTCATTAAGTAACTCGACCCATCGTCGTTGACGCATATTCAAATCCTTCTGCTTAAGGATATGCTCGAGACTCCTGTGATCGGTGTAAATCGTGCACCTGGTACCGTACAGGTAGTGTCGCCATATCTTAAGCGCGAAAACAACAGCTCCCAGCTCTAAATCGTGCGTCGTGTAGTTCCGTTCATGAACCTTTAGCTGACGAGAGGCGTAGGCAATCACTTTATCCCGCTGCATCAATACGCATCCCAGACCCTGTATGGATGCGTCACAATATACTACGAAGTCATCTGTGCCCTCTGGCAATGAAAGAATAGGTGCACTGCAAAGCCTATCCTTTAGATACTGAAAAGCAGTTTCCTGCGTGTTGCCCCAACGGTAGGTGACACCCTTCTGTGTCAGTAGTGTGAGTGGCTGCGCAATCTTCGAGAAATCCTTAATAAACCGTCTGTAATAACCTGCCAGACCCAAGAATTGGCGTATTTCTGTCGGCGTACGCGGTGCAGGCCAGTTCCTGATCGAATCTACCTTGGATGGATCGACATGAATCCCATCCTTGTTCACTACGTGGCCTAAGAAGTGGACTTCACGAAGCCAGAAGTCGCATTTAGAAAGCTTGGCGTACAACTGTTCCTTCCGAAGGAGTTCCAATATGAGACGAAGATGCTGCTCGTGTTCCTCCTGACTCTTGGAGTAAATCAGAATGTCGTCGATGAATACTATGACGAACTTGTCAAGGTAGGGTTTGCACACCCTGTTCATAAGATCCATAAACACCGCTGGCGCGTTCGTTAACCCGAATGGCATGACGAGAAACTCGTAGTGACCGTAACGAGTTCTGAAGGCTGTCTTGGAGACGTCCTCATCCCGGACTCTCAGCTGATGATACCCAGACCTTAAGTCTATCTTCGAATAGTAACACGACCCTTGCAACTGGTCGAATAAGTCGTCGATGCGCGGAAGAGGATAACGGTTCTTCACCGTCACCTTGTTGAGTTCACGGTAGTCAATGCACATCCTGAACGTACCGTCTTTCTTTTTCACGAAGAGCACTGGAGCTCCCCAAGGCGAAGAGCTTGGACGAATGAAACCCTTCTCCAAGAGTTCCTGCAGTTGCTTTGATAATTCCTCCAATTCTGATGGAGCTAGACGATATGGTGCGCGAGCTATGGGTGCTGCTCCTGGAGCGAGCTCGATCTGGAATTCGACCTGACGATGAGGCGGTAAGCCAGGTAAGTCTTCAGGAAACACCTGAGGGTAATCACGTACAATTGGAATATCCTCCAATTTCTTTTCCTTTGCTGATGCATCTGTAACGAGAGCCAGAATGGCTGTGTGACCTTTACGTAAGCACTTCTGAGCCTTCAAGAAAGAGATGATGCCAACCACAGCACCACTCTTGTCGCCTTGAACTTCTAGAGGTTCCTGACCAGAACGAGGAATGCGAATAACCTTCTCGCTGCATAAGATTTCTGCCTGGTGTTGGGATAACCAATCCATCCCAATCACAACGTCGAAGCTACCCAAAACTATGGGAATGAGATCAATAGAGAAGGCTTGACCAGCTAGGATAAGATTACAACCCTGAACTACGTGCGTGGCTTCTAAACTTTTACCGTTAGCTAACTCTACTACATGTTTGGTGGGTAAAAGTGTTGGTGCACGTTTTAGCAGTTGACACATTTTCACAGACATATAGCTTGTATCCGCACCCGAATCAAACAAAACAGTAACGTAAATATTGTCGAGGAGAAACTTACCCATAACAACGTTGGGATCGTTCACTGCGTCGCCTCGACCTAGCACAAAAGCATGACCACGAGCTTCATTGCCGTTGTTGTTGTTTCCACCGTTGTTGTTCCCGTTGCCCTGGTTATTATTGTTGTTGCGGTTCTGGTTCAATTGAGGGCAATCGCGTTTGAAATGACCTTCAGCCCCACACTGGAAACATCCCCGGTTTCCACGCTGTGGCTGCTGCTGCTGCTGCTGGTTCTGTGGAGCTGGTTGCTGAGGCTGCTGATTCTGATTTGCAGGCCGTGGACTCCTACAGTCTTTGGCCTCGTGACCCATCTTAAGACACCTTTGACAACGACCCTTGTTACATGGGCCGTGGTGATGCCTGTTGCAGTTGTGGCACCTGGGTTGACTACCCTGATATCTCCTCTGTCTGTGACCACTAGAGGATTGCTGACTGGGACTCTGATAGTGATCGATCTTCTGCTGCTGAGCTTGTGGCTGAACAGATGCTGAACCTTTGCTGGAATCCCCATCCCATTTCCTTTTACTGTCACCAGATGTAGCAGGAGTAACGGAGGTGGTGACGTTAGCAGTAGCGTTAACACGCTTGGGCAGTCTATTCTGATCCACTGCCTGATCGGTGATACGGTGAGCGAGACGCTGAATTTCCTGGATGTTTTCGAGGTTAGCCGACGTCACGTGGCTCTGAATTTCTGGCGCCAATCCCTTGAGATACAACTCAATGCGCTTGTATGGAGGGTCCACCATAGTAGGACACAGAACGGCTAGCTCATTAGACCGTTTAGTATACGCCTCGATTTCCGATCCAACCATTTTTAAGTTATAAAGCTCGTCTTCCAGCTTGTGAATATCTTCACGCGTGCAATACTCACGCTTGATGAGTTCTTTAAAGTCGTTCCATGGGGTGGCGTTAGCAGCTGCCAACCCTAAGATCTGGACTTGGGCGTTCCACCAAGTCAATGCTATCCCTTCCAAAGTACCGGTAGCAAATTTGACCTTGCGAGCCTCAGGGCACTCGCACATTTCGAATACTGATTCTAGCTTCTCGAACCAGTGGAGGAGTCCAACCGCTCCTTCTGTGCCGCTGAAAGAGTTTGGACGACAGTCCATGAAGTTCTTGAACGTGCAGACAGGCTGCTGCGCGTGTTGACCTATTGTGTACGAATAGGACGAAAGTTAAATACGAGAGTTAATGTAGGATCTAAAGATCCTAGTGTGTGCCTATACTGCAGGATATACTACCTGCTTGAGCTGCTGCAACTGCCGCAGCAACTTGAGCTTGAACAAGAGCCTCTAGCTGGGCTTGAGTCATGTTGATTCGTCCAGACATGATCTTCATAGTAACAAGTAGCATACGTAAGAATGGTTCGCGAGTAGGGCGATGACAGAAAAGCGTAGGCATATAGGTGTTCTCATGTAATCAAAGCATGTGTATCTAAGCATAATGCGAGCAAAGTTCTAAGCAGTTCTAGCAAACAGGCAATAAACATAAACCTTATTACCTAAGATGTCGAGTCTTGCACGTGGAGCGAAGCGTCGTTGTGGATCGTTGAGAGCACTGTTCTGGTTATAGTCTGGTTTTAATAAAAACGTTTTCCCATATCAAAACCAAGTTCTCTATAACCAATGGCTCTGATACCAATCTGTCACACCCCCAAAATCCCACACGCGGAGTACCACCGCTTGAGGCGTGACTGACCAGGATCAAGCCACCAATTATATCAAACATAGCATTTAATAATAAACAAAGACATAATTGGTGTTCAAAACCAAACACTGTTTAAGTAGCGGAAGCATTAAATGTAAATCCCAAAACATAAGTATCAATGTGTGAATGTTAAAAGTGTTTAATAAGCATTCACGAGTTCTTGTCCACAACGACCCGCCTCTCCTCTGGTGCAAGCTCCAAGTATACCTAAGGCCCTGCAAGGCATGCAGCAAATAATCAACAAACTAGTTGAGCGAGTTCACAGAAAGTAAGTTCATAACATGCATAAGTATAGCTAGTGGGGGCTTCCCATACTAGTGTGTACTAAAGGTGGGGGTTTCCCATGTTCATCCTGGTTAATGAGGGCTTCTCATTAACGGTACTTACTAGACTAACTTCCGACCATGTATTCTTCTTTACCGAGAACAGGAAAACGTACAGGGTCACGTAGGCTTTACGTGACGTGCCCTTCCCCGAGGACAGTGGTACGCGTGGGGGCTACGTAGGCTTTACGCAGCGTGGCCTTCCGACCTAGAAGCCAGTGAATGGTATTGGGTTACGTAGGCTTTACGTAACGTGTCCTTCCCGACCCGAGAGACATATGGCAAATATACTGGGTTACGTAGGCTTTACGTAACGTGTCCTGACTATCCTGAGGACGATGGTCTATAGTCTGGTATATGCGTAAGTACGAGTAATTATTCCACATTCATCATATCCAACCCAATTCCCAACCCGGGAATCCCATGCCTTGGCTGTGTGAACTCACCTTGGTTTGCTCGGTATTGTCACAAAGAGTATAGATAAGCTAGTAATTTGTCAATCACGTCCTAGCATGGTTGTAATACAAGTCAGGTTTGGTTCAATGATGCACGTAAACAACATGGCAAACACGTATGCACGCAAACACATTAAGTACACTACTTGTGCTATTCGGATGGTTGGGCCAAAGAACTTGTGCGAGCCCAACCATCTTGTGCGATGAGAGTCTAGGCCCAAACCTTACCCGGCCCAACTGAAAAACAACTCAAATATAATGTTCATTGATCCAATAGCAATCGGCCCAAAATAAAGACAAGTAACAAACATCTTGTGCGTGTCCTATGGGTTGTGCGATTTGGGATTGGGCTTGAGGCCCAATCGGTTAATCAAGTGTCAAAGCATGAACGAGTGAAGCTAGTCCAACCCGATAGTTAACATATAACAGTTAAGAAACCTCATGTACTTGTGCGATTCAGCTATTTACCCAGCCCAACCGTTCAAGTAACCCTTAACACTTACGGCCCAAATAACGAAGCAATTACTGGTGCGATAGATCTTGGGCTGTCCGGCCCAAAGTACAGCCTTGTGCGACCAGACTGCCTTTGTGCGACTGGGCTGTACTTGTACGACTGGACCAGTTTGTGCGATAGGTCTTGTGTGATCCGCCTAGTTGTGCGATTGGACTTCTTGTACACCAAGAAGTCTTGTGCGGTTGGTTTAACAAACTCCACCATTCAAGCAATCAGTTATAATGAGTTTATCAGTTTCCTTTTTCAACAATCAATTAACATAATTTCAATAAATCGGTTAACCTAATATTGATCAAACATGCTTTCATCTTTAATTCATATGAACCCTAGTTATTACACTTATGAACAATAACAACAATCCTACACTTAATCATATCATGGTCCGATTTCAAGAACATACTCACATGACCAAATATCAAAAACACCATTAAACATCAAACGATTAACAGAACTATTAACATGAATCCGTTTTACACATCACCTCATCACAACCGATTACCATATATCCTTACTTCCGATTTTTTTGTGTTAAGATCATGAGGTATATTCACATATATTGACTAGCCTAGATCGATCAACTATCATCATGTAACATCATGTGAGTGCATATCACATACAATCAAATAGTAAACAAGCAACATACACTAACCGGTTGGAAATCAAGAGAGGGGCGATGATCCTCTTGTGCCTTGTGCCGTCGGGTTCTAAGCAGCCGAGAGAGAGAGGGTTTAGGGTTGTGTGTGTTTTTGTGTTGGTAACCAATGAGAAACAAGGCCCCTAACAGCTTGTTTGTTCTCGTGAAAGGGAAGTGGGCCGAACCCCTTATGGACCGCCCTATGGGTCCGTGTACAAGAATGAGGCCCAAACGGCCTTGTGCGAGTGGTGTGTATGATGTGCGGTTCGAGTTATTAACATTCATATATATACAAAGCACACAATAACAAAACGTTTATTAAATCCAAACATATAATCCAGTTCACATATGCACGTAGCGTTACACAAAGCGAGTCTAAAGTTCGAGTTGTCACATAAGGTCCTGCAAGGCATGCAACAGAGAGTCAACAACTAGTTGAGCGAGTTCACAGAAAGTAAATGCGTAACAGTAAGTTCATGAGTAATAAGTGGCTCTACTGGGCCAATATAGGTTTCTATTGGTGGGGGCTTCCCATATTATTAATCCACTAGACTATGCGTAACCATATGTGTTCTTCACAACCGAGAACAGTAATACGTACAAGTTTACGCAGGATTTACGTAAGTATCCTTCACAACCGAGGATAGGGTACGTGGGGGGTTTACGTAGGTTTTACGTAAGTGCCTGACACAACCGAGGCAGTAGTGAGTATCCGTTCATGCAGGTTTTACATGAGTATCCTTCACAACCGAGGATAGCGAGTAACTTAGTTATACGTAGATTTTACGTATGTGTCCTGCACAACCGAGGACGATGGTATAGTAGTCTAGTAACAGTGTCCGTATGAGTCTATTCAACCATATCCTTATCAATCCCATTCCCAACGCCCCGGGAATCCCATGCCTTGGTAAGAGTGTGAACTCACCTTGGTTTGCTCGGCAGATACACAATATAAGGTTCTTGAACTAACGAGGTCAACCACGTCCTAACAGGGTTACCATACAAGTCAGGTTTTGACTTCAAGTAATGCACGTACCAGTTATACAAGTTAACACGTTACTATCACGTATTGATCATGGTAACATCTTAGGAATCAAATAATATATCATGAAGCCCAAATGATAATGGCCCAACCCATTGTGCGATCTGCATGCTTGTGCGCTCCTCAATGGATTGTGCGATTCAAAATGACCGGCCCAAATAATAACACATAACAGCCCAATACATTAACCTAATAACAATCTTGTGCGATCCGGATGGGCTGGCCCGATCCGGGTTGCTTGTGCGATCTGCTTAAATTAACCAGCCCAACATATCATTTGGCCCAAGCAGTTAAACAACATTCCCTATTGTGCGACTGGTCATGACTTGTGCGGTCAGGTTCCTTTGTGCGACTGGTAACCTCTCGTGCGAACGGATCCTTGTGCGATTGGGATTGAGATTGGGCCTAAGGCCCAACAGTGAAGCAGCTTATGCGATCCGATACACTTACGGCCCAAATTAGAAATCAGCCAACAATCTTGTGCGACTGAGGGCTGCTTGTGAGTTCGGGTCCTCTTGTGCGAAGAGACCCCTTGTGCGACTAAGGGTCTTGTGCGACCGGTTAACAAATCCGGAAATTATGTACATTAGTTACAACCCATTTAATTGTTTCCATATTATCAATTATTCGGTCAACACAATTAATCAATTCCCTATTTTTATGATCACCAATTAACATCCAAATTGTTTCCAACTTAATCTAGTATCGATCAAAACAAGCAAATAATTCATGAATTTGTATGAACTCTAACATGATTATATGAACAATGACAACATGGCATCTATCACAATTAACAATCGGCCCAAAACCCTTAGTTCGAGCATGATTCCTACTAACCACAACATCCGATCATGAACATACTAGATCCTAGCACATGATTATCCATCAATTATCATTCATATCACAGCCGATTACAATCATTCGGTTTCATATATCAAACAATCTGATTATTATTGCAAAACACATATAAGCCGATTCATCTTGACATTAGCTATAACACAACATCAAACAACAACAACAAACACTTAACATACTAACCGGATTCGAGAAGGAACAAGGATGATCCGAACAATAGGGTGATCTTGTGCCGTCGGGTTCCAAGCAAAACGAGAGGGAGAGAGAAAGTCGTCTAGGGTTTTGTGTGTGTTATGAGAATTGTAACAAATGAGAGAACAATCCCCCTCTAATGGTGTTTGTACGCATAAGAGGAATGGGCCGGCCCTTGCTTGGGCTGCCCTTGAACCGTGTGCGAGCAATGTGGCCCAACTTGGGCTTGTGCGATTGTTGTGTGTGTTGTGCGATCGGATCAAGTTGTGCGTTTAATACAAACATGCAATACATACACACAATACATATTGCACACGACATACATACACGTAACACATAAGGCACATAACATTTCATAAAATTATTAGATAGTAAACTTTCACATACGCACGTAACGTTACAAGACAAGTCTAAAGTACGAGTTGTCACATTATCCCCAACTAAAAAGAAATTTCGTCCCGAAATTTGGTACGCACTCACTGAGGAAGCTAGGTAAGTTCAATCGTTCACTTGTTTTCCTGGGGTGTCACATCCTCCCCCGTTGATCTGGAATTTCGTCCCAAAATTCCGAAGTAGTAGATTCAGCCTCAGTAGTGGTTGCATTGATTCCGAATAACTGGGGGTACTTTTCTGTCATCCTGTCTTCGCGTTCCCAGGTGTACTCTGGGCCACGTTTGGAGTTCCAACGTACTCGAACAAGAGGGATTCTCTTGTTTTTGAGGACCTTCACTTCCCGGTCCGTGATTTCAACTGGTTCCTCGACGAACTGCAACTGCTCGTCGATAGTGAGTTCTTTGAAAGGAATGATAAGGGTCTCATCTGATAGGCATTTCTTCAGATTCGACACGTGAAAGACATTGTGAACTGCCCCGAGTTTAGCTGGTAGGTTCAATCTGTAGGCTACCTTGCCGATTTTCTCAATGATCTCGAATGGTCCGACGTACCGCGGATTTAGTTTGCCCCGTTTGCCAAAACGAACCACACCCTTCCAGGGTGAGACATTTAGTAAAACCCGGTCCCCGACCTGAAATTCCAACGGCTTTCTACGCTTGTCCGCGTAGGCTTTCTGACGGTCGCGTGCTGCTGCCATGCGTTGTCTTATCTGTGCAATCTTTTCTGTGGCGTCCACTACAATCTCTGGACCCGTAATCTGACTATCCCCCACCTCTGCCCAACAGAGAGGTGACCGGCATTTACGTCCGTACAATGCCTCAAATGGAGCGGCTTGTATGCTGGTGTGATAACTGTTATTGTATAAGAACTCCACCAAAGGGAGGTGCTTTTCCCAGCCGTTGCCGAAATCAATAACGCATGCCCTAAGCATGTCTTCAAGAGTTTGGATCGTTCGCTCAGACTGCCCATCCGTCTGAGGATGATACGCTGTGCTCATGTCTAAACGTGAGCCGAAAGATTTATGCATCGCTTGCCAAAGCTCTGACGTGAATCGTGCATCCCGATCCGAAATGATGGAGGTGGGCACCCCGTGCCTCGAAACAACTTCTTTAAAATAGACGTCTGCGAGAGTGGAGAACTTATCCGTTTCCTTTATAGCCAGAAAGTGTGCAGACTTGGTGAGTCGATCCACGATCACCCATATGGTATCATTCCCCCGCTGGGATCTAGGTAAGCCCGTAACGAAATCCATGGAAATTTCTTCCCATTTCCATTGCGGTATCTTGGGTTGCTGAAGTAGACCCGCTGGTTTCTGGTATTCAACCTTGACTCTTGCACAGGTCAAGCACTTGCCAACGTACGTAGCGATGTGGGCCTTCATGCTTGGCCACCAATAAGTAGTTCTGATGTCGTGGTACATCTTATCCGACCCTGGATGCACCGAGTAGCGAGACTTGTGAGCTTCATCCATTACAAGTTCGCGTAGACCGCCATAAAGTGGGACCCAAATACGCCCCGTTACATAGTAGGCGTCGTCTTCCTTCTGTTCTAATCGTTGTCGTGAGCCGCGTAAGGCTTCAGCTTTGACATTTTCAGGCTTCAATGCTTCCACCTGAGCATTTCGTATCTGTACTGGCAGGCTGGACTGTATAGTAAGCTGTAGCGCTCGTACGTGCTTAGGTAATGTGTCTTTCCGACTGAGGGCGTCAGCCACAACATTGGCTTTGCCTGGATGGTACTTGATAGCGCATTCGTAATCGTTCAGTAACTCGACCCATCGTCGTTGACGCATGTTCAAATCCTTCTGCTTAAGAATATGCTCGAGACTCCTGTGATCGGTGTAAATCATGCACCTGGTACCGTACAGGTAGTGTCGCCATATCTTAAGCGCGAAAACAACAGCTCCCAGCTCTAAATCGTGCGTCGTGTAGTTCCGTTCGTGAATCTTAAGTTGGCGCGAAGCATAAGCAATAACCTTGTCGCGCTGCATTAACACACATCCGAGTCCCCGAATGGATGCATCACAATAAACAACGAAGTCATCTGTGCCCTCTGGCAAAGAGAGGATAGGTGCACTGCAAAGTCTATCCTTTATGTGCTGAAAAGTAGTCTCCTGGGGCTCTCCCCAGTGATAGGTGACACCCTTCTGTGTCAGTAGCGTAAGTGGCTGAGCTATCTTTGAGAAATCCTTGATAAATCGTCTGTAGTAACCCGCCAAACCCAAGAATTGGCGTATTTCCGTTGGCGTACGTGGTGCAGGCCAGTTTCTGATCGAATCTACCTTGGATGGATCGACATGGATCCCATCCTTGTTCACTACGTGGCCTAGAAAGTGGACTTCACGAAGCCAGAAGTCGCATTTCGAAAACTTAGCGTACAGCTGTTCCTTCCGTAGGAGTTCTAGAATAAGGCGTAGATGCTGCTTGTGCTCCTCCTGACTCTTGGAGTAGATCAGAATGTCGTCGATGAAGACAATGACGAACTTGTCAAGATAGGGTTTGCACACCCTGTTCATAAGGTCCATAAATACGGCAGGCGCGTTCGTTAATCCGAACGGCATGACAAGAAACTCGTAGTGGCCATAACGAGTTCTGAATGGGGTTTTGGAGACGTCCTCATCCCGGACTCTCAGCTGATGATAACCTGACCTCAGGTCTATCTTCAAATAGTAGCACGACCCTTGCAACTGGTCGAATAAGTCGTCTATGCGTGGAAGAGGATAACGGTTCTTCACTGTTACCTTGTTAAGTTCACGGTAGTCGATGCACATTCTGAACGTACCGTCTTTCTTTTTCACAAATAGTACTGGAGCTCCCCAAGGCGAAGAGCTTGGACGAATGAAGCCCTTTTCCAAGAGCTCTTGTAGCTGCTTTGACAATTCCTCCAATTCTGATGGAGCTAGAGGATATGGTGCGCGAGCTATGGGTGCTGCTCCTGAAGCGAGCTCGATTTGAAATTCGACTTGGCGATGTGGCGGTAAACCAGGTAAATCTTCAGGAAACACCTGAGGATAGTCGCGAACAATTGGAATATCCTCCAATTTCTTTTCCTTTGCTGATACGTCTGTAACGAGTGCCAAGATTGCGGTGTGACCCTTCCGCAGACACTTCTGAGCCTTCAAGAAATAGATGATGCCAACCACAGCACCACTCTTGTCGCCTTGGACTTCGAGAGATTCTTGACCAGTACGGGGAATGCGAATGATCTTCTCACTGCACAAGATCTCTGCCTGATGTTGGGATAACCAATCCATCCCAATAACGATATCAAAACTTCCCAAGACTATGGGAATAAGGTCGATCGAGAATGTCTGACCGGCTAAGACGATACTACAACCCCTGACTATTTGCGTGGCTTCTAAACTCTTACCATTAGCTAGTTCTACGACGTGTTTGGTGTTTAGGGGTGTTGGTGCACGTTTTAACAATTTACTAGCTTTCACAGAAATATAACTTGTATCCGCACCCGAATCAAACAAAACAGTAATGTAAATATTGTCGAGGAGAAACTTACCCATAACTACGTTGGGATCGTTCACTGCGTCACCTCGACCTAGCACAAAAGCGTCCCCTAGCTTCGTTGCCATTGTTGTTGTTGTTCCCACCGTTGTTGTGCCCGTTGCCCTGGTTATTGTTGTTGCGATTTTGGTTCTGGTTCAGTTGAGGACAGTCGCGTTTGAAATGACCTTCAGCCCCACACTGGAAACATCCCCGGTTTCCAAGCTGTGGCTACTGCTGCTGCTGCGGGTTCTGTGGAGCTGGTTGTTGGGGTTGCTGGTCCTGATTTGCAGGCCGTGGGCTCCTACAGTCTTTGGCCTCGTGACCCATCTTGAGACATCTTTGACAACGACCCTTGTTGCACTGGCCGCTGTGATGTCTGTTGCAGTTGTGACACTTAGGGTGAAACCCTTGATACCTTCTCTGTCTATGACCACCAGAGGATTGCTGACTAGGACTCTGGTAGTGGTCAGTCTTTTGCTGCTGAGCTTGAGATTGAACTGTTGCTGAACCTTTGCTAGAATCCCCATCCCACTTTCTTTTGTTGTCACTGGGTGTAGTGGGAGTAGCGGCTGAAGTAGTAGCACCGATGCGTTTGGGCAACTTGTTTTGTTCCACCGCCTGATCCGTGAGGCGATGAGCAAGACGCTGGATATCCTGAATGTTGTCGAGGTTAGCCGATGTAACATGGCTCTGAATTTCTGAGGCTAGACCCTTGAGGTACAACTCGATGCGTTTGATGGGAGGGTCTACCATGGTAGGACACAAAATAGCCAGTTCGTTCGATCGCTTCGTGTAAGCTTCTATCTCTGACCCCGTCATCTTCAAATGATAAAACTCATTTTCCAGCTTGTGAATGTCGTCACGCGTGCAGTACTCACGCTTGATGAGTTCCTTGAAATCGTTCCAGAGTGTGGCGTTAGCAGCTGCCAACCCTAAAATCTGAACTTGGGCGTTCCACCAAGTTAGTGCTATTCCTTCTAGCGTGCCAGTGGCGTATTTCACCCTGCGAGCCTCAGGGCATTCGCACATCTCGAATACAGACTCAAGCTTCTCAAACCAGTGGAGGAGTCCCACTGCCCCCTCTGTGCCGCTGAAAGTACTTGGACGACAGTCCATGAAGTTATTGAAGGTGCAGACAGGTTGCTGCGCGTGTTGACCTATTGTGTATGAATAGGGCAAAGTTTAAATACAAGGGCTAGTTTAGGAGTGCAGGATCTAAAGATCCTAGTGTAAGTTATGACTACAGGATATACTACCTGCTTGGGCAGCTGCAAGTGCCGCAGCAACTTGAGCTTGAACGAGAGCCTCTAGCTGGGCTTGAGTCATGTTAATTCGTCCAGACATGATCTTCATAGTAAAAGTAACGTAAGTGAGAGTGGTTCGCGAGTAGGGCGATGACAGAAAAGCGTAAGCACGTAGGTATTCTCATGTAATAAAGTCATGTGTATCTAAGCGTAATGCGAGCAAAGTTCTAAGCAGTTCTAGCAAACAGGCAATAAACATAAACCTTATTACCTAGGATGTCGAGTCTTGCACGTGAAGCGAAGCGTCGTTGTGGATCGTTGAGAGCACTGTTCGGGTTATAGTCTGGTTTTAATAAAAACGTTTTCCCATATTAAAACCTAGTTCTCTATAACCAATGGCTCTGATACCAATCTGTCACACCCCCAAAATCCACCTGCGGAGTATCACCGCTTGGGAGCGTGACATGACCAGGATCAAGCCACCAATCATATTGAACATGTAATTAAATAGTAAAAGTTATTCATCAATACGAAAGGTGTTTATCAAAACCAACATAGTAAATGTAGCGGAAGCATTTATGTAAAACCCAACATAAGTATTAATGTTTGAAATGTCATAAGTGTTTAATAAGTAATCACGATCCATCTGCCCACAACGACCTGCTCCTCCTTGTGCAAGCTCCGTTAGTACCTAAGGTCCTGCAAGGCATGCAGCAGAGAGTCAACAACTAGTTGAGCGAGTTCACAGAAAGTAAATGCGTAACAGTAAGTTCATGAGTAATAAGTGGCTCTACTGGGCCAATATAGGTTTCTATTGGTGGGGGCTTCCCATATTATTAATCCACTAGACTATGCGTAACCATATGTGTTCTTCACAACCGAGAACAGTAATACGTACAAGTTTACGCAGGATTTACGTAAGTATCCTTCACAACCGAGGATAGGGTACGTGGGGGGTTTACGTAGGTTTTACGTAAGTGCCTGACACAACCGAGGCAGTAGTGAGTATCCGTTCATGCAGGTTTTACATGAGTATCCTTCACAACCGAGGATAGCGAGTAACTTAGTTATACGTAGATTTTACGTATGTGTCCTGCACAACCGAGGACGATGGTATAGTAGTCTAGTAACAGTGTCCGTATGAGTCTATTCAACCATATCCTTATCAATCCCATTCCCAACGCCCCGGGAATCCCATGCCTTGGTAAGAGTGTGAACTCACCTTGGTTTGCTCGGCAGATACACAATATAAGGTTCTTGAACTAACGAGGTCAACCACGTCCTAACAGGGTTACCATACAAGTCAGGTTTTGACTTCAAGTAATGCACGTACAAGTCATACAAGTTAACACGTTACTATCACGTATTGATCATGGTAACATCTTAGGAATCAAATAATATATCATGAAGCCCAAATGATAATGGCCCAACCCATTGTGCGATCTGCATGCTTGTGCGCTCCTCAATGGGTTGTGCGATTCAAAATGACCGGCCCAAATAATAACACATAACAGCCCAATACATTAACCTAATAACAATCTTGTGCGATCCGGATGGGCTGGCCCGATCCGGGTTGCTTGTGCGATCTGCTTAAATTAACCAGCCCAACATATCATTTGGCCCAAGCAGTTAAACAACATTCCCTATTGTGCGACTGATCATGACTTGTGCGGTCAGGTTCCTTTGTGCGACTGGTAACCTCTCGTGCGAACGGATCCTTGTGCGATTGGGATTGAGATTGGGCCAAAGGCCCAACAGTGAAGCAGCTTATGCGATCCGATACACTTACGGCCCAAATTAGAAATCAGCCAACAATCTTGTGCGACTGAGGGCTGCTTGTGCATTCGGGTCCTCTTGTGCGAAGAGACCCCTTGTGCGACTAAGGGTCTTGTGCGACCGGTTAACAAATCCGGAAATTATGTACATTAGTTACAACCCATTAATAGTTTCCATATTATCAATTATTCGGTCAACACAATTAACCAATTCCCTATTTTTATGATCACCAATTAACATCCAAATTGTTTCCAACTTAATCTAGTATCGATCAAAACAAGCAAATAATTCATGAATTTGTATGAACTCTAACATGATCATATGAACAATGACAACATGGCATCTATCACAATTAACAGTCGGCCCAAAACCCTTAGTTCGAGCATGATTCCTACTAACCACAACATCCGATCATGAACATACTAGATCCTAGCACATGATTATCCATCAATTATCATTCATATCACAGCCGATTACAATCATTCGGTTTCATATATCAAACAATCCGATTATTATTGCAAAACACATATAAGCCGATTCATCTTGACATTAGCTATAACACAACATCAAACAACAACAACAAACACTTAACATACTAACCGGATTCGAGAAGGAACAAGGATGATCCGAACAATAGGGTGATCTTGTGCCGTCGGGTTCCAAGCAAAACGAGAGGGAGAGAGAAAGTCGTCTAGGGTTTTGTGTGTGTTATGAGAATTGTAACAAATGGGAGAACAATCCCCCTCTAATGGTGTTTGTACGCATAAGAGGAATGGGCCGGCCCTTGCTTGGGCTGCCCTTGAACCGTGTGCGAGCAATGTGGCCTAACTTGGGCTTGTGCGATTGTTGTGTGTGTTGTGCTATCGGATCAAGTTGTGCATTTAATACAAACATGCAATACATACACACAATACATATTGCACACGACATACATACACGTAACACATAAGGCACATAACATTTCATAAAATCATTAGATAGTAAACTTTCACATACGCACGTAACGTTACAAGACAAGTCTAAAGTACGAGTTGTCACATTATCCCCAACTAAAAAGAAATTTCGTCCCGAAATTTGGTACGCACTCACTGAGGAAGCTAGGTAAGTTCAATCGTTCACTGGTTTTCCTGGGGTGTCACATCCTCCCCCCGTTGATCTGGAATTTCGTCCCGAAATTCCGAAGTAGTAGCTTCAGCCTCAGTAGTGGTTGCATTGATTCCGAATAACTGGGGGTACTTTTCTGTCATCCTGTCTTCGCATTCCCAGGTGTACTCTAGGCCACGTTTGGAGTTCCAACGTACTCGAACAAGAGGGATTCTCTTGTTTTTGAGGACCTTCACTTCCCGGTCCGTGATTTCAACTGGTTCCTCGACGAACTGCAACTGCTCGTCGATAGTGAGTTCTTTGAAAGGAATGATAAGGGTCTCATCTGATAGGCATTTCTTCAGATTCGACACGTGAAAGACATTGTGAACTGCCCCAAGTTCAGCTGGTAGGTTCAATCTGTAGGCTACCTTGCCGATTTTCTCAATGATCTCGAATGGTCCGACGTACCGCGGATTTAGTTTGCCCCATTTGCCAAAACGAACCACACCCTTCCAGGGTGAGACTTTTAGTAAAACCCGGTCCCCGACCTGAAATTCCAACGGCTTTCTACGCTTGTCCGCGTAGGCTTTCTGACGGTCGCGTGCTGCCGCCATGCGTTGTCTTATCTGTGCAATCTTTTCTGTGGCGTCCACTACAATCCCTGGACCCGTAATCTGACTATCCCCCACCTCTGCCCAACAGAGAGGTGACCGGCATTTACGTCCGTACAATGCCTCGAATGGAGCGGCTTGTATGCTGGTGTGATCACTGTTATGTATGAGAACTCCACCAAAGGGAGGTGCTTTTCCCAGCCGTTGCCGAAATCAATAACGAATGCCCTAAGCATGTCTTCAAGAGTTTGGATCGTTCGCTCAGACTGCCCATCCGTCTGAGGATGATACGCTGTGCTCATGTCTAAACGTGAGCCGAAAGATTTGTGCATCGCTTGCCAAAGCTCTGACGTGAATCGTGCATCCCGATCCGAAATGATGGAGGTGGGCACCCCGTGCCTCGAAACAACTTCTTTAAGATAGACGTCTGCGAGAGTGGAGAACTTATCCGTTTCCTTTATAGCCAGAAAGTGTGCAGACTTGGTGAGTCGATCCACGATCACCCATATGGTATCATTCCCCCGCTGGGATCTAGGTAAGCCCGTAACGAAATCCATGGAAATTTCTTCCCATTTCCATTGTGGTATCTTGGGTTGCTGAAGTAGACCCGCTGGTTTCTGGTATTCAACCTTGACTCTTGCACAGGTCAAGCACTTGCCAACGTACGTAGCGATGTGGGCCTTCATGCTTGGCCACCAATAAGTAGTTCTGATGTCGTGGTACATCTTATCCGACCCTGGATGCACCGAGTAGCGAGACTTGTGAGCTTCATCCATTACAAGTTCGCGTAGACCGCCATAAAGTGGGACCCAAATATGCCCCGTTACATAGTAGGCGCCGTCTGCCTTCTGTTCTAATCGTTGTCGTGAGCCGCGTAAGGCTTCAGCTTTGACATTTTCGGGCTTCAATGCTTCCACCTGAGCATTTCGTATCTGTACTGGCAGGCTGGACTGTATAGTAAGCTATAGCGCTCGTACGCGCTTAGGTAATGTGTCTTTCCGACTGAGGGCGTCAGCCACAACATTGGCTTTGCCTGGATGGTACTTGATAGCGCATTCGTAATCGTTCAGTAACTCGACCCATCGTCGTTGACGCATGTTCAAATCCTTCTGCTTAAGAATATGCTCGAGACTCCTGTGATCGGTGTAAATCGTGCACCTGGTACCGTACAGGTAGTGTCGCCATATCTTAAGCGCGAAAACAACAGCTCCCAGCTCTAAATCGTGCGTCGTGTAGTTCCGTTCGTGAATCTTAAGTTGGCGCGAAGCATAAGCAATAACCTTGTCGCGCTGCATTAACACACATCCGAGTCCCCGAACGGATGCATCACAATAAACCACGAAGTCATCTGTGCCCTCTGGCAAAGAGAGGATAGGTGCACTGCAAAGTCTATCCTTTAAGTGCTGAAAAGCAGTCTCCTGGGGCTCTCCCCAGCGATAGGTGACACCCTTCTGTGTCAGTAGCGTAAGTGGCTGAGCTATCTTTGAGAAATCCTTGATAAATCGTCTGTAGTAACCCGCCAAACCCAAGAATTGGCGTATTTCCGTTGGCGTACGTGGTGCAGGCCAGTTTCTGATCGAATCTACCTTGGATGGATCGACATGGATCCCATCCTTGTTCACTACGTGGCCTAGAAAGTGGACTTCACGAAGCCAGAAGTCGCATTTCGAAAACTTAGCGTATAGTTGTTCCTTCCGTAGGAGTTCTAGAATAAGGCGTAGATGCTGCTTGTGCTCCTCCAGACTCTTGGAGTAGATCAGAATGTCGTCGATGAAGAAAATGACGAACTTGTCAAGATAGGGTTTGCACACCCTATTCATAAGGTCCATAAATACGGCAGGCGCGTTCGTTAATCCGAACGGCATGACAAGAAACTCGTAGTGGCCATAACGAGTTCTGAATGCGGTTTTGGAGACGTCCTCATCCCGGACTCTCAGCTGATGATAACCTGACCTCAGGTCTATCTTCAAATAGTAGCACGACCCTTGCAACTGGTCGAATAAGTCGTCTATGCGTGGAAGAGGATAACGGTTCTTCACTGTTACCTTGTTAAGTTCACGGTAGTCGATGCACATTCTGAACGTACCGTCTTTCTTTTTCACAAATAGTACTGGAGCTCCCCAAGGCGAAGAGCTTGGACGAATGAAGCCCTTTTCCAAGAGCTCTTGTAGCTGCTTTGACAATTCCTCCAATTCTGATGGAGCTAGACGATATGGTGCGCGAGCTATGGGTGCTGCTCCTGGAGCGAGCTCGATTTGAAATTCGACTTGGCGATGTGGCGGTAAACCAGGTAAATCTTCAGGAAACACCTGAGGATAGTCGCGAACAATTGGAATATCCTCCAATTTCTTTTCCTTTGCTGATGCGTCTGTAACGAGTGCCAAGATTGCGGTGTGACCCTTCCGCAGACACTTCTGAGCCTTCAAGAAAGAGATGATGCCAACCACAGCACCATTCTTGTCGCCTTGGACTTCGAGAGATTCTTGACCAGTACGGGGAAGGCGAATGATCTTCTCACTGCACAAGATCTCTGCCTGATGTTGGGATAACCAATCCATCGCAATAACGATATCAAAACTTCCCAAGACTATGGGAATAAGGTCGATCGAGAATGTCTGACCGGCTAAGACGATACTACAACCCCTGACTATTTGCGTGGCTTCTAAACTCTTACCATTAGCTAGTTCTACGACGTGTTTGGTGTTTAGGGGTGTTGGTGCACGTTTTAACAATTTACTAGCTTTCACAGAAATATAACTTGTATCCGCACCCGAATCAAACAAAACAGTAACGTAAATATTGTCGAGGAGAAACTTACCCATAACTACGTTGGGATCGTTCACTGCGTCACCTCGACCTAGCACAAAAGCGCGTCCCCTAGCTTCGTTGCCATTGTTGTTGTTGTTCCCACCGTTGTTGTGCCCGTTGCCCTGGTTATTGTTGTTGCGATTTTGGTTCTGGTTCAGTTGAGGACAGTCGCGTTTGAAATGACCTTAAGCCCCACACTGGAAACATCCCCGGTTTCCACGCTGTGGCTGCTGCTGCTGCTGCGGGTTCTGTGGAGCTGGTTGTTGCGGTTGCTGGTCCTGATTTGCAGGCCGTGGGTTCCTACAGTCTTTGGCGTCGTGACCCATCTTGAGACATCTTTGACAACGACCCTTGTTGCACTGGCCGCTGTGATGTCTGTTGCAGTTGTGACACTTAGGGTGAAACCCTTGATACCTTCTCTGTCTATGACCACCAGAGGATTGCTGACTAGGACTCTGGTAGTGGTCAGTCTTTTGCTACTGAGCTTGAGATTGAACTGTTGCTGAACCTTTGCTAGAATCCCCATCCCACTTTCTTTTGTTGTCACTGGGTGTAGTGGGAGTAGCGGCTGAAGTAGTAGCACCGATGCGTTTGGGCAACTTGTTTTGTTCCACCGCCTGATCCGTGAGGCGATGAGCAAGACGCTGGATATCCTGAATGTTGTCGAGGTTAGCCGATGTAACATGGCTCTGAATTTCTGAGGCTAGACCCTTTTGGTACAACTCGATGCGTTTGATGGGAGGGTCTACCATGGTAGGACACAAAATAGCCAGTTCGTTCGATCGCTTCGTGTAAGCTTCTATCTCTGACCCCGTCATCTTCAAATGATAAAACTCATTTTCCAGCTTGTGAATGTCGTCACGCGTGCAGTACTCACGCTTGATGAGTTCCTTGAAATCGTTCCAGAGTGTGCGTTAGCAGCTGCCAACCCTAAAATCTGAACTTGGGCGTTCCACCAAGTTAGTGCTATTCCTTCTAGCGTGCCAGTGGCGTATTTCACCCTGCGAGCCTCAGGGCATTCGCACATCTCGAATACAGACTCAAGCTTCTCAAACCAGTGGAGGAGTCCCACTGCCCCCTCTGTGTCGCTGAAAGTACTTGGACGACAGTCCATGAAGTTCTTGAAGGTGCAGACAGGTTGCTGCGCGTGTTGACCTATTGTGTATGAATAGGGCAAAGTTTAAATACAAGGGCTAGTTTAGGAGTGTAGGATCTAAAGATCCTAGTGTAAGTTATGACTACAGGATATACTACCTGCTTGGGCAGCTGCAAGTGCCGCAGCAACTTGAGCTTGAACGAGAGCCTCTAGCTGGGCTTGAGTCATGTTAATTCGTCCAGACATGATCTTCATAGTAAAAGTAACGTAAGTGAGATTGGTTCGCGAGTAGGGCGATGACAGAAAAGCGTAAGCACGTAGGTATTCTCATGTAATAAAGTCATGTGTATCTAAGCGTAATGCGAGCAAAGTTCTAAGCAGTTCTAGCAAACAGGCAATAAACATAAACCTTATTACCTAGGATGTCGAGTCTTGCACGTGAAGCGAAGCGTCGTTGTGGATCGTTGAGAGCACTGTTCGGGTTATAGTCTGGTTTTAATAAAAACGTTTTCCCATATTAAAACCTAGTTCTCTATAACCAATGGCTCTGATACCAATCTGTCACACCCCCAAAATCCACCTGCGGAGTATCACCGCTTGGGAGCGTGACATGACCAGGATCAAGCCACCAATCATATTGAACATGTAATTAAATAGTAAAAGTTATCCATCAATACGAAAGGTGTTTATCAAAACCAACATAGTAAATGTAGCGGAAGCATTTATGTAAAACCCAACATAAGTACTAATGTTTGAAATGTCATAAGTGTTTAATAAGTAATCACGATCCATCTGCCCACAACGACCTGCTCCTCCTTGTGCAAGCTCCGTTAGTACCTAAGGTCCTGCAAGGCATGCAGCAGAGAGTCAACAACTAGTTGAGCGAGTTCACAGAAAGTAAATGCGTAACAGTAAGTTCATGAGTAATAAGTGGCTCTACTGGGCCAATATAGGTTTCTATTGGTGGGGGCTTCCCATATTATTAATCCACTAGACTATGCGTAACCATATGTGTTCTTCACAACTGAGAACAGTAATACGTACAAGTTTACGCAGGATTTACGTAAGTATCCTTCACAACCGAGGATAGGGTACGTGGGGGGTTTACGTAGGTTTTACGTAAGTGCCTGACACAACCGAGGCAGTAGTGAGTATCCGTTCATGCAGGTTTTACATGAGTATCCTTCACAACCGAGGATAGCGAGTAACTTAGTTATACGTAGATTTTACGTATGTGTCCTGCACAACCGAGGACGATGGTATAGTAGTCTAGTAACAGTGTCCGTATGAGTCTATTCAACCATATCCTTATCAATCCCATTCCCAACGCCCCGGGAATCCCATGCCTTGGTAAGAGTGTGAACTCACCTTGGTTTGCTCGGCAGATACACAATATAAGGTTCTTGAACTAACGAGGTCAACCACGTCCTAACAGGGTTACCATACAAGTCAGGTTTTGACTTCAAGTAATGCACGTACAAGTCATACAAGTTAACACGTTACTATCACGTATTGATCATGGTAACATCTTAGGAATCAAATAATATATCATGAAGCCCAAATGATAATGGCCCAACCCATTGTGCGATCTGCATGCTTGTGCGCTCCTCAGTGGATTGTGCGATTCAAAATGACCGGCCCAAATAATAACACATAACAGCCCAATACATTAACCTAATAACAATCTTGTGCGATCCGGATGGGCTGGCCCGATCCGGGTTGCTTGTACGATCTGCTTAAATTAACCAGCCCAACATATCATTTGGCCCAAGCAGTTAAACAACATTCCCTATTGTGCGACTGATCATGACTTGTGCGGTCAGGTTCCTTTGTGCGACTGGTAACCTCTCGTGCGAACGGATCCTTGTGCGATTGGGATTGAGATTGGGCCTAAGGCCCAACAGTGAAGCAGCTTATGCGATCCGATACACTTACGGCCCAAATTAGAAATCAGCCAACAATCTTGTGCGACTGAGGGCTGCTTGTGCGTTCGGGTCCTCTTGTGCGAAGAGACCCCTTGTGCGACTAAGGGTCTTGTGCGACCGGTTAACAAATCCGGAAATTATGTACATTAGTTACAACCCATTTAATAGTTTCCATATTATCAATTATTCGGTCAACACAATTAACCAATTCCCTATTTTTATGATCACCAATTAACATCCAAATTGTTTCCAACTTAATCTAGTATCGATCAAAACAAGCAAATAATTCATGAATTTGTATGAACTCTAACATGATCATATGAACAATGACAACATGGCATCTATCACAATTAACAATCGGCCCAAAACCCTTAGTTCGAGCATGATTCCTACTAACCACAACATCCGATCATGAACATACTAGATCCTAGCACATGATTATCCATCAATTATCATTCATATCACAGCCAATTACAATCATTCGGTTTCATATATCAAACAATCCGATTATTATTGCAAAACACATATAAGCCGTTTCATCTTGACATTAGCTATAACACAACATCAAACAACAACAACAAACACTTAACATACTAACCGGATTCGAGAAGGAACAAGGATGATCCGAACAATAGGGTGATCTTGTGCCGTCGGGTTCCAAGCAAAACGAGAGGGAGAGAGAAAGTCGTCTAGGGTTTTGTGTGTGTTATGAGAATTGTAACAAATGAGAGAACAATCCCCCTCTAATGGTGTTTGTACGCATAAGAGGAATGGGCCGGCCCTTGCTTGGGCTGCCCTTGAACCGTGTGCGAGCAATGTGGCCCAACTTGGGCTTGTGCGATTGTTGTGTGTGTTGTGCGATCGGATCAAGTTGTGCGTTTAATACAAACATGCAATACATACACACAATACATATTGCACACGACATACATACACGTAACACATAAGGCACATAACATTTCATAAAATCATTAGATAGTAAACTTTCACATACGCACGTAACGTTACAAGACAAGTCTAAAGTACGAGTTGTCACATTATCCCCAACTAAAAAGAAATTTCGTCCCGAAATTTGGTACGCACTCACTGAGGAAGCTAGGTAAGTTCAATCGTTCACTGGTTTTCCTGGGGTGTCACATCCTCCCCCCGTTGATCTGGAATTTCGTCCCGAAATTCCGAAGTAGTAGCTTCAGCCTCAGTAGTGGTTGCATTGATTCCGAATAACTGGGGGTACTTTTCTGTCATCCTGTCTTCGCGTTCCCAGGTGTACTCTGGGCCACGTTTGGAGTTCCAACGTACTCGAACAAGAGGGATTCTCTTGTTTTTGAGGACCTTCACTTCCCGGTCCGTGATTTCAACTGGTTCCTCGACGAACTGCAACTGCTCGTCGATAGTGAGTTCTTTGAAAGGAATGATAAGGGTCTCATCTGATAGGCATTTCTTCAGATTCGACACGTGAAAGACATTGTGAACTGCCCCGAGTTCAGCTGGTAGGTTCAATCTGTAGGCTACCTTGCCGATTTTCTCACTGATCTCGAATGGTCCGACGTACCGCGGATTTAGTTTGCCCCGTTTGCAAAAACGAACCACACCCTTCCAGGGTGAGACTTTTAGTAAAACCCGGTCCCCGACCTGAAATTCCAACGGCTTTCTACGCTTGTCCGCGTAGGCTTTCTGACGGTCGCGTGCTGCCGCCATGCGTTGTCTTATCTGTGCAATCTTTTCTGTGGCGTCCACTACAATCTCTGGACCCGTAATCTGACTATCCCCCACCTCTGCCCAACAGAGAGGTGACCGGCATTTACGTCCGTACAATGCCTCGAATGGAGCGGCTTGTATGCTGGTGTGATCACTGTTATTGTATGAGAACTCCACCAAAGGGAGGTGCTTTTCCCAGCCGTTGCCGAAATCAATAACGCATGCCCTAAGCATGTCTTCAAGAGTTTGGATCGTTCGCTCAGACTGCCCATCTGTCTGAGGATGATACGCTGTGCTCATGTCTAAACGTGAGCCGAAAGATTTGTGCATCGCTTGCCAAAGCTCTGACGTGAATCGTGCATCCCGATCCGAAATGATGGAGGTGGGCACCCCGTGCCTCGAAACAACTTCTTTAAGATAGACGTCTGCGAGAGTGGAGAACTTATCCGTTTCCTTTATAGCCAGAAAGTGTGCAGACTTGGTGAGTCGATCCACGATCACCCATATGGTATCATTCCCCCGCTGGGATCTAGGTAAGCCCGTAACGAAATCCATGGAAATTTCTTCCCATTTCCATTGCGGTATCTTGGGTTGCTGAAGTAGACCCGCTGGTTTCTGGTATTCAACCTTGACTCTTGCACAGGTCAAGCACTTGCCAACGTACGTAGCGATGTGGGCCTTCATGCTTGGCCACCAATAAGTAGTTCTGATGTCGTGGTACATCTTATCCGACCCTGGATGCACCGAGTAGCGAGACTTGTGAGCTTCATCCATTACAAGTTCGCGTAGACCGCCATAAAGTGGGACCCAAATACGCCCCGTTACATAGTAGGCGCCGTCTGCCTTCTGTTCTAATCGTTGTCGTGAGCCGCGTAAGGCTTCAGCTTTGACATTTTCGGGCTTCAATGCTTCCACCTGAGCATTTCGTATCTGTACTGGCAGGCTGGACTGTATAGTAAGCTGTAGCGCTCGTACGCGCTTAGGTAATATGTCTTTCCGACTGAGGGCGTCAGCCACAACATTGGCTTTGCCTGGATGGTACTTGATAGCGCATTCGTAATCGTTCAGTAACTCGACCCATCGTCGTTGACGCATGTTCAAATCCTTCTGCTTAAGAATATGCTCGAGACTCCTGTGATCGGTGTAAATCGTGCACCTGGTACCATACAGGTAGTGTCGCCATATCTTAAGCGCGAAAACAACAGCTCCCAGCTCTAAATCGTGCGTCGTGTAGTTCCGTTTGTGAATCTTAAGTTGGCGCGAAGCATAAGCAATAACCTTGTCGCGCTGCATTAACACACATCCGAGTCCCCGAATGGATGCATCACAATAAACCACGAAGTCATCTGTGCCCTCTTGCAAAGAGAGGATAGGTGCACTGCAAAGTCTATCCTTTAAGTGCTGAAAAGCAGTCTCCTGGGGCTCTCCCCAGCGATAGGTGACACCCTTCTGTGTCAGTAGCGTAAGTGGCTGAGCTATCTTTGAGAAATCCTTGATAAATCGTCTGTAGTAACCCGCCAAACCCAAGAATTGGCGTATTTCCGTTGGCGTACGTGGTGCAGGCCAGTTTCTGATCGAATCTACCTTGGATGGATCGACATGGATCCCATCCTTGTTCACTACGTGGCCTAGAAAGTGGACTTCACGAAGCCAGAAGTCGCATTTCGAAAACTTAGCGTACAGTTGTTCCTTCCGTAGGAGTTTTAGAATAAGGCGTAGATGCTGCTTGTGCTCCTCCAGACTCTTGGAGTAGATCAGAATGTCGTCGATGAAGAAAATGACGAACTTGTCAAGATAGGGTTTGCACACCCTGTTCATAAGGTCCATAAATACGGCAGGCGCGTTCCTTAATCCGAACGGCATGACAAGAAACTCGTAGTGGCCATAACGAGTTCTGAATGCGGTTTTGGAGACGTCCTCATCCCGGACTCTCAGCTGATGATAACCTGACCTCAGGTCTATCTTCGAATAGTAGCACGACCCTTGCAACTGGTCGAATAAGTCGTCTATGCATGGAAGAGGATAACGGTTCTTCACTGTTACCTTGTTAAGTTCACGGTAGTCGATGCACATTCTGAACGTACCGTCTTTCTTTTTCACAAATAGTACTGGAGCTCCCCAAGGCGAAGAGCTTGGACGAATGAAGCCCTTTTCCAAGAGCTCTTGTAGCTGCTTTGACAATTCCTCCAATTCTGATGGAGCTAGACGATATGGTGCGCGAGCTACGGGTGCTGCTCCTGGAGCGAGCTCGATTTGAAATTCGACTTGGCGATGTGGCGGTAAACCAGGTAAATCTTCAGGAAACACCTGAGGATAGTCGCGAACAATTGGAATATCCTCCAATTTCTTTTCCTTTGCTGATGCGTCTGTAACGAGTGCCAAGATTGCGGTGTGACCCTTCCGCAGACACTTCTGAGCCTTCAAGAAAGAGATGATGCCAACCACAGCACCACTCTTTCGCCTTGGACTTCGAGAGATTCTTGACCAGTACGGGGAATGCGAATGATCTTCTCACTGCACAAGATCTCTGCCTGATGTTGGGATAACCAATCCATCCCAATAACGATATCAAAACTTCCCAAGACTATGGGAATAAGGTCGATCGAGAATGTCTGACCGGCTAAGACGATATTACAACCCCTGACTATTTGCGTGGCTTCTAAACTCTTACCATTAGCTAGTTCTACGACGTGTTTGGTGTTTAGGGGTGTTGGTGCACGTTTTAACAATTTACTAGCTTTCACAGAAATATAACTTGTATCCGCACCCGAATCAAACACAACAGTAACGTAAATATTGTCGAGGAGAAACTTACCCATAACTACGTTGGGATCGTTCACTGCGTCACCTCGAGCCTCAGGGCATTCGCACATCTCGAATACAGACTCGAGCTTCTCAAACCAGTGGAGGAGTCCCACTGCCCCCTCTGTGCCGCTGAAAGTACTTGGACGACAGTCCATGAAGTTATTGAAGGTGCAGACAGGTTGCTGCGCGTGTTGACCTATTGTGTATGAATAGGGCAAAGTTTAAATACAAGGGCTAGTTTAGGATCTAAAGATCCTAGTGTAAGTTATGACTACAGGATATACTACCTGCTTGGGCAGCTGCAAGTGCCGCAGCAACTTGAGCTTGAACGAGAGCCTCTAGCTGGGCTTGAGTCATGTTAATTCGTCCAGACATGATCTTCATAGTAAAAGTAACGTAAGTGAGAGTGGTTCGCGAGTAGGGCGATGACAGAAAAGCGTAAGCACGTAGGTATTCTCATGTAATAAAGTCATGTGTATCTAAGCGTAATGCGAGCAAAGTTCTAAGCAGTTCTAGCAAACAGGCAATAAACATAAACCTTATTACCTAGGATGTCGAGTCTTGCACGTGAAGCGAAGCGTCGTTGTGGATCGTTGAGAGCACTGTTCGGGTTATAGTCTGGTTTTAATAAAAACGTTTTCCCATATTAAAACCTAGTTCTCTATAACCAATGGCTCTGATACCAATCTGTCACACCCCCAAAATCCACCTGCGGAGTATCACCGCTTGGGAGCGTGACATGACCAGGATCAAGCCACCAATCATATTGAACATGTAATTAAATAGTAAAAGTTATCCATCAATACGAAAGGTGTTTATCAAAACCAACATAGTAAATGTAGCGGAAGCATTTATGTAAAACCCAACATAAGTATTAATGTTTGAAATGTCATAAGTGTTTAACAAGTAATCACGATCCATCTGCCCACAACGACCTGCTCTTCCTTGTGCAAGCTCCGTTAGTACCTAAGGTCCTGCAAGGCATGCAGCAGAGAGTCAACAACTAGTTGAGCGAGTTCACAGAAAGTAAATGCGTAACAGTAAGTTCATGAGTAATAAGTGGCTCTACTGGGCCAATATAGGTTTCTATTGGTGGGGGCTTCCCATATTATTAATCCACTAGACTATGCGTAACCATATGTGTTCTTCACAACCGAGAACAGTAATACGTACAAGTTTACGCAGGATTTACGTAAGTATCCTTCACAACCGAGGATAGGGTACATGGGGGGTTTACGTAGGTTTTACCTAAGTGCCTGACACAACCGAGGCAGTAGTGAGTATCCGTTCATGCAGGTTTTACATGAGTATCCTTCACAACCGAGGATAGCGAGTAACTTAGTTATACGTAGATTTTACATATGTGTCCTGCACAACCGAGGACGATGGTATAGTAGTCTAGTAACAGTGTCCGTATGAGTCTATTCAACCATATCCTTATCAATCCCATTCCCAATGCCCCGGGAATCCCATGCCTTGGTAAGAGTGTGAACTCACCTTGGTTTGCTCGGCAGATACACAATATAAGGTTCTTGAACTAACGAGGTCAACCACGTCCTAACAGGGTTACCATACAAGTCAGGTTTTGACTTCAATTAATGCACGTACAAGTCATACAAGTTAACACGTTACTATCACGTATTGATCATGGTAACATCTTAGGAATCAAATAATATATCATGAAGCCCAAATGATAATGGCCCAACCCATTGTGCGATCTGCATGCTTGTGCGCTCCTCAATGGATTGTGCGATTCAAAATGACCGGCCCAAATAATAACACATAACAGCCCAATACATTAACCTAATAACAATCTTGTGCGATCCGGATGGGCTGGCCCGATCTGGGTTGCTTGTGCGATCTGCTTAAATTAACCAGCCCAACATATCATTTGGCCCAAGCAGTTAAACAACATTCCCTATTGTGCGACTGATCATGACTTGTGCGGTCAGGTTCCTTTGTGCGACTGGTAACCTCTCGTGCGAACGGATCCTTGTGCGATTGGGATTGAGATTGGGCCTAAGGCCCAACAGTGAAGCAGCTTATGCGATCCGATACACTTACGGCCCAAATTAGAAATCAGCCAACAATCTTGTGCGACTGAGGGCTGCTTGTGCGTTCGGGTCCTCTTGTGCGAAGAGACCCCTTGTGCGACTAAGGGTCTTGTGCGACCGGTTAACAAATCCGGAAATTATGTACATTAGTTACAACCCATTTAATAGTTTCCATATTATCAATTATTCGGTCAACACAATTAACCAATTCCCTATTTTTATGATCACCAATTAACATCCAAATTGTTTCCAACTTAATCTAGTATCGATCAAAACAAGCAAATAATTCATGAATTTGTATGAACTCTAACATGATCATATGAACAATGACAACATGGCATCTATCACAATTAACAATCGGCCCAAAACCCTTAGTTCGAGCATGATTCCTACTAACCACAACATCCGATCATGAACATACTAGATCCTAGCACATGATTATCCATCAATTATCATTCATATCACAGCCGATTACAATCATTCGGTTTCATATATCAAACAATCCGATTATTATTGCAAAACACATATAAGCCGATTCATCTTGACATTAGCTATAACACAACATCAAACAACAACAACAAACACTTAACATACTAACCGGATTCGAGAAGGAACAAGGATGATCAGAACAATAGGGTGATCTTGTGCCGTCGGGTTCCAAGCAAAACGAGAGGGAGAGAGAAAGTCGTCTAGGGTTTTGTGTGTGTTATGAGAATTGTAACAAATAAGAGAACAATCCCCCTCTAATGGTGTTTGTACGCATAAGAGGAATGGGCCGGCCCTTGCTTGGGCTGCCCTTGAACCGTGTGCGAGCAATGTGGCCCAACTTGGGCTTGTACGATTGTTGTGTGTGTTGTGCGATCGGATCAAGTTGTGCGTTTAATACAAACATGCAATACATACACATAATACATATTGCACACGACATATGTGACACCCCGCGAAAACGCTTAACAAAACTAGCTTCCTTAGTGACCGTTTTCAAATTTCGGGACGAAATTTCTTTCAAGTTGGGGATGATGTGACAACTCTAACTTTCAAGGTCAGTATCTATATGGCACGTTATCTTATTCCTCGTATTTCTCTTTTATATGTTCCCATGCCCTCGTGTTCGTGTTATAGCAACTATTTTAATTGGGCCGCACCCAAAACCCTCGTGGTCCAATAGGAGCATATTGGGCTGAAATCGGCCCATCATATGGCAACCAAGTGAATTAAATAATGGCAACCAAGTGAATGGGTTTGTAAACATTGGGCTTGAGCCCATTATCGGCCGGCCAAGTAGGGAATCGGCCCATAAAATATTACTCGGTCATCCTGTTCATTTAGTTAGAATTAGACTAATTAGATTAATGTGTTTAGTAAGGTGGGCTTAGGCCCAGGTCGGTTGTAACAAACAAACCGTATCATCCTGTTCAATCCGTATATGAATCTCATTAGGATGGTTTCATCATAAAAAGCAAACTCTATCTCTCAAATCTACACACGCCAACACCTAGAGTTTCATCGCAAAAGTCTTTCTCCTTCTTGATCGTTCGACGGCAGTAGATACTTGTGCACTTACTATTCCGGTCAGTATGATCTTTGTATTATATGTTGTGTCTTTTCATGCCAATCGTTTAGTATATTAAAGTTCATGATGAATGTGGAATAACGATAGATGATTAGCATGAACTGAAATTGATCGTATGATTCTGATTAATTGCATGATTCTGATTAATTGCATGGGTTACGCATGCTGACACGATTCATGGAATTCACAGAATATATATATATTTGTTGACTTGAATTAAACATAGAAATTGGTGTGGTTGTTTGTGAGTTGACTTGCATGCATTCTGAAAGCCCCTGGTATGTCGGCCGCCCTTCACAAATTAATTTCTAAACCAAGCTCCATGTCCACCACTTGTGTTGGCGGTCCAATCAAGTCCCACTTGTGTGCAATTCATAAATGATAAGTTAACTTGCACGTGATGTGTATCAGTTTGCATCAAGATTAAACAAAAGTAATTGATAAAGGATATGGGGCATGTGTTGCTTGTTTAGTGGGCCGAGCAAAGGTCCTATAAGGGGGGAGCCATGTGTAGTCTTGTTTAAATAAAACTTTGAGGTGGTGATTTGATAATTTAGGATGAATTATATGCAATGTTGTCGGCTAATAAGGAAGAATATAAAACATTGATGTGATAGTGGGTTGGGTCGCATAAAAGGGTAGTGGTACACGGATGTGGTTTGGGCCGCATGTATTACTTCGCTATATATGGAAATTGAAACAACTGATTGGAGGATGATAGTTGCTTTAAGTTAATTTAAGATGTTTATGTGTTGAATTAAGTGAGCATATAGCTAAAGTATTAGACTATTACAAATATGTACGTTAGACAGTTAATGATTTGATGAATTATTTGATGTAATACAAGTTGGTTGTGAGCCTATTGTCTCGAGCATCAAGTGAGAATAAATAACTGTGTGTTGTGTGCTACTGCTTGTCAAAAAGTATTACATTAGACATCGGATTGTTTGGACATTAAGGTGTTGTAAAACCCTACTCGTGTACTCATTACTATGATATTATACCTTAGGTCGCGAGTAACGGACCTAGCATTTATTTAACGTTAGAAGTACATTATCAAACCGAGCAAACCAAAGGTGAGTTCACTGCACTTTTCTCAAGCATGCGTCCCGGTGGTTTGGGACAACTGGTAAACATTTGGAAGGGAAACATTGGGTAAATAACTTAATCGGTTTTGGTTATTGCCTGGAGGGCAATGGGGGTGATTAGTTGATAGCGCTATTAGGTGGGAAACCTCACACCGGGCCGTAAGGACGGGCGTGAACTAATTATCTGGGTATGGCTATGGTTGTTAGAGGCACACTCCTCGGATACATATGGGCACTCTCCCTAGGGTATCTAACGAAGGCAACATAGCAAACGGTCGTTAAGGGGTACCCACTCCCCGGATACTTATGGGCACACTCCCTAGGGTATCTAACATGAGCAACATCAAAACATCGAAACATTAACTATCATAACAACAAACAACATATCGTTTTGTAAACTATTTTACTCACATGACTGGTAACGCAACTTGGTAAACAAACACAAACCTTGAACTCACCAGCGTAGTCTGACACACTTGTTTACATGCTTGTAGGTGATTACTGAAGGAACTTGGGAGCTTGCTGTCTGATGCTGCTGGAGTGGTTGTGGTCATAATAAACCGTTATCTTAATTTGCTTTTGATACATCACCCATTGATACTTTATGCTTCCGCTCAGTACTTTGGTTTTGGTTTAACTTTCAAACAATACATTTCTATTGATTTGGTATTTATTCATAACTTGTGTTTGATATGATTGGTGGCTCTTTGTTGAATCGTTACACCTCCATTAGGGACACGCCCTAGGTGGAAATTTGGGGTGTGACAACATACATACACGTAACACATAAGGCACATAACATTTCATAAAATCATTAGATAGTAAACTTTCACATACGCACGTAACGTTACAAGACAAGTCTAAAGTACGAGTTGTCACATCTTTCCCTTCCAATACCAAAGTCGATAACACATGCTCGGAGCATGTCTTCAAACGCCTGGATGGTTCGTTCACTTCACTTTGACCATTCGTATGAGGATGATATGGTGTGCTCATGTCTTGACGTGAGCCGAATGATTTGTGCGTAACTTGCCACAAATCAGACGCGAAACGAGAATCACAATCGGAGATGATGGAGGTCGTCACCCCATGCCTAGAAACTACTTCCTTTAAGTAGATGCTAGTAAGTCCTGTGAACTTGTCGGTTTTCTTGATCACAAGAAAGTGTGTAGATTTGGTCAGACGGTCAACGATCACTCAAATGGTATCATTTCTGTTTTGAGTTTTTGGCAGTTCTGGTTGTTGAAGCAAAGCAGACGGTTTTTGGTATTCCACTTTGACTTTCGCAGTCAAGCATTTGCTCACATATGTCGCTATGTTAACTTTCACGTTCGGCCACCAGTACAAGATTTTCAGATCCTAATACATCTTATCAGAACCCGGGTGAATGGAGTATCGAGACTTGTATGCTTCATCCAACAGAAGCTCTCTTAGATTTCCATGCAAAGGGACCTATATTTACTCCATGAAATAGTGAATACCACCATCAGACTTGTTTATGAGTTGCTTCTTCATGCCCCTCATAGATTCAGCTTGCAGGTTTTCGTCCTTCAATGCTTTAGTTTGGGCAGAACGGATCTGGTCAGGAAGGTTAGAATGAATAGTAAGATGTTAAGCTCGAACACGTTTAGTTTTAGTTTCCTTCTGACTGAGGGCATTCGCTACAACATTAGCTTTGCCTGGATGATACTTAATTGCACAATCGTAGTCGCTCAAGAGTTCAACCCAATGACATTGTCGCATGTTCAACTCTTTCTGAACAAAAATGTGTTGAAGGCTTTTGTGATCAGTGTAAATAGTACATTGGTACCATACAAGTAATGCCTCCAGATTTTGAGTGCAAAGACTATGGCTCCCAATTCTAAATCGTGAGTCGTGCAGTTCTTCTTGTGAACCTTCAATTGTCGAGAAGCATAGGCTATCACTTTCTCGC
This sequence comes from Helianthus annuus, assembly GCF_002127325.2. Lineage (NCBI taxonomy): Eukaryota > Viridiplantae > Streptophyta > Magnoliopsida > Asterales > Asteraceae > Helianthus > Helianthus annuus. Next base: position 104,242,350 of record NC_035445.2, read on the forward strand.
GTTGCATCAAAACACACCGAGACCCTAAATAGAAGCGTCACAGTACACCACGAAGTCATCCATACCATCGGGTAAGGACAATATCGGTGCACTGTAGAGTTTTTGTTTCAAGAGCTAAAAGGTATTCTCTTGGGTCGCTCCCCACGAGTAAGTAACGCCTTTCTAAGTTAATGCGGTAAGAGGTTGAGCGATTTTCGAAAATTCCTCAATGAATCTACGATACTATCCCGCAAGTCCAAGAAATTATCTCACCTCAGTAGGAGTCTTTGGTGCCGCCCAATTCTTGATATAATCGATTTTTACTGGGTCAACATGTATTCCTGACGCGTTGACCACATGACCAAGGAAGTGTACTTCTCTAATCCAAAAATCACACTAAGAGAACTTCGCATAGAATTGCTCCTTCCTCAGGAGTTCCAAGATAAGACGCAAGTGTTGTTCATGTTCCTCCTTGCTCTTAGAATAAATCAAGAAGTTATCGATAAACACAATGACAATGTCGTCAAGATACGGTTAGCACACTCGGTTCATGAGATCCATGAAGACCTCTGGTGCGTTGGTTAACCCGAATGGCATGACCAAAAACTCGTAATGGCCGTACCGCGTTCAAAAAGTTGTTTTGGGGAAATCTTCCTCTCTGACTCCCATCTGATGAGAGCCCGATCTTAGATCGATTTTCGAGCAGAATCTTGACCCTTGCAGCTGGTCAAACAAGTCGTCAATACGAGGAAGAGCATAATGATTCTTGGCTGTCACCTTGTTGTGTTCGCGATAGTCAATGCACATGTGAAAAGATTTGTTTTTCTTCTTCACGAAAAGAACTGGGGCTCCCCATGGCGAAGAACTAGGTCGGATAAAACCTCTATCCAACAGTTCTTGAAGTTGATTGGACATTTCTTGCAATTCTCTGAGTGCAAGATGATAAGGAGCACGAGCAATCGGAGAAGCTCTAGGTGTAAGTTCGATATGAAATTCCACCTTTCGATGTGGAAGTAATCCTGGAAGTTCGTCATGAAAAACATCGGAAAAGTCGAACCTCTTCTTTCCCCAATGGCATTATCAACAGACTGCGTTTGTCGTTTGAAGTCTGCAACAGTCTTCTTGATTATCTGCATAATGCATATAGTCGATCAATGATTTTCCTAAAAGAAATAGACGATCGACGCCTTCTCTTGTCCGTAACTTCAAACAAAGCTGGTTTTCGAACTTTTGCGATAGCTGTAATTGTAAGATAAACTTAAACAATGGTATTTGAGTATCTTAACTCCTATCATAATTTGTCACTCACGCTCAATGCGAACTCTATAAGTCTCCAAGGTAATATACTACATTTCCATTTCCAGATCATAAGTTTTACAGTTCTTCCTATGCACTTTCAGTAGTTGTCTGGACCCATAGGTTGCCACTTCGTCCTTTTTTCACAATGTGCAATTAAGGCCCAAACGTGACGCATCACAGTATACAATTAAATTTTCATTTCCCTTAGACAGAGATTGAATATGTGCACCATACAACTTTCCTTTAGCAATCATAAAGCTTTCTCCTAAATCTTCATCTAAGCAAATCTTATATTCTTTTGAACTTTTAGCATCAATAAGCTTTTGACTTCTAAGCATACACTTAGGGAATTCATTATCCAATTCCTTGTCCTTAGTTGTTCTCAGACATCCTCTTCTTAATTAAAGTATGCCAAATTTATTTAAATAGAACTCACGATAGTGTTTATCGATGACATTCTTAGGGAAATTCTAGGATATCCTATCAGTGATCTTCCTCTGATAATTCACTCGCGCGCGAAACTTTAAGTAATAGCTAGATTTCCTCAAATGATCGATTAATTATCAACCCTCGATAGTAGGTACCGACTTTGATAGTTAATTTATTCATTCTCCTGCGAATCTATGTAGTTTCCAAGGTATCCATCCTTTTCTTCGATCTTCATATCTTAACGACTCTCAATTTTCAAAACCTACTAATTGCTTTACCACTAAGGTAGGGTGTTTGCACTAGTTTCTTCGAATTTTTAACTTAGCTTTATATTTGGGATAGCCAATTCTACCCAACTATTGTATTAAACCAGCCTATCTTCGTTTGTAGCTTTAGATACTACCATAACCATACTATTAAATACTTAAGTCCGTGTGTGACATCAAGGGATTCTATCCGTTTATCATATACTGATTTTAGTTCGCCTACTAGCTTATGATCACCTAAGTGACATCAGGGTTATTCAGTAGGTTAACCTTAATCTTAAAATAAAGTTCTCGTAGAGTAATTGATGATCATAAACATACCAGTGACGAGTGTAGGATTAACCCAAGCCTTCCTAGCATCTAGCTCCCATGTTTTGCCTTTAGCACTCTGATCCTTTGATTCAGGGTAGTCCTGTTGGAAATGCCCTTACTTTCCACATCCGAAACAGGCTGTTAGTTCGACTCCATCTATAGTTCTTCTAGCATAGCACTCAAGGGTTTCATGTCTAGATCGGCCACATCTATTACATTTCTTTCGTTCACCGACAGGGGTTTTCTTCACCAAACTGTTTCTGTCCTTTTTAACCACTTTCTTTCCAGATTCACTGGCATTGACCACAACTTCTTCACCCATTTTGCGTTTCTTCTTGTCGTTTTTCTAGGAATTCTTCATTGAATTCTCTAACTCACGTTCTCCAGTGTCTCCATCCCTATGCTCAATGTGCTGGATGATCTTAATAGTCAAACTGTTGTTACAACCTATCTTCTCACACGACGTTGCCTCTTCATCACGTAAGACACCAGTAAATGATCTCTGGTTAGGACCCTGGAATGTTTTGTTGGTACCTCTATGTACTGTTCACCAAGTTAATGAAATATCAAGATTACTCTTAGATTATATCATAACATAGGAATCTCACAAAAATTTCCAATCATTATTCAACCTGGTGGGTTTTCGGATAGCGCTTCTCCGAAACCATGCACCATCTCATTGCATCTATGTCCATGTCCCACAGCTCGGCTAACTTCACGTTGTTCCAAAGTAGTGTTAACATGTTGAGCGATCAATTATGCTAACTCCTCGGGTGTGATAGAAAATCCTATACTTTTGTCACACCCTGACTTTTGCGGAAGCGTATGATGTGTGACTTGTTCAATATCATTGCGTTCAATTATAATAAACAAGTATATGATTAAAACATGATGTTCATCCATTTCATAAGTGTAAAATATTACAAACACGAGTCATTAAGTTTCAACCAACAATCCTTAAGTTTACAATTCAAAAGTGGATGTCATCAAAACTTGAAATTTATGTCTTAAAAACAACACCAGCGCCCAAGATGCATCTTGTTTCCTGAAATACATGTAATTTTGAAAACGTCAACAAAAGTTGAGCGAGTTCATGTGATTTTGTATGAGTTCGAATAATCTTGTAAACATTTGTATGTATGCCTTTGTAATTCGGTATGAAAGCGTCTATGAACAGATCAATTAATGTGTAGCTAATTTTAACATGTGTGCAATGGCATAGGAAGGCTCAAACCTTGCGGATTTTGTACCGGGCTTCCGGCTGTAAGACATTGTCACTACCTTCGGCCACTTTCGGCCCAGGGGTGGGGCTCGAAACACCCAAATAGATCTATCACTCATGTCCCTCTGTCCTTATACGAGGATTAATGGTCTTAAGTGTGCTCCTACCCATTCACATGATCTAACAGTTCATTCCTTAGCTAACCATACCATTTATAAACGTTTCTAAACATTTTGTAACATTTATTTCACCCCCGAAGTTATAAAACTGAAAACAGTGAAAAGAAAAAGGGGGACATGAACTCACAATTTTGTGTCCTACTGTCTCGTATACTCAAGGTCCTTCTATGAGTCGCACAACTACCTACACACGTGCCAAGTTTTATTAGACGTTTAGGTCGTGTAGCGAGTTTTAGTCTTAGTTGCTTTATTAACACTTACTATCTTTTGAGTTACGTTTTTTATGTACATTGCATAATTCCAAGGTATATAATTATTAGTTAAAATAATGATATTTTAACTTAAATTATAGTCATCTGTTATTTGGAATATTAGTTTAAATAATATATTTTAACATGGTATATTATGTATTTCTACATGAGTATTCTCCCAAGTATGGGTGTACTTGTATTTTGTGTAATCTTATACTTGTGCATTTTGCCAAGTATCGGTGGCGTATTCCGGTGTGTATTTGTACGTACGAGAATACATATTTTATCGTATTTATTAAGTATCCTTATACTTAATTCTAGTATTTAAATTCTCCTGGAACAATATTTTTAATCAAATAAAAATTCACCAGTTTATATTCTTAAAATATATGTATTTTAAGAAAAACTTTTATAGAAAATTATCTATAAACCTTCCTTGGCAAAATAATTATGTTTTCGTATAAACCTCAAAAATAATATATTTTCAAGATTGACTTAGAAAATATTTATAAATCCATTTTTCACCCAAAAATAATATATTATATATTTATTTAAGAAAATATATTTTTTCTTCATTCAATAATAATATTTTTAACAAAAAATCATTCAAGACTTACCATGAGCCAAAATCTTATATTTTACACTACACCATGAACTTGAAATTTTGTACAAACTTGTAGTAACTTACTATGTTATTTAGTAGACTTAGTTACCCTTTAAAACATGGTTATTTATTTATAAATATCATTCTTGCAAAATCTAATCCTTTGCAACTTGAAAGATAATTTTTCTAAAAATCATTCTCTTATATTTTTCTCATTATAAACATGTTTCTAGTCTTGATTTAACACTAAAAATATGATTAGTTTCCTTAGAAATCATGACTTTGTAAATCTTGTAAATAAACTTGGTTTCTTGAGAAAATTAGTTTTGGAATCATCCTTTTACAAGACTTATAACATGTTTCATACTTCATTATTCATAAAAATAATTTCATCTTTCAAGTTCATGTTTACATAAAGGATGATCACTTTGATTTTTCACAAGATCATCCTTTCACTTGCTAGATCATATGTTTAATCACAATCTAGCAAGTTTCTCATGATGATTAACATCATAAACACAAGAAATCAACAATCAAGTATCATACATACATTATAACAACTTAGATCGTTATGTTAGTTAGCTTTATGTGAAAGTTCATCTTCTTGATTCTTTATGATCTTCATGATTAATCACTTACATCATCTTTTAACCACTAAAATAAGAAGTAAAATCAAGTTGCAAGAGGCTTACTACTAGCACAAGGGCTAGGGAAGAATCAAAGATGAAGAAGATGGTGATCAAGGTGGATAAAAGCTCCATGTGATGGTCCTTCAACTTCTAATGCTTCATACCTTTTTAGTTATGCTTCTTACACCTTGGAATCACCTTAGAATGCTTGAAGATGGCTTGAAAATGGATGTGTATGGGTGTGTGTTTGGAGCCGAGAGCAAAAGGGGAAGGGAAAAAGTGATGGAGTTTGTAAATGGTGAGATAATCTTGCACTTGTGTCTTGAGGTTCTTACAAGAACTCTTCCAACATATGTTAACCCTTTGGTTATAATGTTCCGAAAGAGCTCAACATATCTATTAAACAAATAAAAGAAAATCAAGGGGAGGGTCCCTTGTCCATAACCGTAAGTGGGGGGGGTATGCTAGTTAGGTTGTAAAATTTAGTTAGTTAGGTTTTAATGGGAAATAGTTAGTGTTTTATGTAATATAATGTTTTAGGATGAATTATGATGTTCGGTGACCATAACTAGCTTCGTGATGCTAAAACAATGCTTCTAGTGAAAATTTGGCATTTCGGGTAGTGTCCGGTTATTCGGTTGGTTACCGGTTCGTTAAGGTTATAAATTGCGCAGTTTAGTGTGCTTTATGTACCCTTTTATGACAGTTTCGATTCCCGACACTTAGGAAAGCATTCTGGACTATTAAACCAAAATCTGCATTATATTTTGTTATTAAATAGCTGAATTTTGCTGAAATGTGCAGAATTCTGCAGTTTTTGTGAGTTTTAGGCACTTTCCGGCACCGAAACTATCACTAGGAAGGCAGTGTTATGATCCTTACTTCCCTACACACTATCCTAGTGAAACTCTTGGTTTCGGGCTCATTCTGTGTCTTAACATCATGTCTGCCTAAGCACTGAACTCCCGTCAGTACTTTTAATTTATCTGATAACTGTGCTAACTTTGTTTCGTGCACTAATTGAACCATATTGCGCTGCATGCAATAATGATAAATAATCTTGCAACATGTAATGCACTCGTATGCGTTTGGCAGCATTCAGAAAATCATTCATGTTATTAATTAAATCAGGCACAGCCATTAATGCACAAATTACTGTTTAACATTGTACGGAATATATGGAAAATTGTCGGTTGTCACATTCTCCCCCCGTTAAAAGAATCTTGCCCCAAAATTCAAGTTGCCTTATCGGCTGCAGGGGAGTTGTGAAACAAGTGCGGATACTTTGATTTGATTTAGTCTTGACTGTCACACCCTGAAATTATAAGAGAATTGGCGTGACTGGACTGGTATCTTCATTGCACAACGGAAGCAAACAAGCTAAGTCTTTTAGAAAATGAACGCCGCTAAGTACTCGACTCCACATGGTTCTCCTATTCCAACCGTGCCTTGTCTTAGAAATGCAACCTGAGAAAGAAACATGCGAAAAATCAACATAAAGTTGAGCGAGTTCATAGTTTGTTTGTAAAATATTTGAAATAAATCTTTTTGAATAACCAGTTTTTGAAGTATTGTTGAGAAAATGAATTTAAAATCATTTTCTTGTCACGTTGTATGGAATCTTTGTATGAAAACATGGTATATATCTCGTATAAATCAAGTATTCTTGTCTAAATCATGTATTCTTGTATAAATCAAGTATTCTCGTATAAATCAAGTATTCTTGTATAAATCATGTATTCTTGTATAAATATGTATTCTTGTATGTATCAGGGTTGTTAATGGGTTGCAAGGCCATTAACATGTGACACGACATAGGAAGTCACCAAACCTTAGGCATTTTTCTAGCTATCGATTTACGACTGAGACACAAAAGCACTACTCGGTACTCGTTCTCACCGAGAGTGTGGCTGCCCTGACACCCGTTAGATCTAACCTTTTGTTCTGCGGTCTTAGTATGTACATGATTAATGGTGCTTATGGTACCCTATTCGTGACACGATTTCTCGTATCATTCCTTAAAACGCATCATACTTGGTAGTAGTTATCACCAAGAGTGCTTCTTGTTTTTGTATCCATCATACCATAGTTTAATGTACCTCTAGGTACTTGTATTTTTTCCGTATTTTAGAAAAGTAGAATTCGTGTGTATGCATATTTCGAAAAATATGCTTGTTTGAAAAACTGGTATAAAACATAAGCTTTTCCTAAACCATTTGTGTCAGTTAAAAGTTGCTTGTAAAATGCTTTTGGAATATGTAATTCTTGTATGCTTTGCAAAAAGTGCATGTCTTTCCACCCCGAAAAAATTTAGAAAAATGTAAAATCGTAAAAAGGTGGGGGTATGAACTCACCTGAATATTCCTGTGCAAAGCTAGCTATATATGACTTTGCGATGTCGTTTCCAAGACGAGGCTTGCTAGCGTGTATTCTACAATATTCCTAACATGGAATATTTAATAAGTCTCTAAATAAATGCGGTAACTAATCCACATGTTACCGAGCTCTACCGAATCGTTGACAATAAGTTGTTAACTTAATAAAAATGATTAGGTTATACTTTGTCACCCCGAGAAATCGTTTGAGTATATATGAATATTCGTACGAAAGTAATATATAATAAACTTGTATATATATATATATATATATATATATATATATATATATATATATATATATATATATATATATATATATATATATATATATATATATATATATATATATATATATATATATATATATATATATATATATATATATATATTGCGTCTTGTATGCTATTTGTCAAAATATAAGTATGTGCCGTTTCGGCGTTTGTAATAAATATAAAAAGTTTTATTTATTTTGCGAAAGTATCAACGAGTTTGCTTGAAGTTTGATATAAATATAAAGCTATACTTATTCTTATAAAGGAATTCGGGTGGTACGATAATTGAAATAAATAAAAAAATTATATTTATTTCTATAAAACGAATTCGTGTTACGCGATGTTTGAAATAAATATATATATATACTATATTTATTTATAAAAGGGTTCGAGTTTACGTTTGAAATAAATATAATAATAACTATATTTATTTTGTATAATAGTTTGCGTCATCGTCGTTTTTTCAAGTTATAAAGTGTCGTCGAAATAACATGCATTTGTATCTAGTTTTATAAAAGTCGTTTGAATCCGATTTGTTTTGGTTATATAATAAAACGCGTGTTGTTTTTTTACTGATTTTCTCGAAAAACGGGTAGAGTTTTCTCTGTTTTTGGACGCCCCGGCAACACAAGTTATCGTTATAATTTTCAAAATTCAACAATAGTCAATATCAATATACTCAATATATATGATTTCGTCAAATGTGTAACGATGCAAAGTATATTTAAATAGATCGGTTCGAGCTCGATTTCGCGTATAATAATAACAATTGAACGTAAATAATAATCGTCATAAATCCTTTACCGAGTCTTCGCGTGTCGAAATATCGAGCTATTTGACTGAGGTGACCGGGTCAACTGAGTTGACCGAGTCAGCTCTCGTTGACTGAGTTAAGCCGAGTCGACTCGACTCGCTGAGTTGACCGAGTCAACTCGAACCGCTTCTGCCACTAACAAATCTGACCGCACCAGACCCGATCTGAGCTGAACCCGAACCACACCAGGTCTGACCCATTGACCCGAGTTGACTGAGTGGACTCGGTTTGACCGAGTCGAACCGAGTCGAGCCGAACCACACTAAAACTGAATCTAACCGTGTCGGACCCGAACCGAAGCCGCTGTTGACTGTGTTTGACCCCTTTGACCAGCGTTGACCAAGCTTTGACCAGGAGACCCGAGCCGTAACATAACCCGAGTAGCCAAATCATCCAAGTCTGAACCGAAAGCGAACCAAACCCTAAATAGAATCTGAGGACGATACTGAACCTGCTGAACCGAGGCTGTGACCCGAACCAAAATCATCATCTTCGTCGCTGAGCATCATCATCATCGGAAAATCGTCGGTCAGAAACAAAGACCGTCGGATAATCGAACCGACCATCGGACACATGAACCGACCGGTGGTCCGAGTCTCCGACCGCCGGTTCTCTCTCTCTCTCTCGCCTCTCAGTCTCTATCTCCGCCTTTCTCTGTGTGGCACCGCCGCACTACCACCAGACGGTGGTGGTGTTTGTTTTCAGGATCGATAAAAGGGGGGGGTGTCTGGTCGGAGCACAAGGATCGGAGCGGGGGGGGGGTTGCGCGCTGAAAGGACTTGCCGGAAATCCCACCGCCACCGGTTCCGCCTGAATTTCACCAGAGAGTGAGAGAGAGAACGGTGAGTGTGTGTTTGTCTGTATTTGAAAGATCTGCACAAATGAATTCACAAGGGGTGTAGGCCCTTTTATACTAATGGTTTAATAATGGGCTTTGGGCTTGGGCCCAAGGCGCACAGGCCCAAATTTCGCGTTTTAAGCGGCCTGTTAAATTCTACGAACCCGTCTTCAAAGCCCGAAACCACCGTATCATAGTAAAATAAAATTTTAGATTTGAAAGTGTGTAAAATAATGCCGGCAGATGTCGTTTGCGCGTTCGTTTGTCGATAACGTAAAGTCACGTGATTTTCGTCGTTTTTTATCGTTTTTCAATCCGGTTTTGGCTACGGTAGATAAATTTTAATTACGAACTAAATATATCATAAAAATCTAATATTTGTCAGCATTGTCAGTATTTCGTACGGTGTCAGTTCGTTGTCGTGTAATGTTCAGCAGGTTTCTCGGCAAACCACCGTTCACGCACCGTAAAGTCAGATAGACGTTCCTAGGCACTACAGAGGCCTAATTAAGTTAATCTGTGCTGTAAACACTATTTATTGTCGCGTTAATCGCTTGTTAATCACATAATTAAGCGCGTAAATTATCGGTTGTCACATTCTCCCCCTGTTAATAAAATTTCGTCCTCGAAATTTAGACTACGTTAACTCCTTAGAGTTACGTTATGCGTAAGTAAATTTGAATAATGTCAAAGGAACGAGATATACTGATACAGTCACCAATGTGACCAAGTTAACAGGGGTCCAATAAAAGAGGAAATTTCAACCAATAGAATTCCAAGTGGACGTTTACAATATGCAAATGAATGTTAGAAACAATAACATTCGCTGGGAGAAGCTTAGAATCAACAGGCCCAAATGAAATAGTTTTGCATGAAGCGCTCGATCATGATCAGCCCAAGCTGCAAGTTCTACCGACACCACAAGGTGTCGTAGTGATAAAAAAAATAATTCAATAATAGTGGTGATCAAACAAGTATCACCCGTGTTTGAAGTCAGATGAAAGCGCGATAATAAATTGAAGCGGATTTAATCTAAATCAATCGATAGATAATTAAATCCGTGCACGAAATTAGCGCAAGCCTCAATTTTAGTGAAACGCCACCACAAGGTGCCGAAGTTAACAAACGACTTAACGGAGTCGTAAACCAAACAAATCTACTACGACTCAGAACAATGAAATGCTTGTTAAAACGAATTCGAATATGATGATTCCAATACATCGTATGGTGTCTTGAATTCAATATGTGTAATGAACAAGTTCGAACAATTGAATTTGACTTCGGTGCAAGCCGACAATAAATACATGTATTGTCAAGAAAACTTTCGGCATGGTCACAACGAAAAACCATGTATGTAACTTGAAAAGAAAAGAAATTTCAAGAAAATGTGTTGACTTGATAACAAAGAAGCCAACAATTGCAATAATACGGGTCATTCGAATCACAACTCAATAATTTAGATTTAGCGAAATACTATTTGAACTTTATTGAAACGCTTTATTCGAAACGAAACCACATGCGTAACAAACGATGCATGCGTAACATATAAGTTTTCAAGAATTGAAGCAAATGAATATTCGCTATACTGAAAGAAATGATCGTGACACAATGACCATTAAGAGGTGTAGAGATACGAAAATCTACTCAGTAAATATGAAAGTCGAAATTTCAATAAAAGAAATTTAAGGACTTTACCTGGGGTTGCATGTGATAACCGGTTGTTAGGTGACATTACCATGGAATGTCGAACATCGCGTAGTCGTCGTCAACAAGATAGGAGGAATGCGGAGACATGCGCCTTCTTCTTAGCATGACTCGTGTCGTTTGCAGGACCGCGTGCCAAAATGCCGCTTCCTTGAAAGTCGTATGTGACGTACTTCAACCTCCGTTGATGTATAGCTTAAGTTTCACGTATTCCTGTGCACTAGTGTTTCGTTATGCGTAGGCTGCCTGCTCGGAAAGTCAAAATATCATAGACAATATGAATAATAGTGTGTGCCCAAGTTAATATTCGTGGTTCCTACGTGAAGACCTTTAATGAACTTCAACATGAGTTTTCGAAGGTCGTAAATGCATGTTTCCTAAACTCTCAGAGTTTCGTATACTATATGCGACTGTTTGGTGTACCGTGTGTAAACAAAATCTTGACTATTTGTTTTTCGGCAACAGTTGGAGACCATATTCGAGTACTATGCGTTCTGTACGTATTCAGGATTTAATATTCTAAGTTCCCAGAGGAAAGTGAGGTTAGAGCTTAGGTATCTCTACAGACAACCCTATTCGCTGTAACCTATAGCTCTGATACCAATCTGTCACACCCCGAAATTATCAGAGCATTGGCGTGACTGGACTGGTATCTTCATTGCACAGCGGAAGCAAACAAGCTAAGTCTTTTAGAAAATGAACGCCGCAAAGTACTCGACTCCACATGGTTCTCCTATTCCAACCGTGCCTTGTCTTAGTAATGCAACCTGAGAAAGAAACATGCGAAAAATCAACATAAAGTTGAGCGAGTTCATAGTTTGTTTGTAAAAGATTTGAAATAAATCTTTTTGGATAACCGGTTTTTGAAGTATTGTTGAGAACACGAATTTAAAATCATTTTCTTGTCACGTTGTATGGAATCTTTGTATGAAAACATGGTATATATCTCGTATAAATCAAGTATTCTTGTATAAATCATGTATTCTTGTATAAATCAAGTATTCTCGTATAAATCAAGTATTCTTGTATAAATCATGTATTCTTGTATAAATCATGTATTCTTGAATAAATCATGTATTCTTGTATGTATCAGGGTTGTTAATGGGTTGCAAGGCCATTAACATGTGACACGACATAGGAAGTCACCAAACCATAGGCATTTTTCTAGCTGTTGATTCACGACTGAGACACAAAAGCACTACTCGATACTTATTCTCACCGAGAGTGTGGCTGCCCTAACACCTGTTAGATCTAACCTTTTGTTCTGCGGTCTTAGTATGTGCACGATTAATGGTGCTTATGGTACCCTATTCGTGACACGATTTCTCGTATCATTCCTTAAAACGCATCATACTTGGTACTAGTTATCACCAAGAGTGCTTCTTGTTTTTGTATCCATCATACCATAGTTTAATGTACCTCTTGGTACTTGTATTTTTCCGTATTTTAGAAAACTAGAATTCGTGTGTATGCATATTTCGAAAAATATGCTTGTTTGAAAAACCGGTATAAAACATAAGCTTTTCGTAAACCATTTTTGTCAGTTAAAACTTGCTTGTAAAATGGTTTAGGAATATGTAATTCTTGTATGCTTTGCAAAAAGTGCATGTCTTTCCACCCCGAAAACATTTAGAAAAATGTAAAATCGTAAAAAGGTGGGGTTATGAACTCACCTGAATATTCCTGTGCAAAGCTAGCTATATACGACTTTCCGATGTCGTTTCCAAGACGAGCCTCGCTAGCATGTATTCTACAATATTCCTAATATGGAATATTTAATAAGTCTCTAAATAAATGCCATAACGAATCCACGTGTTACCGAGCTCTACCGAATCATTGACAATAAGTTGTTAACTTAATAAAAATGATTACGTTATACTTTGTCACCCCGAGAAGTCGTTTGTGTATATAGGAATATTCGTACGAAAGTAATATATAATAAACTTGTATTATATATATATATATATATATATATATATATATATATATATATATATATATATTGCGTCTGGTATGCTATTTGTCAAAATATACGTATGTGCCGTTTCGGCGTTTGTAATAAATATAAAAAGTTATATTTATTTTGCGAAAGTATCAACGAGTTTGCTTGAAGTTTGAAATAAATATAAAGCTATATTTATTCTTATAAAGGAATTCGTGTGGTACGATAATTGAAATAAATAAAAAAATTCTATTTATTTTTATAAAACGAATTCGTGTTACGCGATGTTTGAAATATATGTAAATATATATATATATATATATATATATATATATATATATATATATATATACACTATATTTATTTATAAAAGGGTCCGAGTTTACGTTTGAAATAAATATAATAATAACTATTTTTATTTTGTATAATAGTTTGCATCGTCATTATTTTTGCAAGTTATAAAGTGTCGTTGAAATAACATCAATTTTTATCTAGTTTTATTAAAGTCGTTTGAATCCGATTTGTTTTCGTTATATAATAAAACGGGAAAATTGGTTTTTAATAAACCAACTTTTTCCCCATTGTTAAATAATAATCCTACTCACGTAATTGGTATACAATAATCTTACCTATCAACATGTTGGTACTCAATGAACTTTCGTTAATTTTTTTTAACTGAAGTTAGTTTTTAAGTTTTATTTTTTACAGAAACAGTCCCTGTAGTTATAATTTACTAGTTTTAACTATTTTATAAAATTTAATTACATGGCCCTTGACGTTTTTTTTGTTTTACAAAATAGTTAAAACTAGTAAATTATAACTACAGGGACTGTTTGTGTAATAAATAAAACTTAAAAACTAACTTCAGTTAAAAAAAATTAACGGAAGTTCATTGAGTACCAACATGTTGATAGGTAGGATTATTTTATACCAATTACGTAGGTATGATTATTATTTACCAATGGGGCAAAGGTTGGTTTATTAAAAACCAATTTTCCAATAAAATGCGTGTTGTTTTTTTACAGATTTTCTCGAAAAACGTGCAGAGTTTCCTTTGTTTTTGGACGCCTCGACAACACAAGTTGTCGTTATAATTTTCAAAATTCAACAATAGTCAATATCAATATACTCAATATATATGATTTCGTCAAATGTGTAACGATGCAAAGTATATTTAAATACATCGGTTCGAGCTCAATTTCGCGTATAATAATAACAATTGAACGTAAATAATAATCGTATAAATCCTTTACCGAGTCTTCGCGTGTCGAAACATCGAACCATTTGACTGAGTTGATCGGGTCAACTGAGTTGACCGCGTCAGCTCACGTTGATTGAGTTAAGCCGAGTCGACTCTCTGAGTTAACCGAGTCAACTCGAACCGCTTCTGCCACTAACAAATCTAACCGCAGCGGACGTGATCTGAGCTGAACCCGAACCAAAACAGGTCTGACCCATTGACCCGAGTTGACTGAGTTGACTCGGTTTGACCGAGTCAAACCTAGTTGAACCAAGTCGAGCAGAACCGCACTAAAACTGAATCTAACCGTGTCGGACCCGAACCGAAGCCGCTGTTGACTGTGTTTGACCCCTTTGGCCAGCGTTGACCAAGCTTTGACCAGGTTTGTCTGAATCCAAACGAGCCGAGACCCGAGCCGTAACATAACCCGAGTAGCCAAATCATCCAAGTCTGAACCAAAAGCGAACCGAACCCGAAATAGAATCTGAGGACGAGACTGAACCTGCTGAACCGAGGCTGTGACCCGAACCGTAAGTCATCATCTTCATCGCTGAGCATCATCATCATCATTGGAAAACCGTCGGTTAGAAACAAAGACCATCGGATAATCGAACCGACCACCGGACACATGAACCGACCGGCGGTCCGAGTCTCCGACCGCCGGTTCTCTCTCTCTCTCTCTCTCGCCTCTCAGTCTCTCTCTCCGCCTTTCTCTGTGTCGCACCGCCACACCACCACCGGACGGTGGTGGTGTTTATTTTCAGGATCGAAAAGGGGGGGCGGTGTCTGGTCGGAGCACAAGGATCGGAAGGGGGGGTTGCGCGCTGAAAAGACTTGCCGGAAATCTCCACCGCCGCCGGTTCCGCCTGAATTTCACCAGAGAGTGAGAGAGAGAACGGTGAGTGTGTGTTTGTCTGTGTTTGGAAAGATCTGCACAAATGAATTCACAAGGGGTGTAGGCCCTTTTATACTAATGGTTTAATAATGGGCTTTGGGCTTGGGCCCAAGGCCCACAAGCCCAAATTTCACGTTTTAAGCGGCCTGTTAAATTCTACGAACCCGTCTTCGAAGCCCGAAACCGTCGTATCAAAGTAAAATAAAATTTTAGCTGTGAAAATGTTTAAAATAATGCCGGTAGATGTCGTTTGCGCATTCATTTGTCGATAACGTGAAGTCACGTGATTTTCGTCGTTTTTGATCGTTTTTCAATCTGGTTTTGGCTACGGTAGCTAAATTTTAATTACGAACTAAATATGTCATACAAATCTAATATTTTTCGGCATTGTCAGTATTTCATATGGTGCCACTTCGTTGTCGCGTAATGTTCAACAGGTTTCTCGGCAAACCACCGTTCGCGCACTGTAAAGTCGGATAGACGTTCCTAGGCACTACAGAGGCCTAATTAAGTTAATATGTGCTGTAAACACTATTTACTGTCGCATTAATCGCTTGTTAATCACATAATTAAGCGTGTAAATTACCGGTTGTCACATGGACGCTCCCAAGTAACTCTGGGGCATGACGTGGATTCCAAAGAACTTTGACAAGTTTAATACGACTTCTACGTGTCTGGTGGACTTTCCAGTCTGTAACCTTGGCAGGTTATTCAGTAATTTGGAGTTTGTCATTGGCGTGAATCTCGTCTGCGAGAATAATTACTGTCTCTTGGAGTTTCTTGAGATTTGACACGTGAAACATGTCATGAACACTACTAAGTTCTCCTGAAAGCTTTAGTTTGTGTGCAACGGATTCGATTCTTTCAAGGATCTCGAAGGGTCCAGTGTCCTGTGGGTTTAACTTTCCACGTTTACCAACTCGTATCGAAGGCGAGACTTCCAGTAAATCCATATCACCAACCTAAAATTCGACGGTTTCCGCCGCTTGTCGGTGGAATTCTTCTGTCCATAACGGCTGACTTGATACGATCACGTATCCGAGCAAATCTTGTATGTGTTCCTCTTGAACTACTCAGGACCAATAAGCTGTAAATTTCTGGTGACAGCCCAACACAGTGGGTATCGACACTTCCATCCATAGAGCTTCAAACAGGGCAGCCTATCAGCTGGTGTGATAACTATTATTGTCGCGAAACTCCACCAAGGGCAGGTGAGTATCCCGACTTCCACAAAATCCATCACACATGTACGTAGGATATCCTCAAAAGTCTGAATCGCCCGATTACTTTGGTCGTCTGTTTGAGGGTGAAATGCAGTACTAAGGTTCAACGGTGAACCAAAAGCTTGCTAAAACGTCTACCAAATCCTTGGCACGAAGCGACCTGATCGGATATGATAGATACAGGCACTCCCTGACGTGCCACAGTCTATCTGAGAAATATTTCTGCTAACTTCTTTGTGTTGCCTTTCTTACTGATAGGTACAAAGTGCGCAGACTTCGTGAGTCGATCGATAATCACCTAAATCATATCGTTTCCTCCTTGCTCTTGGTAGCCTTGAAATGAAGTCCATGGAGATCTGTTCCCACTTCCAGACGGGAATTTCCGGTTGTTACAGCCACCCTGATGGGTTCTGGTATTTTGCCTTAACTTTGGCGTAAGTAAGGCAGTTACCCACATATATAGCGATGTCGGCTTTCATATTGGGCCACCAATGCCAATCCTTTTAAGTCTGGGTACATCTTGTCGGATCCAGGATGGATCAAGTACCTCGACTTATGAGCTTCGTCCAGAATAAGTTCTTATTGATTGCCGAAGAATGGTCCCCAAATTCGTTCCACGAAATACATTGTTCCATCTTCCTTTGGAACCAATTTCACTTCCATATCACGCAACGATTTTACTCGTAAGTTCTCTGGTTTAAGTGCTTCCCGTTGGCTTCATGAATCTGGACGATGAGATCGGTTTGTGTTGTCATCTCTAAGGCTCGCGCCCTTAGAGGACTTGCGCATTCCTTGCTACTCAAGACGTCTGTTCCAACGTTCACCTTACCTAGTCGATACTTAAGATCACAACCGTAATGATTCAACATGTTGGTGCATATGTCTGTCGACTTCATCTTGTATCGAGTCTTGTATTAGATTAGAAAGATCAGGGCATGAATTTCGAGATATAGGTGATTCAGGTGATTTCGCACGAAATGACTTGGTCATTTTGTAGGAAATAGGGCATGTGTTTTCGCACGAAATGACTATTGGTCATTCCGTACGAAATGTTGTTTCGCATGGACTGTTTCGCACGAAATAGCCTAGCCTATATATACCTGCCTTGTGATTTCATTTGTAACTTTCCTGTTTCAGTGCCGAACTACTGTCGAAGTGTCAACTCGCTGTAAAACATTGTTATATTAATCAAAAGACAGTTTAAAGTGAATTGCAAGCTGAATCACCTCAATACGTTTGTTTCCGCCTCTCGTATTGAGCAAAAACTCTTCTGAACGACTCGTTTGGGTCAGAAAATGATCTTACAAGTGGTATCAGAGCCCAGGAGGAAGAGTTCTTACCAATTCAGCTCAAAATTCTGATTTCTACACCTTCTTTTTCAAAATTAACAAGTTTTCACGGTCAAAATGATTTGATTTTCTCACATTATATGCGAAACTGTGTTTTAACAAAGCCTTGAAAGAATTGGACCTAAAACCAGACTAAAACTTGATCAATTTGACAAAAACATGGTTGAGATGATGACATCAGCAGCATTTCGCATGAATTGAATATTTGGTTTCGCACGAAATCACTTAGTTTCATCTATTTCGCACGAAATAGTTCTTTGATTTCACATGAAATAGCTTGTGTTGCCTTCATTTCGCACGAAAACACTATTTCGTGTGAAACTACTTCAAAAGTTTCATTTCGTACGAAACAACATTCTCATTTCGTATGAAATCGGTTATTTCGTACGAAATCAGTTCATTTCGCATAAAGCTGGTATTTCGTTTGATCATTTCGCACGAAATCATTCATTTTGTGTGAAAGTTTGTATTTCGTGTGGACTTATTTCGTTTGAAGTTGTCTTGCAGGTTATTTCGTTTGAAGAAGGTCATTTCGCACCAAAGTTCATTCCACGTGAAAGCTATTTCGTTTGAAAGTCAAAGTTTGTGAAGTTTTTGATACCGAAACATGGAAGAGGAATTTTATAACGCCTTTGCTACTTCGATTACTATTGCTCAGAGCACTATGTTAGAATACGAAACGGGGACAATGCAAAAACCGCCAAAGCTCATGAATATTGAGGAGTATAAAGGATGGGAGGAGCATTTTGAAAATTGGGTTCAAGCAAATTAATTGGATGCTTGGAAATGTGTTGAAAAGAAATATATTAGACCATTAGATGATGATGAAGAGGAGATTGCTATTAAAGACCTAAGTGTTGATGAGAAAAAGAAATACAGAAATGAAAAGATGATGATCAGTTTACTGCAACAAGCTGTTAAAGAAGATATCTTGGTTTTATTGCAACACAATGGAAGTGCATATTCAATTTGGAAGGCATTAAAATCTAAGTTTGTTGGAAGTCAAGAGACGATTAAGAACAAAAATTCGCTTTTGAAAAAGGAGTTTGATCTATTTCGTGGTTTAAAAACTGAAAATGCCAAACAGATTATCGAAAGATATTGCAATTTAGTAATGAACATGAAGAGATTGAGCATCACAAAAGATAATGAAGAATTGATTGAAAAGTTGGCTGATGCGTTGCCACATGAGGTTTGGGGCACATACCTTATGATGTTAAGGAATAAGAAAGGGTTTAACACTCTAACATTGAGTAAGTTTATTGAAAAACTCGAAGCTCAAGAGATGGAACAAAGGAAAACATCAAGAATGAAGGATTTTGATGGTGAACAAGATACTGGGCTTTATTACAAAGGAGGTATCAATGATTAGACCAATATGTCACCAAAGATAGAAACTGCATTCAATACTAAAAGTTCGTCTGGAGGGTCTTCTCAAGGAGGATCTAGTAGCAAAATTGGATTTTCTTCATATCCATCTTTTGATCCAAATTTTCCAAAGACAAAGAATGGCAAAGTTCTACAATGCAACATTGCACTGAACCTTGAAAATGATCAGAATTATTCAGAAGAAGTTGCAAAAAGTCATATGTCTTTATTGGTGACTGTATTAGAGTCATATGGGAGTTTAGTTGTAGGAAGGATCGGAAATCCAATGTTGACAAAAGAGGATTACGATCAGATTGATGCTGAGGAGATGGAATTGATGGATATAAAGTGGTGTATGGCGAGTGTGTTGAGAAGAGCTGAAAAGTTTAAGCAAATTACGGGAAGAGATGATTTCCATGATGCTAATGATTCTACTTTAGGTTTTGATAAATCTAAAGTTACTTGTTTTCGTTGCAGGGAAAAAGGGCATTTCAAGAGGGAGTGCACAAACCGCGAAGCTAGTGGAGCTCAAAATCCGTTCAACAACAATCACTACTATCGGAAAGAAATTTATCATCAAGTTGCTCAACAATCACATCAACAACAAGAACCACAAACTGCACATGCTAAGAAAGCGCTCGAAGAATCTTCTAAGAAAGCTTATTGTTGATGCATGGAATGTCTGTTGACTACGTCTGCATTAAGTCTTAGGTCAAGATAGGTCAACATAGGAGCTTAAAAGTCAAATTTAGGTTATTATGTAATAGTTTTGCTTATGTGACATAAGTTAGAATTAGTTCCGCTTTTGTGTCAATATAGTTTCGCTCATGTGGTTTAAGTGATAGTTTCGCTTATACGACATGTCGTATAAGCGAAAGCATGAGGACTATATATAGCATAGATGAGCCAAACCATATGATTCATTCATGGACGTTGGAGCGGAACCTGTGGAGTGCTTTTGTAACGAAACTCTGTCAAATCTGTATCAAAAAGTAATAAAAGAGAAGGAATTGAATAGGAAAAGCTGTGTAACTTCATTTACGTTGATTCCGCCTTCATATGTGAAGATGAACGTTCTCAACTGACTGTTTAGGGTCGGAACACGGTCCAACAAGTGGTATCAGAGCTCAGGACGAGGAGTTCATACTACTACAGCTTGATTCTACCAAATTCTCTTATTTCTACTCACTTTCTCTCATACTTTTTCGATTTGAACTGGTTCCTACGGTTGAAATGGTCTGAAAATCGAGTATAACGTGTGAAACATACAATTAACAAACCCTAGAAAATTGCAGGTTAAAACACGGCTTAAAAATGGTTAAAATCAATTAAAA
This sequence comes from Helianthus annuus, assembly GCF_002127325.2. Classification (NCBI taxonomy): domain Eukaryota; kingdom Viridiplantae; phylum Streptophyta; class Magnoliopsida; order Asterales; family Asteraceae; genus Helianthus; species Helianthus annuus. The sequence continues at coordinate 104,262,877 of NC_035445.2, forward strand.
ACTAGGTTCCGCTTATCCGGACATCGAAGGTTTCGCTCGTAATACATAGCTTTCGCTCGAAAAAACCTATAGTTTCGTTTTTTCGGACATATAGGTTTCGCTCTTATAAACGTTCCGCTCATACGAACATTATAGTTCCGCTTGAACGGACATTGACTTGTTTCGCTTGAACGGGCATTCGATAGTTTCGCTCGTACGAACTATATAGTTTCGCTTATACTGACATTTCACTTTCGCTCATAAGGACAACTTATAGTTTCGCTTTTACAGACAATTATAGTTTCGCTTATCTGTCATTGTCTGGTTTCGCTTATTCAGACATACTCAGTTTCGCTCATTTGTCACATCTTTCAAAAAACCTCGAAAATTTTTCTAAGTGTTGGCTGATTTTGCAGGTATACTCAAGATTTGATATATTCTTGAATCCGTTCAACGACATGTACGCGTTCACGGGAAATTCCGGAAACGATGATACTTCATCAAGCAAAGAAAATGAGAATCCGCCGAAAGAGAAGAAAAAGGAAGCTTGGGAATCGGAAAGTGATTTTGGAACCTTCAATAAACCTCCAAAGCTAATGGCTATCGAGGAATGCAGTCGGTGGTCAAGAAAGTTTGAAGATTGGTTAATGGCATTCGCATTTCCCAGCTGGAAAAGTGTGAAAAACGGTTATGAAAATGGAAACAAAAATGGTGAAACGTTAAGATCTGCTGAAGAGATTGATGCATTTGTAGCTAAACAAAAATGTGTGGCATTGTTATTTCAGTCAGTTCGGGAAGACATAATCTCATTGATCAATTATTCAAATTCAAAAGATCTTTGGAATAAGCTAGAGAAAAAATGTATAGGAAGTGCTGAAATTGTCAAAATTAAAAAGAAACTTCTTAAGAAAGAGTTTGATATGTTTGGTTGTCTAAAGAATGAGTCAGTCTGTAAAATGATAGAAAGGTTTGGTCATCTGAAGCTGGAATTAGCAAGACATGATATCAGATTTTCTAATGAAGATCTTGTCGACAAACTGTTCGATTCATTACCAGACGAGATGGATTGGAGATATTATGCGCTTATGCTGAAAAACACTATCGAGCCTGCAAAGTTGACTATGGATTTGGTGATTGAGAGACTTGAAAGTCACGAGTTGGAACTGAAGAAGACGTACAAAGTCAATCACTCATCTTACCAGCAGAATTTGGATTTGTATTATACGAAAAGCATGATGCCAAAAGCAACTTCTCCCAAAACTGCTTTTTCTGCTGAGAATTTGTCTACATCAAACAAAGAAAGTCAAAGTGGTCAAAGCAGTGGAAATCACAGTGGTTATCATAGTGGATCTTCATCATCTGCAAGTCATTCTGATGCAAAGAATCGTTTTCAATGCAACATTGCAATAGACTTGAAGAATACTCAGAATTTTGATGAGGAGTCGGCTAAACAACAGATGATCTTCCTAGCATCGGTGTTAGAATCGTATGAAGGGTTAGTAGCTGGGAAGATAGGCAACACCAACCTAACGAAAGAGGACTATGATCAAATAGATCCTGAAGAAATGGAGTTAATCGATATTCGTTGGGCTATGGCAAGTGCTGTTCGTCGAGCACAGCGTTTTATGGAAATTTCCGGCAGGAAGACAATTGGTGGTCCATCTACCAAGCTGGGATTCGATAAATCCAAAGTGACGTGCTTCAAGTGTAAGAAAAAAGGTCACTTCAAGCGAGAATGCAGAAACGCATATGCTGATGAATCCGAGAACCCTTTCAGAGATGATTATTACAAGAAGGCAATTTATCATCAGAATAAATCCGAGCCGCCTAGATTGAAGCAGGTTGAAGACAACAAAGAGAAATCTAGAGCTCTTGCAGTGATTTATGATGATGAGGGGTATGATTGGAGTCAAGAGGTTCTACCAGAAGAAGATGCGATTGGTTACACATTTATGGCGAAAAACGATGAACCTATTCCTTGGAAAGATAACCGAACTGAAGAGCAGAAGTATAGATACAGAAAAATGATTGCTGAGAACAGAATTATTAGAATTTCTGGTATCTATCTGGAAGCGAGGAGAGCGAGAAGATGGGATCCGGACAGGGAGTGTTATCTTGATCCATATGGAAACATTGCGATCGATAACAAAACGCTTGATATCGAAGCCATAATCAAGGAGTTAAAAGAAGAAGATGAGTATTGGCAGAATAAATGGTGGGGAACTGGAGACGAGAAAGAGAAAGAAGAGAAAGAGAAAAAGGAGAAAGAAGAGAAAGAAAGAAAGGAGAAAGAAGAGCAAGAGAAATCAAAGAAGATTGATACTGGGGTTATTGATACAACGCAGGAGTTGACTGCTGAGAACTTGGGAAAAATGGCTGACAAAGTGCTGGCTGCTAAGGCACTTGAGGTAGACTCTAACTCCGTGTCTGAGTCAAAAAGTCAGGTCAGTTCAAACGTGTCAACAAATGCGTCAGGTAAGAAAATTGATGGAAATGTTGATTGCAAAAATTGCAACAAAGAGTGCAAGTTTTATAATACAGTCACGTATCTCAACGGAAAGAAAGTTGATGATATGACAGCAAAGGTCAGAAGCGTTGAGAATCAAATTCTTATCGTGACAAAACAGTTAAAGCTTCAACTGAACGGATAAGAGAATTAACTAGCCAAATTGAAAATGATAAAATTGATCATGAAAAAGTTAAAAAAGAAAATGAAAAGTTAATTCTTGAAAACCGTCAAATTTCTGAAAAGTTTGAAAAACTCAAAAGCACAGTGAAAGATAGTGATGATCGAAATGGTAAAACTTTTAAAGAAAACGAGCATTTAAAAGCAGTGCTGAGAGTAAAAGAAGAATCAATCAACAAACAACTGGATGAAATCGCTAAATTGAAACTTAAATTTCAAGAGGCTGAAATTGAAAATGAGCGAATCCAGTTGAAGCTTAATAGTTACAGCTCTGCAAGCTTTGTTTTGCAACATATTGTTCCCAAACACATCGGGAAAAACAAAGCTGGCGAAGTAGTTTATTCTGATGGAACCGGGGTGGGTTTTCATAGAGTTCCACCACATGTTCTTAATAACTACACGAAAAAACAACCGGGGTTGGTTGAAACTGAAGAAGAAAGTGAAGTTAAACTTCCGGAGAACATTGATGTCATGTTCACATCTTCCAATGACGATAGTGTTCAAAATGATATTGTAGAAGGTGTTGTTGAAAATGTGCTAAAAACGGATAGTGACACTACTGAGGAAGATGGGTGTTTCTTGGACAAATACACTCCAAGAACAACTTAAATGAAGAATCAAAACTTGTCATGTACAAGATGTTGGGTTCGGATAAGTTGTTTTCGGATTCAGAGTTTCCGATCGAGAATGTAAACATGAACAAATTGACAAATGTTTTCAAATTGGTTGAAGTTGAATTGTCAGCAGTGAACAATCTGAGTCAAAAGAAAAGTAAAATGAGGTTTGAGAAAGAAAAAGTTTACAACAAGAAATCTGTTAATCCACCACGTGTTTATAATAACAACCGAAACAACTGCTCGGGTGGTTATCAGGGGGGTAAATCGTATCAGAAAAGAAATGTTTCAAACAAGAAGTTTGTTGAGAAGAAAAAGTTTGTGAACAGTTCAAGTTCACTTGCTGATGAAGAGAAAGAAATTTTTTCAAAATCAAATAAAGAGTTCTTTGAGAAAAGAGCTTCACAGGCTCGGTCTGAAGGCATAAGTCGAGTTGTTGATACTCGAACATGCTTTAGATGTAATCAAGTTGGTCACATTGCACGAAAGTGTACCAACGTGAAGCCTAAGACTGAAACTGTGAAGACTTAACAAAAGAAAGTTGAGGTAAAGGGTAAAACATCAATCGTTGTTGAGAAAAAGAGTGTGAAATATGATAACATCAAAGTGAAAAATGAACCCGTAAAGAAGTCGGTAACTAAAAATGACAAATTTTACAAACGGGTTGCATTATCTCAACAAGTTTGGAAACCCAAAACTGAGAAAATGGTTTCACCTTCTGAGGAATCAATTTAAGTTGATTATGATGCGAATTTTCCACCGCTGAAGGCTGAAAACTTTAAAATTCAAGTTGCGAGAGTTAAAACAGTCAAGGCTACACCTAAGGCTGATGAGGCCTGGGTGGACACCATGTTTGACTAAGCAGTTTGAATTGCCGGAGCTTCCTTGATCGCGAAGCATGAACATCATCTTTATTGAAGTTGTTTAAATCATGTTTGTTATGTGCAGGATCTTCCAAAACTTGTATCCAGATGGATCATGGATAGTGGAGCTTCAAGACATATGACAGGGAAGTCCGCGTTGCTGTATGATTGTTGGTGCACTACGTCTGTCGACTATGTCTTCCATCGAGTCTTAGTGTTGTATAGATTAGACATGGCACGAAATCCTAGAAACATGAGATAGAAATAGTTTCTCTTATGTGTCAGTCTAATAGGTTCGCTTATGTGTCATAGTCTAATAGGTTCGCTTATGTGAACATGATAGTTCCGCTTATACGGACTTGACCGTATAAGCGAAACCATGTCATCTATAAATAGGTCATTTCAAGCGAACCTAGTGTGTGTGTTGAAGGTGTATTCTTCCGGTGAGCCACGAAGTGCTGCCGAAGTGCTGTCAGAGTCTGTAAACGTTATCAAGATCAAGACAACAGCAATTAATAGTGAATCCGGCTGAAATCGCACCAAATCATTAGTTTCCGCCTCTTGATTTGGATAGGAATTCTTCTGATCGACTCAAACAGGGCCGAACCCGAACCTACAAGTGGTATCAGAGCTCAGGAAGAGGAGTTCTTGCCATTTCAGCTGCATTTCATCTGTTTTTCTGCACTTTCTTCAAAATTTAAAATTTTTTCACGGTAAAATCAGCTCATTTTCACACATTGCACTCGGAATCATGTATAAGTAAACCCTTGAAAGTTTCAGATTTAAAATCGACCTAGAAAGTAGGATTTTAGGGGATTCGCTTATTCGTGCACGTTCAAAAAGTGACATCAGCAGATAGGTTCGCTTGAAGAAACAGGATAGTTTCGCTTTTGTGGACGAAAATGTCAGTAGTTTCGCTTCAGTGACAGTATAGTTTCGCTCTAAGGGACAGTTAGTTTCGCTTCAGTGACACTTATTTGTAGTTCCGCTTGAACAGACATCAAGAGATCCGCTTGAACATACATCAAGTAGATCCGCTTGAACAGACACATATAGTTCCGCTCATAGTGACACTTGAAGGTTCCGCTTATCTGAACAAAGAGTAGTTTCACTCCAAGTGACCTTAAGGTTCCGCTTTTGTGACAGATTGAGGTTCCGCTTTTCTGAACAGCTTGGAGTTTCGCTTTTCTGTACATCCAGTAGTTTCGCTTTTAGTGACAACAAAGGTTTCGTTTGTGTGAACCACTTTGCCTATACTTGGAAATTTGTGAACTTTGAACAATCGAACAATGGACACTGAATTCTATAATGCATTTGCTAGCCCGATCTCTATTACTCAGAATGCTTTGATTGATAATGAAACCGGAACGTCTCAGAAACCACCTAAACTCATGGATATTGATGATTATAACGTGTGGTCTGAACGATTTGGAAACTGGGTCGAGGCTTATCACTTGGATGCGTGGGAACACACTGAAGAACCATATGTTAGACCCGTTACAAATGGTGTGCAACAAACAATTCGAGAAATGAGTACGGAAAATAAAAAGAAATATCGAGATGAGAAATTGATGGTGAGTCTGCTTCAGCAAGCGATAAAAGAAGATATATTGATGTTGCTTCAACATGATGGAACTGCTTATTCAATCTGGATAGAAATAGAAGCAAAATTTGTTGGAAGTGATGATATGCTTAAAAATAAGATGTCTCTCATGAAGAAAGAATTCGATTTATTCCGTGGTTTGAAAACTGAAAACACCAAGCAGATAATTGATAGATATTGTAACTTGGTGAGAAATATGACAAAACTTGGAATTAAGAAAGATACTGATGAATTGATTGAAAAACTTGCAGATGCGCTACCACATGAAACATGGGGAACGTTTCTGATGATGCTGAGATTCAACAGAAAAGATTACAAAAATATGACACTGGGAGATCTCATCAAACATCTGGAAGCTCAAGAGATGGAGCAGAGAAAGATAGCCAGGATGAAGAACTACGATGGAGAACAGGACATCAGTCTGTACTACAAGAGTGGTGTTACTGGAACAACAAATCTTTCTCCAAAGATTGAAACTGCTTTCAGTGATAAAGATTCTTCTGAAAAGAAATCATCCCAAGCATCAAGCAGCACAAGATTTTCATCATTCGATCCAAACATTTCTGTAACAAAGAATGGAAGAAAACTTCAGTGCAATAGTGTTCTTAGTCTTGAAAATGATCAAGATTACACTGAAGAGATTGTTAAAAATCAAATGTCTTTGTTTGGAATGGTTCTTGAGTCTTATAGTAGTTTTGTGGCCGGAAAGATCGGTAATCCAATGCTCACGAAAGAGGATTACGATCAAATTGATGCTGAGGAAATGGAATTGATGGACATTAAATGGTGCATGGCTAGCGTGATGAGACGAGCTGAGAAGTTTAAACAAATTACAGGCCGAGATGATTTTCGTGATGCAAATGTTTCAACTTTAGGCTTTGATAAATCTAAAGTTACGTGTTTTCGTTGCAGGGAAAATGGGCATTTCAAGATGGAGTGCAAAAATCGTGAAGCTACTGGTGCCCAGAATCCTTTTGGAAACAACGATTATCACAAAAAGGCGATTTATCATCAAGTCACACCACCAGCACAGCATCAGGCACAAACTGCTCACGGGAGAGATATGATTGATAGTTCAAAAAGAGCATGTCTAAGCAAATATGAAAATTTTACATGGGATAAATATATACCAACAAACAGCAAAGTGTGTTTGGCGGAACAAGATGATGAAAAGTTGGCTGAAGGTTTCTGTTGGGACGATTTTTGCCCAGATCAAGATCTCATGGCCAAAGAGATGTCCAAAAACACTTCAAATGTTAATGCTTTCATTGCTAATGCCTATGATTTGAAATGTGCAGAAAGAAGCAGAAAAGTCATAGAAGCTGCTGAAGCAAGACGGAGAAAGCTTGAAGAAGAGGAAGAAGAGGAAGAGAGATTAAAAGCTGAAGCTGAAGCTGAGAAAAAGAGAAGAGCTGAATTTTTACGATCAAACAGAACAGTCAAAGAGGTTCCTGAATTTGAAGTTAAAGTTGATGCTGAACCTGTCAAAGTTCCTGAAAAGTGCATGAATTGTGATCTTTAATCAAGCAGAACAATGAGTTGCTACATAAAATAAACAGATTGAAAGAATCCTATGATACAATGAACAGAGAAATCAACAAGTATACTGATTCGAGTGGTGAACAAGCTGTGGCAATGAATACACTGAAGATAGCGTACCTGAGACAGCTTGATGATGCCAATTTTCATATGAAGAAATGTGTTGATCTGGAGTTGGAGTTAGCAACACAAAAGATAGAAACTGAGAAAGTTAAAAAATTATTAGAAAGTTACTCATGTTCTACTTTTGTTGTTGACAGGATTTATCCGGTTGTGGAGAATTTGAAGACGTTTGAAGAAGTGAAGACGTCCGAAGAACAGAAATATGTGACAAAAAGACGAAGAAAAAGTGAAGACTTCTGGTAAGAAATCAAGTGTGGTCTACAATAGATGTCCGCCCCCGGTCGAAAATGGATATTCACATCGAAATCCAAATTCCGAGAGAGTCGAAAAAGCTATAAATTTAGAATGGGAGTCTGGGCCATCGGATAATTTGCCGGAAAATATTGATGTCACGTACACATCATCCGACACTGATCATGAGTCAAAGTTGATAAAAAGTGTGGTCGATCAGGTGTTAGATAAAGATGACAGGGAGGAGTCCAAACCCGAGTCAAAGTCTGGGTCCAATGCGTCAAAGCCGACATTCAAAAAGGACAAACGGGTTTATGAAAAATAGTTTTTGCTATCAAAATCTAATTTGAATGATGAGTCATTCAAAGTGGCATATACTTTGAAAGATTCTGACAAATTATATTCTGATGATGCTTTTCCAATAAGAAGTGTCAGATTTGAAATGATTCAAAAGGTTTTCAAAATCACAGAAATAAATATTTCTGAAATAAAAGATTTAAATCTTTCCGGAAAACCTAAACAATACACTTCAAGAGATCAACAAAGAATTAACAAGAAAATGGGTTACAATTGTGGTTATAGTTTCCAAAAGAAACCAAACCATAATCGTAATTTCAAAAAGAAAGGTCTTGGTTTTATTCCACGGAAAAAACTATAAAAATGAAAAAAATGTATAAACCAAAAATTGTGTTTGTTTCAGGGAAAACGACAGAAGCTGAGAAAGAACAATCATTCAGAAAGCAGACAAATCAGGAATTCCTTGCCAAGAAGCAAGAAGAGTTGAAGAAGAATGATGTTCCAAAGAAGATTGAAAAGAGAACCTGTTTTCAGTGTAAAACTGTTGGTCATGTTGCGAAGGATTGTCCGAAGACATTCAAGCCAAAACAGGAAGTCTCTGGTAAAATGAAAGAGAAAGTCGTTGAGAAAACTGAACTTTCAACCCGAAAGTTTACTGGCTTTGAAAATTCAACTTTTGAGAAAGGAGAATGTTCAAAGAGTGCTTTGAAAAGAAAAGATAATGTGCCAAATCAAAAATGGGTTGTGAAAGGTTCAGGTAATAATTCTGGTGAAGAATCTGATTCCACAAAATCAGAGGAGCCACATGTTGAGAAGAAGGTTGAAAGAAAAGTTCCAACTATGAACGATGAAAATTTTCCACCGTTGCGTGTTGAAAATTTTATGAAGAAAGTTGGAAAAGTTGAAATTTCAAATCAATTTTATTCTGACAAGAAGAAATTTGATGTTGAAAAGACTTTCAACGGAAATGTGAAACACATTTTTCGCAAAATGGTAAATGGTAAGGCCAAAGGTGTTAAAGAATTTTATGCTGCCAAAAGAGGGGTTCACAAGTCCGTAAAAAGTAAAGATGAAGAAACAGTTACACCCAAGGAAGGTCAGGCTTGGGTGGATATATTTTTCAAAGAATAAAAACTTGACTTGCCGGAGATCCCAAGTTGGTAATTGTGGATCAGGAATCGGCATCATTCTTTATCATGTTTGTATAATGTGTTTGAAAAGTTTTTGCAGGACTTGCCGGAGCTCCCAGGTTTGTAAGCGAGGAGTAGGAATCGGCACCTTGAGAATTCAACCAACAGATGGTAATTGGTTGAAAAACATGTTTGAAGATTTGTTTGTGCATATCTGCATATGGTAAATCAAGGACATTAATTTGTACTTGAATTTTTCCTACAAGTGGTTGAAAGATAATTTGATAAACCACATCCCCGAATTTGTCAATTGATAAATTTTACAAGTGATAAAATCAACAAAACTTATTTTCCAGAAAAACCTGTAGGATCGAGTTTGTCCTTCCTATGAGACAATTGGAGCTAGCACCTACCGAATATGTAGCGGAAATACATATTTAGCATGAATCAAAGCAAAACCGTAGAAGAAATGAGTAGAAACAGAAAGAATACACTTTAACAACGTTTTCTCATTCAACTTTAAGAAAATACAAGGTCAGCATGTCGGCTACACTTGTGACATCGACGTACAAAATGAGAAAACACTAGGGGTATTTATAGTTGAAGTAGTTCCGCTTGAATGGTCATGACCATACAAGCGAAACCTTATCAAGTGGTTCCGCTTGTATGGCATGTGTCCATTCAAGCGAAACCTTAACATGAAAAACATACAATTACACTTTTAACCCCTGTACAATACATATTTAACCAAAACAGACCCTATACATTGATCAACTACAACTAAGACGCAGGCTTTAGACATTATGCACCAACAAACTCCCCCTTGGATAAAGCCGCAGTCTTTGTCTAGTGTTCAGGTCTTCAAACAGCTCTATACGTCTCTTCCCTTGGCTTTGGCTTCCTGCTCAGCGCAACCCTAATTCTTTCATTCTCTTTCTTCCTCGCTTTCTCTTCTTCAGCTTGCATCTTTAAAAACGTACCTTTCTTTTCTTCAAGCTTTTGACGTTCACGCTTAGCTTTTCTTTTCACCTTCTCGTCAAGCGACCACCAAGATGATTTCCATTTACTTTCAGAATTGATGCCTTTCTGAAAGCAAAGGGAAACTACACGTTGAAACTGCTGCGCTTGATCTCTATCTGCTGGTTGATAGTGAATCTTGTTGATGAAAAGACATTCTATATCCTTCGCCGAGCAATTTACCAGCCACATTGGATCATAAACATGTATTTCTCGAATCTCCCCACCAGCTCTGTAAGTAATGATTGCTTCGGTTGAAATACAACTATAAACCCAACCAATGAAGCCTTTATAGAAATCTTGTTCCATCTGAGGCATTGGAATTGTCTTCATTGAAGGGTGATATAAAGTTGGTCTTCATCTTCAGGCATCATATTCATAGTTAGCGCATTCATGCTAGTTAGCAGTTCCAACTCCATATCAAGGATATCGTCACTAGCATCAAGATCGTCACTAGCATCAAGATCGTCACTAGCATCAAGATCGTCACTAGCATCAAGATCGTCAATATCGATATCATCAAAACCTTGAGACTTGTTGTGACAACTCGGAATTTAGACTTGCTTTGATGTAACGTTACGTGCTCATGTGAAAGTTTACTATTTAATGATTATGTGATTATGTTATTATGTGCATTGTGTGATAGGTGTTACGTGTATGTATTATCACACTAAACGAACCAAACCGCACAACATAATTGAAACGTACAACAAGTATCACTCGCACAAGCCCATTCGGGCCCTATGATTTGCACACGGAACTTTAGGGCAGCCCAAGTGGGTTCGGCCCACTTCCCTTAGTCATGTAAACCCCATAGTTGGGGATTGGTATTGTTATTTGTCACAAGAATACTATCACACTAAACCCTAGCTCTCGTCTCTCTCTTCTCAAACCCGACGGCCAACACCTCCATCTCTCGAAGACATCCTCTTGTTCGGATCAAGTTTTCCCTTAACCGGTTAGTGTTTTGGTTATAGATTGTGTGTTGATTAATGTTTTGGTCTACTCGTATTACATGATGATCTAGGGGTGTTGTATGTTTGATTGTGATGAAATTGGTGAGACATGGTGTTCTTGGTAAATCGGCTTACATGTTTAGTATGTAATTGCATGATAATATTGATGTTGATGATTTAGATTGGATGTATGACTAATCGGCCATTGTGTGATGTTATTTGATATTGTTCACATGTTCGATGATATGGATCAATGAAAACAAATCTAGAAGTTTCATGTTTAAATGTTCTAAGTTTTGTTATGATAGAATCGAACTAGGGTTCATACGAAATTCATGATAAAAGTCCTGTTTGATCGATAGTATGCTGGTTGGATTATGGAAAAACTGTTAATTGATTGTTGGTAAACTTGGAAACATTGTAACCGATTGCTTGAATGGTGGAATTAGTTAAACCGATCGCACAAGACTTCTTGGTGTACAAGAAGTCCAATCGCACAAACTGGTCCAATCACACAAGTGCAGCCCAGTCGCACAAGGGCAGCCTATCGCACAAGGCTGTGTGTTGGGCCGGACAGCCCAAGACCCGTCGCACAAGTTGGGATATTGGGCCAGACGTACAGTTTGGGCCGGACTACCTCTAATCGCACAACTCAGCTGAATCGTACAAGATCAGCTGGATCGCACAACGTTATTATGTGTTCCTTTGGGCCGTAGGTTGTATTGGGCTGGGTATTATATTGTTGGACTGTTTTTATCAGGTCGCACAACATGAATTGGATCGCACAAGATGCTTGTTACTTGATCTATTTTGGGCCGATTGTTATTGGATCACAACGAACATTATTTTGGACCGACCTTTATATTTGTTTTGTTAATTAGTTGGGCCGGGTAAGGTTTGGGCCTAGACTCACATCGCACAAGATGGTTGGGCTCGCACAAGTTCTTTGGCCCAACCATCCGAATAGCACAAGTAGTGTACTTAATGTGTTTACGTGCATACGTGATTGCCATGATGTATATGTGTACTATCTGAACCGAACCTGACTTGTGTGGTAACCCTGTTAGGACGTGGTTGACCACCCTTAGTTCAAGAGTCTTTTATTTGTGTATCTGCCGAGCAAACCAAGGTGAGTTCACACAGCCAAGGCATGGGATTCCCGGGTTGGGAATTGGGTTGGATATGTTATTGTAAAAGGAGTTACTCGTACTTACGCATATACCAGACTATAGACCATCGTCCTCAGGTTAGTCAGGACACGTTACGTAAAGCCTACGTAACCCAGATTATTTGCCATTTGTCTCCCGGGTCGGGAGGACACGTTACGTAAAGCCTACGTAACCCAATACCATTCACTGGCTTCCAGGTCGGAAGGCCACGCTGCGTAAAGCCTACGTAGCCCCCACGCGTACCACTGTCCTCGGGGAAGGGCACGTCACGTAAAGCCTACGTGACCCTGTACGTTTTCCTGTTCTCGGTAAAGAAGAACACATGGTCGGAGGTTAGTCTAGTAAGTACCGTTAATGAGAAGCCCTCATTAGCCAGGATAAACATGGGAAGCCCCCACCTTTAGTACACACACTAGTATGGGAAGCCCCCACTAGTTATACTTATGCACTATGTTATGAACTTACTTCCTATGAACTCGCTCAACTAGTTTGTTGATTATTTGCTGCATGCCTTGCAGGGCCTTAGGTATACTTGGAGCTTGCACCAGAGGAGAGGCGGGTCGTTGTGGACAAGAACTCGTGAATGCTTATTAAACACTCTTACATTCACACATTGATACTTATGTTATTGGGTTTTACATTTAATGCTTCCGCTACATATACAACGTTTTGTTTTGGAACATCAATCGTATCTTTGATTACTATTAAATGCTATGTTTGATATGATTGGTGGCTTGATCCTGGTCAGTCACGCCTCCAAGCGGTGGTACTCCGTGTGTGGGTTTTTTTTTGGGGTGTGACAGATTGGTATCAGAGCCATTGGTTATAGAGAACTTGGTTTTAATATGGGAAAACGTTTTTATTAAAACCGGACTATAACCAGAACAGTGCTCTCAACGATCCACAACGACGCTTCGCTCCACGTGCAAGACTCGACATCCTAGGTAATAAGGTTATGTTTATTGCCTGTTTGCTAGAACTGTTTAGAACTTTGCTCGCATTACGCTTAGATACACATGATACCATAGCATGAGAAACCCTACGTGCTTACACTTTTCTGTCATCGCCCTACTCGCGAACCATTCTTACGTATGCTACTTGTTACAATGAAGATCATGTCTGGAAGAATCAACATGACACAAGCCCAGCTAGAGGCTCTCGTTCAAGCTCAAGTTGCTGCGGCAGTTGCAGCAGCTCAAGCAGGTAGTATATCCTGCAGTATAGGCACACACTAGGATCTTTAGATCCTACATTAACTCTCGTATTTAACTTCATCCTATTCGTACACAATAGGTCAACACGCGCAGCAGCCTGTCTGCACATTCAAGAACTTCATGGACTGTCGTCCAAATTCTTTCAGTGGCACAGAGGGGGCAGTGGGACTCCTCCATTGGTTTGAAAAGTTAGAATCAGTGTTCGAGATGTGCGAGTGCCCTGAGGCTCGCAAGGTCAAGTTTGCCACCGGCACTTTGGAAGGGATAGCACTGACTTGGTGGAACGCCCAAGTCCAGATCTTAGGGTTGGCAGCTGCTAACGCCACCCCATGGAACGATTTTAAGGAACTCATCAAGCGTGAGTACTGCACGCGTGAAGATATTCACAAGCTGGAAGACGAACTGTATAATCTGAAGATGGTTGGGTCAGAAATCGAAGCATATACCAAACGGTCGAATGAGCTGGCTGTTCTGTGTCCTACTATGGTGGACCCTCCATACAAGCGCATTGAGTTGTATCTCAAGGGATTGGCGCCAGAAATTCAGAGCCACGTGACGTCGGCTAACCTCGAAAACATCCAGGAAATTCAGCGTCTCGCTCATCGCATCACCGATCAGGCAGTGGATCAGAATAAACTGCCCAAGCGTGTTAATGCTACTGCTAATGTCACCACCTCAGCTACTCCTGCTACATCTGGTGACAGTAAAAGAAAATGGGATGGACATTCTAGTAAAAGTTCAGCATCTGTTCAGTCCCAAGCTCAGCAACAGAAGACTGACCATTACCAGAGTCCTAGCCAGCAATCCTCTGGTAGTCACAGACAGAGGAGATATCAGGGTAGTCAACCTAGGTGCCACAACTGCAACAGGCATCACCACGGCCCGTGTAACAAGGGTCGCTGTCAAAGGTGTCTTAAGATGGGGCACGAGGCCAAAGACTGTAGGAGTCCACGGCCTGCGAACCAGAATCAGCAACCTCAGCAACCCGCTCCACAGTATCAGCAGCAGCAGCAGCAGCAGCCACAGCGTGGAAACCGGGGATGTTTCCAGTGTGGGGCTGAAGGTCACTTCAAACGCGATTGTCCTCAGTTGAACCAGAATCGCAACAACAACAACAACCAGGGCAACGACAACAACAACGGTGGAAACAACAACAACAACGGCAATGAAGCTCGTGGTCGTGCATTCGTACTAGGTCGGGGCGACGCAGTGAACGATCCCAACGTGGTTATGGGTAAGTTTCTCCTCGACAATATTTACGTTACTGTTTTATTTGATTCGGGTGCGGATACAAGCTATATGTCTGTGAAAATGTGTCAACTGCTAAAACGTGCACCAACACTTTTACCCACCAAACATGTAGTAGAATTAGCTAACGGTAAAAGTCTAGAAGCCACGCACGTAGTTCAAGGCTGTAATCTTATCTTAGCTGGTCAAGCCTTCTCTATTGATCTCATTCCCATAGTTTTGGGTAGCTTCGACGTCGTGATTGGGATGGATTGGTTATCCCAACACCAGGCAGAGATTCTATGTAGTGAAAAGATAATTCGCATTCCTTGTTCGGGTCAGGAACCTCTAGAAGTTCAAGGCGACAAGAGTGGTGCTGTGGTTGGCATCATCTCTTTCTTGAAGGCTCAGAAATGCTTACGTAAGGGGCAAACTGCCATTCTGGCACTCGTTACAGACGCATCAGCAAAAGAAAAGAAATTGGAGGATATTCCAATTGTACGTGATTACCCTCAGGTGTTTCCTGAAGACTTACCTGGCTTACCGCCTCATCGTCAGGTCGAATTTCAGATCGAGCTCGCTCCAGGAGCAGCACCCATAGCTCGCGCACCATATCGTCTAGCTCCATCAGAATTGGAGGAACTGTCAAAGCAGCTACAAGAGCTCTTGGAAAAGGGCTTTATTCGTCCAAGCACTTCGCCTTGGGGAGCTCCAGTACTTTTCGTGAAAAAGAAGGACGGTACGTTCAGGATGTGTATCGACTACCGTGAACTCAACAAGGTGACGGTGAAGAACCGTTATCCTCTTCCGCGCATCGACGACTTATTCGACCAGTTGCAAGGGTCGTGCTACTATTCGAAGATAGACCTGAGGTCGGGGTACCATCAGCTGAGAGTCCGGGATGAGGACGTCTCCAAGACAGCCTTCAGAACTCGTTACGGTCACTACGAGTTTCTCGTCATGCCATTCGGGTTAACAAACGCGCCTGCTGTATTTATGGACCTTATGAACAGGGTGTGCAAACCCTATCTTGACAAGTTTGTCATAGTATTCATCGACGACATTCTGATTTACTCCAAGAGTCAGGAGGAACACGAGCAGCATCTTCGCCTTATTTTGGAACTCCTTCGGAAGGAACAGCTGTACGCTAAGCTTTCTAAATGCGACTTCTGGCTTCGTGAAGTCCACTTCTTAGGCCATGTAGTGAACAAGGATGGGATCCATGTCGATCCATCCAAGGTAGATTCGATCAGAAACTGGCCTGCACCGCGTACGCCAACGGAAATACGCCAATTCTTGGGTTTGGCAGGCTATTACAGACGGTTTATTAGAGACTTTTCGAAGATTGCTCAGCCGCTTACGCTACTGACACAGAAGGGTGTTACCTATCGCTGGGGAGAGCCCCAGGAGACTGCTTTTCAGCACCTAAAGGATAGACTTTGCAGTGCACCTATCCTCTCATTGCCAGAGGGCACAGATGACTTCGTGGTTTATTGTGATGCATCCATTCGGGGACTGGGATGTGTGTTAATGCAACGTGACAAGGTTATCGCTTACGCCTCTCGTCAACTCAAGGTTCATGAACGGAACTACACGACGCACGATTTAGAGCTGGGAGCTGTGGTTTTCGCGCTTAAGATATGGCGACACTACCTGTACGGTACCAGGTGCACGATTTACACCGATCACAGGAGTCTCGAGCATATCCTTAAGCAGAAGGATTTGAATATGCGTCAACGACGATGGGTCGAGTTACTAAACGATTATGAATGCGCTATTAAGTACCATCCAGGCAAAGCCAATGTTGTGGCTGATGCCCTTAGTCGAAAGGACACTTTACCACGGCGCGTGCGAGCGCTACAGCTTACGATTCAGTCTAGCCTTCCTACACAGATACAAAATGCTCAGGTAGAAGCATTGAAGCCCGAAAACGTCAAGGCTGAAGCCTTACGCGGCTCACGACAACAGATGGAATAGAAGGCAGACGGCGCCTACTATGTAACGGGGCGTATTTGGGTCCCACTTTATGGCGGTCTACGCGAACTTGTGATGGACGAAGCTCACAAGTCTCGCTATTCGGTACATCCAGGGTCGGATAAAATGTACCACGATATCAGCACCACTTATTGGTGGCCTAGCATGAAGGCCCACATCGCCACGTACGTTGGAAAATGCTTGACCTGTGCGAGAGTCAAAGTCGAATATCAGAAACCAGCTGGCCTACTTCAGCAGCCTAAGATACCACAGTGGAAATGGGAAGAAATTTCCATGGATTTCGTTACAGGCCTACCTAGATCCCAGCGTGGGAACGATACGATATGGGTGATCGTGGATCGACTCACCAAGTCTGCACACTTCCTACCTATAAAGGAAACGGATAAGTTCTCCACTCTCGCAGACGTCTATCTTAAAGAAGTTGTTTCGAGGCACGGAGTGCCCACATCTATCATTTCGGATCGCGATGCATGATTCACGTCAGAGCTATGGCAGGCGATGCATAAATCTTTCGGCTCAAGGTTAGACATGAGCACAGCATATCACCCTCAGACGGATGGGCAGTCTGAGCGAACAATTCAAACACTCGAAGACATGCTTAGGGCATGCGTTATCGATTCCGGCAACGGCTGGGAAAAGCACCTCCCTTTGGTGGAGTTCTCGTATAATAACAGTTATCACACCAGCATCCAAGCCGCTCCATTCGAGGCATTGTACGGGCGTAAATGCCGATCACCCCTCTGCTGGGCAGAGGTGGGGGATAGTCAGATCACGGGTCCAGAGATTGTAGTGGACGCCACAGAAAAGATTGCACAAATAAGACAACGCATGGCGGCAGCACGCGACCGTCAGAAAGCCTACGCGGACAAGCGTAGAAAGCCTTTGGAATTTGAGGTCGGGGACCGGGTTTTATTGAAAGTTTCACCCTGGAAGGGTGTGGTTCGTTTTGGCAAACGGGGCAAACTAAATCCGCGATACGTCGGACCCTTCGAAATCATAGAAAAGGTTGGCAAAGTTGCATACAAGTTGAACCTACCAGCTGAACTCGGGGCAGTTCACAATGTCTTTCACGTATCGAACCTAAAGAAGTGCCTATCAGATGAAAACCTCATCATTTCTTTCAAAGAACTCACTATCGACGAGCGGTTGCAGTTCGTCGAGGAACCAGTTGAAATCACGGACCGGGATGTGAAGGTCCTCAAAAACAAGAGAATCCCTCTTGTTCGAGTTCGTTGGAACTCCAAACGTGGCCCAGAGTACACCTGGGAACGCGAAGACAGGATGACAGAAAAGTACCCCCAATTGTTTGCGAACAGTACCACCACTGCTGAGGCTGAAGCTACTACTTCGGAATTTCGGGACGAAATTCCAGAACAACGGGGGGAGGATGTGACACCCCAGGAAAATCAGTGAACAATACAGTTTACCTAGCTTCCTCAGTGAGTGCATACCAAATTTCGGGACGAAATTTCCAATTAGTTGGGGATAATGTGACAACTCGGACTTTAGACTTGCTTTGATGTAACGTTACGTGCTCATGTGAAAGTTTACTATTTAATGATTATGTGATTATGTTATTATGTGCATTGTGTGATAGGTGTTACGTGTATGTATTATCACACTAAACGAACCAAACCGCACAACATAATTGAAACGTACAACAAGTATCACTCGCACAAGCCCATTCGGGCCCTATGATTTGCACACGGAACTTTAGGGCAGCCCAAGTGGGTTCGGCCCACTTCCCTTAGTCATGTAAACCCCATAGTTGGGGATTGGTATTGTTATTTGTCACAAGAATACTATCACACTAAACCCTAGCTCTCGTCTCTCTCTTCTCAAACCCGACGGCCAACACCTCCATCTCTCGAAGACATCCTCTTGTTCGGATCAAGTTTTCCCTTAACCGGTTAGTGTTTTGGTTATAGATTGTGTGTTGATTAATGTTTTGGTCTACTCGTATTACATGATGATCTAGGGGTGTTGTATGTTTGATTGTGATGAAATTGGTGAGACATGGTGTTCTTGGTAAATCGGCTTACATGTTTAGTATGTAATTGCATGATAATATTGATGTTGATGATTTAGATTGGATGTATGACTAATCGGCCATTGTGTGATGTTATTTGATATTGTTCACATGTTCGATGATATGGATCAATGAAAACAAATCTAGAAGTTTCATGTTTAAATGTTCTAAGTTTTGTTATGATAGAATCGAACTAGGGTTCATACGAAATTCATGATAAAAGTCCTGTTTGATCGATAGTATGCTGGTTGGATTATGGAAAAACTGTTAATTGATTGTTGGTAAACTTGGAAACATTGTAACCGATTGCTTGAATGGTGGAATTAGTTAAACCGATCGCACAAGACTTCTTGGTGTACAAGAAGTCCAATCGCACAAACTGGTCCAATCACACAAGTGCAGCCCAGTCGCACAAGGGCAGCCTATCGCACAAGGCTGTGTGTTGGGCCGGACAGCCCAAGACCCGTCGCACAAGTTGGGATATTGGGCCAGACGTACAGTTTGGGCCGGACTACCTCTAATCGCACAACTCAGCTGAATCGTACAAGATCAGCTGGATCGCACAACGTTATTATGTGTTCCTTTGGGCCGTAGGTTGTATTGGGCTGGGTATTATATTGTTGGACTGTTTTTATCAGGTCGCACAACATGAATTGGATCGCACAAGATGCTTGTTACTTGATCTGTTTTGGGCCGATTGTTATTGGATCACAACGAACATTATTTTGGACCGACCTTTATATTTGTTTTGTTAATTAGTTGGGCCGGGTAAGGTTTGGGCCTAGACTCACATCGCACAAGATGGTTGGGCTCGCACAAGTTCTTTGGCCCAACCATCCGAATAGCACAAGTAGTGTACTTAATGTGTTTACGTGCATACGTGATTGCCATGATGTATATGTGTACTATCTGAACCGAACCTGACTTGTGTGGTAACCCTGTTAGGACGTGGTTGACCACCCTTAGTTCAAGAGTCTTTTATTTGTGTATCTGCCGAGCAAACCAAGGTGAGTTCACACAGCCAAGGCATGGGATTCCCGGGTTGGGAATTGGGTTGGATATGTTATTGTAAAAGGAGTTACTCGTACTTACGCATATACCAGACTATAGACCATCGTCCTCAGGTTAGTCAGGACACGTTACGTAAAGCCTACGTAACCCAGATTATTTGCCATTTGTCTCCCGGGTCGGGAGGACACGTTACGTAAAGCCTACGTAACCCAATACCATTCACTGGCTTCCAGGTCGGAAGGCCACGCTGCGTAAAGCCTACGTAGCCCCCACGCGTACCACTGTCCTCGGGGAAGGGCACGTCACGTAAAGCCTATGTGACCCTGTACGTTTTCCTGTTCTCGGTAAAGAAGAACACACGGTCGGAGGTTAGTCTAGTAAGTACCGTTAATGAGAAGCCCTCATTAGCCAGGATAAACATGGGAAGCCCCCACCTTTAGTACACACACTAGTATGGGAAGCCCCCACTAGTTATACTTATGCACTATGTTATGAACTTACTTCCTGTGAACTCGCTCAACTAGTTTGTTGATTATTTGCTGCATGCCTTGCAGGGCCTTAGGTATACTTGGAGCTTGCACCAGAGGAGAGGCGGGTCGTTGTGGACAAGAACTCGTGAATGCTTATTAAACACTCTTACATTCACACATTGATACTTATGTTATTGGGTTTTACATTTAATGCTTCCGCTACATATACAACGTTTTGTTTTGGAACATCAATCGTATCTTTGATTACTATTAAATGCTATGTTTGATATGATTGGTGGCTTGATCCTGGTCAGTCACGCCTCCAAGCGGTGGTACTCCGTGTGTGGGTTTTTTTTGGGGGTGTGACACTTGTTATCCAGGAACTTGTTCAGAAATGCCGTAATGAAAGGAAGATAGGAGTTTTTCGCTAGGTATTTGACCAAATAAGATCGTCCAGTTCCTATAGAACCTATCACTAAAATACCCCTAGAGAGAGATAAGGCCAAGTGGAGTGAAAAGGGTTTTCCATGAGATGGGAAATGAAAACTATTAGCCCCACACGAAGTTTGTGAATAAGCGATTGTCTGATAATGAGCAAGGAATATCCGTCTTTCTGCTAAAGAGGATGTATTGAACTCATAATTCATTAGATACTTTTTTATGAATGTCAACTAAGTCTCGTAAGTAAATTGCTCCCGGTTGTTCAATCATTTGATAACCAGAGTCATTCTTTGATAAATGATCACTATGAGTCAGACTCAATAAAATTTGATCAATCCTTTTTTCTGTCGTTAAGGTGGAGAACTGAACCAAGAATTCTCTTTTTTCATCATCAATCGAATCACTGTTTGCAACCCAGGATTCTATTTTATAATCAATCCAATCCCTGTTCACGTTTTTTCTTTTTCTTATAAATGAATAGATCTCTTTACTTGTATGACTTATATGTCTCGTATTTCTCGAAAAAGTGATTCGATTGATGGGATTTGGTATGATACTTATGAGATCGATGATATCGATGAGATTGATATTCAAATATTTCTTCTTAGAGCGTATTGATTTGACCCCATAAGCGGGACCACCACCCAATAGCATGTTGCCACCTAGAGAATCTCCTAATTGTTTCAAAGCAACTAGAAAGAGATTCTTTAACCAGAAAGAATTCGGTTCAGATGTAGGATACCTATCCAGAATTTTTCCAACTCAATCATAGATGATGGAATCATCAAAGATTTGACCTTTTCAAACTCTGCCTGTAACTCACTAGAGGCCCCGAAAACAAAGAGAAGATGTGTACAAACGAGATATGCAGCAACAAGAAGAAGGAAAAGGATTGCATAGAGGAACTCCCGAACATTTGTCAGATGTGTCGATATCAATGGTGACTCATTATTTCGATGAATCATTTCTTCGGACAGAAGAAGATTATGGAAACACTTACTCGAAATCCCACTTATCAGATTCCATTGTGGAAGACAGAATTTTTTCTGAAGAATTCGCCATGATATATCTGATCCATGCATAATATCATGAAAAATGGATACAAATTTTTGGCTGCTACTTAGTATCGGCAATAGGTCTGAAAAAGCATCTAAAAATAAAAACTTTAGATATCTGTACCCTGTCGAAGTAAGGAACCATGGCATATATGTTTGGAATAGATTCCATTTTGAGAGAGTTGAATAAGCACTATCTCGTTGAAAAGTTCTATACATCTGCCCTTTCTCAACGCATTTCTTTAGACAAAGACTCCGTTTTTTCCTCTTTTCGGATGGTAAATATTTCTCAGAACATGGAGTGTGAATCAAACCCATGTTTGAATTGAAATTGAGATACTGATACAAGTTCTTCCCTTCTGAATCAGATAGATTCATATCTGAAAGAGGTTGACAATAAGTTCTTTCAAAATTGACTATTTGTCCCTCTGTTAGAGGTGTTCTAGAAATGTCTGCGATCGAGTAAATAGCTCTACGAACGAATGGATTAGATCGACTTGGAAAATGGAAAGATTTGTACAAGTTATACGTTTCGTCACCACTTTGTGGAAAAGCCTTAGGTATGAATATGTTAGATACCTGTGACTCGATTGCTGAAATAGTATCTCTCCCCCAAAAAGCATGTTTTTTTACCCACGCACAAAGAATATATTTTGTTGCGAATGAACAAGATATTGAGGAATTGTCCATACGTAAAATCATAATTATTGATACGGGCCTTTTCCACATAAAAGGGGAATCTTTTGTTACAATAGAAGCAGAAGTGATGTGGATTATTCAAGAATCGAAGTTGATTTCCTTTATAAAAAGAAGATCTCAATGAACTTCTATGAAATGATTTCATGGGATTCAGCCAATTGTATTGATCGTGGAATATCATTGAGAAATAGGAATCCGTGTTATCAAAGGATTTCCTGCGATTATTTCTAGTATGGAATGAGTCAATCATCCACTTTGGTATCTTATTGAACAAAAATGGTGATATTGTTCCTCCATTGCCTCAGATGGAATAAACGTTCAAAGTATTGAATTCCGCGTTCTCGTCTTATCGCATACGCATTCACTTGTGGTAAATAACCCCAACTGATAATGTCACCGAGAGACACACTTCTATCACGCTGATAATACTTCAATGGTCTCTTAAACTTTCATTCGTGACTCTTTCTGAACCATTTCGATCTATCTTCCTTTTCCATTTCCTTTTGAGTACTCTCGAAGTTCTTTTCTTTCACTGCCTCAGTCACCTTTTGCCTCAATTCTTCTCTATTTTCCTCAGCAAAGAACTTCATAAGTGTAGGAAACTTAGAAGTATCTTCAACTACCTCTTCATCATCCGTCCAGTCTTCAATCTCAACTCGATCATACTTATCAGCCTTTTCAACATACTTATACGTGTATTCAGGCTGTTGATTGATATCAAAAGACTCCAAATCTTCTTCAAAATCAAACTTGATCTCCGGATTCACATTTTGCAACATTTCTCTATAAACATCTAAACTCAAGAATAACTTTTCAGAATGCTCAATGATCTGAGTTTTACTCGACTCCCCCTTTCCACTTGCTTCCCCTGATTCTTCATTTACCGAATCATTCATCAGATCATCAACTGTTTTCTCGGTGGAAGCTTCTGTAACTTTCAAACCTGTACCACCTGCAGCGTCATCATCATCATCATCTTTACCAGATCCATGACTACTTGCAGAGAATACTTTCTCATCCTCTTCATCTTCTTCTTCATCCTCCTCTTCATCCTCCTCTTCATCATCTTCATCATCACTGTTACTCATCAACTCTTCTAGATATGTTTCCTCCTCAAACATACCAGATATTGCAGTGATAGGCTCGGGATTATCAACCACCATAGAAGGTACTATTGATCTTTCAGTCACAGCTGAGCTTCCTTCAACTCCCTTACCTTTATCTTTCATTTGTCTTTCAATCTCTGCTTGACGTTCAGCTCTAAGCTCTTCGACTTGCAGCTCTTCAACCTTTTGATCTACCGAAGTTCCGAGCATGCTTTCGACAACTTTGTTCAGCATATAGAACTCGTGATCTCTTAATGCTTTGGCTGCTTCAAATTCTTTGTTCTTCAACTTAAAGTATTCATTCTGTTCATCACGTCTAGCCTTTTCTTCTTCAAGTTCAGCAACTTTAACCTTCAAGATATCAATTTTTGATTGATCAGCATCAATCTTTTTAACCAACTCTTGTTTTTCATTCTCTAACTTCTTCACACACATCTCAAGAAGTCTTTCTCTATCAGACACTTTCTTATATTCAGCTGCCAGCCTTTTGTTCTCAGCAACAACTTCTTCAACTCTCTTTTCAACAATTCTGACTTGTGAAGTGTTAGCAAAATCAAAATCTCCAACATCTAAAAGATTATCCTGTGGAGTATAAAGACCTCTGCTAGACAAACCAGGTTGCGTTTGGGTGAGTGGAGGTGTTTGAAATATATCTTGTGAGGTAACAAAAGGTTATTGTGGTGGTGTTTGATGAATAGGTGATGGTTGTCTTGGAGGTGTTGGTTGTTTAGGTGGTGAAGATTATTGTGGTGGAGTAGGTTGTCGGGGTGGTGATTGTATAGGTGATTGTGGTGGTGTTGGTTCATGTGGTGGAGTAGGTGGTTTCTTGGTTTGTTTCTTCTTTTTGAGCACAATCTTTGGTACTTTGATCTTTGGAGTAGCTTTGACAATCTTTGGAGAAATTACTTTCTTTCAACCTCCAGCTTTCTTTCTAACTCTTGGAGAAGATTGTGATCCTGAGACATGCTCTGGAGAAGGCACATAAACATCATCGTCGTCCTTTTCCTGTCTCTTTCTCTTTCGTAACAGCTTCTCTTTTTCAATCTCTTCTTGAATTCTTTTTCGACTTTCAACCTCGTCAATACCAACATCTGAAGAACTTGATGAACTTGTTGTACTTTTATCTACATCGTCACCCTCAACATCATCAACAATCTTTTCTTTCTCTTTCGGTGCTTCAACATTTACAACTTGTTCAACGTTAGCAACAATTTCTGGCCCTGTTTCCAAAACATCAGTATCAAATAACACATCAACATTGAATGGATCATCTTCAGTAGCTGCCACTTGTTCTTTCTCTGCAGTTACCACCGGATTATCTTCTTCCGGTTCATCAACCAAAGACTTTGTTGCTGCTTTCTTTTGCTTCTTTCTAGGTTTTGATGACGAACCTTCACCTTCTTTAACAACAGGAGTGGCTTTCTGCGTCGTCTCCCAGATTCCTTCACATACCACTCATTCTTTGTATTTTTGAACTCTGCAAGTACTTTCAACTCCTCAGCATATGCCGCTTCTTTCATCTCAGCTTCATTCCTCCAGTTCTGGTGATCAACTAGATCTGGATCTACATAATTTGCATCTTTAATGGCACCAAAGAATACAGCATCAACTTTCGGTTCTGGATGGTTTGGATGATATCTCACAAGCTGTTTGATAGAAACTTCATTCATGTGTGATTGTACCAATAAATCATCCTTGATATTTCTGTCGATCTCAGGATACGCGTGATCTATCAGCATTTGTACAAACCTCGGATACGTCCAAGACTTGACCTTTAAGGTAATGTTCTCTACCATGTAATGAAAAATGATATATGAAAGGTTATATTTCTTGTTTAACACCAATGCAGTCACCATATTCATTTGGTAGTCTCTCATTGCATCATAACCTCCTTTGGTGTGACTTAACGACGTCAGAATACTATGAATCAAAAACTTGTAAGGCTTAGTGAATTTAGACTTCAAATAATTTGCAGCATTCAACGCTCCTTGATATCCCATCCTTAACATGCATCCCTTCACCATTCTTTCTGGGAATCTCATTGGAGAATCTGCGTCATCAGGAAAGTTGATCACTTCACGTATGAGAGCTTTAGTAACAAGAATCTTCTCCAACTTGCCATGTACTTCTACATCTGAAGAAATAACTTTATTCTGCTCATCGTAGACGGCATTCTTCCAGAATCGTTTAATATGAGATCTATACTATGGTCTTTGATCCGTCAACGCCTTTTGAATAGGAATACGTCTCATGAACTCCAAAATACCACTGAAATGTACCAGTTCTGGATATTTTTGAATATCCAAGTCAGAACAGCTGTTGTGAAGAGGATCAAATACCACATTAGACACCTGCAAATCATAAACACATTAAATTGGACACTTAGAAATTTTTCAACATTAAAGCTTTTTAAGTGCACTATAAGCGAAACACCTTAATGATCATATAAGCGAAACATGTAAATGTTCATACAAGCGAAACATGTAACAAACATACAAGCGAAACCTGTGAAAGAACATATAAGCGGAACACCTTGATGAACTATGATCATACAAGCGGAACCATATGCTGAACAAACAAGCGAAAACATAACATGAACATACAAGCGAAATCACAAATGCACTTATAAGCGGAACATGTGATGAACTTAAAGCGGAACATGACATTGGCCATACAAGCGGAACATCTAAAATATGAACGTTTAAGCGAAACCTTCAATAAAACACTTCAAAATTGATCAAATCCTAAAATTGAAGCCTTTAATCTATCAACATGCCAAAACCGACACTAGCGTTTGATTCTGATTTCATTTTTGACTTAACAATTACCCTAGATCTACAGCCGTAACATTCAGACATCAACAAACATCATCAGACATCAAATTTGAAACAATCAAAGCATAATATCATGATCTAGACATCAAAACGACTGCATATAATCATTATCAATCGTCAATTTCACATATACAAGCCTAAGTCTATGTTAAGTTTCAAAACAGATCCCGACATGTCAAATAAAGCATGAAATTGAACAAATTGAACGATGACTTACCTTGCCCATGATCAATACACTGATAATACAACAAAAACAGATGAAAAACGGGCAGCACAACGTTTGGAAATGGCTGAAATAGGTTCCGCTTCAAATCGCCGGTGAGAAATGGTCGTATAAGCGAAAGAGTGAAAGTGACCGACAAGCGGAACCTATGGTCTTATATATGTGATGAGGTTTCGCTTGTGTGACCATTGACACATAAGCGGAACCTCTGACTTTATAAGCGAAATCTCTGTGAAGCAGCCAAATAAGCGAAATCTTTGTTTGGGTGACATTTAAGCGAAACCTTGTTGTTATTTTCAAAAATTTAACTTTTTGAACTTTTTCAGATTGACCACCAACACATCCAGTTGACCAAGTCCAAGTCAATGACCTTGGTCAACTGTTTGACCCACCAAGTCCATGTTAATGGCCTTGGATGATCAGATTTATGAAGTTTGCTTGACGTTTCTTTCTGAAATCAGTTCAACTTAATGAACTTTTGACTAATTTGAACTTCCAAACACATTTTAACTTTCAAACAATATACCAATCACTGTGTAGCAATCTCCAGCTTACCCATCCCTAATCAATATACAGACATGTTCTGCACTTAGGCTTTGATCTTCCAATTCCCAACATCGGTTGTCGAAAAATAAGATGAGAAAAGAAAATCTTTTTGGAATTTAATTGGATAAACTGAAACTATGTACACGATATTTTTGCGAGTGTGTTAGGGGATCATATCAGCTGCCGACCAGACACAAGCACCGTTAAGCTGTTTATTTCATACTAAGCTTTTAAACAATTTGTGTAGATTGCTGATATACTGATCCACTTAAATTCTCACAAAATTTTCAATGTGTTCAGGATACGTGATTAGTGTTTTAAGACTTAAACATTTACATGTGTCCCACCTCAGTATATACTCCCGTATCCGGATCCCAGTATTCAGTCTTACAGGTGAGTATACCACAACTGATATCTGTTAAGGGGTAATGTGCGAGGGCCGTGAGAGCTCAGGTCGATACTTCCGTATACGCAGAGAGATGACGGCTTCGACTTTTAGGTGTGTCCCCTTTAGAGGATCTTTTGTATTCAACAGCAGCGACTATCAATTTTATTGTTTCATCAGCATGTTGAGGGCGTGCTTATATTTCAAAGCTTTTGAAGAAAGTATTATCCGGGGACTAGGTCAGTATTTCCATACAGCAGAAGTCCCGGGATAATACCCCAGATATCACTGAGCATAAAGACCTAGTATCTCAGAATACGGGACCTTACAAACAGGATTTCAGGGGTTTCCTATATATCCTGGAGGTGTTCCCCACGTAAACGCAAGTGAAATTTATGTTTATATCCCAAACTGATCTACTAATTTTGCAAAAAACCTATCAGCACATCTTTAGCGAGACTGCTTAAATGCATTTTAAACACTACAAATCTTTAGCGTACTGTGTCCGTCTAGCTGATGTACTATCATTTCCCCTATTCTACACAACTCTTTTTGAATTTTCTAATGTTTTTGGAATTTATGGTTTTCTATTATTTTTTTATTTTTTTTTTTGATTTTATCATGTTTTTGTATTTTTCTGCAAATATCTCCCCCTAAAACTAAAACATATTTTTGTGTTTTTGTTTTTATCGAAAAGCAGAAAATACAACTGTACAAAAGAAACTTGACAACACCACACAGGTTCATGTCCGATCGCCGCCCAACTCGGCTTCACATTCGATTACCCTCCCAGATTGCAGATTCTTCATCCCGTTTAATCGCAAAAGATAATAAAATCTCTTTTTGTCGAATGGTTTAGTGTAAAAATCCGCTTTCTGATCATCGGTGTTAACGTGTTCAATCCGAATTAACTTTTTCTCGTGACAATCACGGATAAAGTGATGACGGATTTCAATGTGTTTAGTTTTCGAATGGTGAACCGGATTTTTAGTAACATTAATGGCTGCTTCATTGTCCACGAAAATCGGTGTATCTAAGAATTGCAAACCGAAGTCGCGCATCTGCTGTTGGATCCAAAGGATCTGCGAGCAACAGCTAGAAGCTGAGACATACTCAGCCTCACATGTGGAGAGCGCAACTACAGTTTGTTTCTTGCACTGCCAAGTGACAAGCCGTGTTCCGAAGAACTGGCACCCAGCAGTGGTGGACTTAGCATTCTGTTTACAGCTACCAAAATCAGAATCAGCGAAACCGGACAAAGTAAAGTCACCCGATCGAGGGTACCACAAGCCGATGCTTGGGCAACCCTTCAAATACCGTAAAATGTGTTTCACTATCGTCAGGTGTGACTACTTCAGATTCGACTGATATCTGGCGCAGAGACACGTCGGGTACATGATGTCGGGATGGGAAGCCGTGAGATACATCAACGATCCGATGATTGATTGGTATAATATCTCATCCATCTTCACACCTTGCTCGTCGGGACATATTCCATGATTCTGCGCGAGGGGGGTGGATGCAGGACTGCAATCTGTCATGTCGAACTTATCGAGCATGTCCTTTACATACTTTGACTGGTGAATGAAGATTCCATCGGGCATTTGTTCCACCTGCAGCCCGAGGAAGAACTTCATCTCCCCCATCGAACTCATCTCGAACTTCTTCTTCATTACCTT
Source organism: Helianthus annuus (assembly GCF_002127325.2). Lineage (NCBI taxonomy): Eukaryota > Viridiplantae > Streptophyta > Magnoliopsida > Asterales > Asteraceae > Helianthus > Helianthus annuus. The sequence goes on from NC_035445.2 coordinate 104,291,998, forward strand.
CTCAAACTCTTTGCAAAGGTCGTCGTTGGTGGATCCAAAAATGATATCATCCACATAAATTTGCACGATCAACAAGTGGCCTGCTTCTTCTTTGGTAAACAACGTGATGTCTATTGTGCCTCTTGTGAACCCGTTGTCCAGCAAGTATGTCGAAAGCGTCTCGTACCAGGCTCTCGGGGCCTGGTGCAGTCCATATAGCGCTTTATACAGTAGATACACTTTGTTTCTGTGTAGTGGGTCTGTGAACCCCGGTGGTTACCCCACGTACACTTCTTCTCTGATTGTGCCGTATAGGAAAGCAGATTTGATGTCAAGTTGATAGAGTTTAAAATCTTTCCAAGATGCAAAGGCTAGAAAAATACGAATTGCTTCAAGCCTTGCAACCGGTGCGTAAACTTCATCGTAATCTATTCCTTCATGTTGGCTGAAGCCTTGAACCACAAGTCTTGCCTTGTTTCTCACCACGACACCTCTGTCATCACGCTACTTAAAGACCCATTTCGTCTTGATTAACTTCTGATTCTTTTGCAGATCAACAAGTCTCCAGACACCCAGCTTTTCGAACTGTTGCAGCTCCTCCTGCATTGCATTCACCCAACTATCTTCGGTCAATGCCACTTTGTAGGTTTTGGGCTCTATCTGCGAAATGAAACATTTAAGTGAGACTTCTTTCTGCATATCAGCAATAGAAGAGTAAAAACAAGTAAAAGCATGGTCTATTTGATGTCGGGTCTTGACACCACTTTGTAGGTCACCAATGATCTGTTCTGAAGGGTGGTAAGACAACGTCCGTGGCATAACCGTGTCAGGCACATCTACTTCCGATTCCAAATTCGAAATGTCGAGATCAACGATTTGATCCACAGCATCCTCCAAAGTATCATTTGGCTCCTCGTCAAAGGTAGGAGCGGGTTCCTCATCTGAGTCGTCTGAAACGTCAAATGACGGAGCTGGTTCCTCTGGTGGTTCATGAGTAGTTCCACTTGGTCCTGCTTCATTGTCGTGAGTACCCTCGGTGGGTTGAGAAACTTCTAGCGGACTAGACACAGGCTCTTGAGAAGTATATTACTGATACTGGTACAGAAAAGCAAGTTCCTCATCACTCGGCTCGACAGGCAGTTGAAACGACTCCCAGAGTTTGTCGTAGTCGAATAGGAATCTTTGTCGGGGAAGTTGTGGCGATGGAGTGTGCTTCTGACAATCCACGTGTTAGACTTGAATCACCTTCCCCAGACATGGTACGAACACCCTCTTCAGCGGGCTTGCGTAACCTACAAAGAAACCCTCATTAGCTTTTGCTCCAAATTTACCATTTTCATCTATAAATATGCAAGGTGAGCCAAAAGGTTCTAAAAACTCAAGATTTGGCTTCAACGGTGCAGCAGCTCAAAGCAAGTCTTCTTGTATTTCTTGACAGTGAGAACCCTATTCAAAGTGTAACAGGCTGCTGAAACTGCTTCACTCCAGAAATAGATTGGAAGCTTGGAATCGGCTAACATCGTACGTGCTGTCTCGATCAGGGTCCTATTCTTTCGTTCAGCTACGCCGTTTTGCTGTGGTGTGTATGGCGCACTCAATTCATGAAGAATTCCCTTCTCGTTGCAGAACTCGTACATCTTATTGTTCTTGAATTCCGTTCCGTTGTCGCTCCTAATCCTCCGGATTGGCAGTTTGTACACCATTTCCATTTTCTTAAAAAGCATCATCAATGACTCGAATGTTTGATCTTTTCGTTCTAAGCATACAACCCACGAAAACCTCGTATAGTCGTCTGTCACCACCAAACAATATAGATCCCCGCTAATGCTCATGACGTTGACATGCCCGAAGAGATCCATGTGCAATCTCTCAAGAGGTAACCTGATAGAGTTGAGCATCTTCGGTGGATGTGACTTTCGAGTCTGCTTCCCCTTTTTACAAGCAATACAATCATCAGTCAAATGAAAGTTTTTTACATTAACACCATCAACTAAATCGTTATGCACCAAAAAATTCATTTTTCGCACATGAATGTGACCCATTTTCTGGTGCCACATTACTGACTCCTTTTCAGTAGCTTTAGACTTGGTGACAAAACACTGTTTTTGATGAGTTGTTGGCGTTGCGGCACTCATGTCCAAAATATAAAGATCATTTACCCACGGAGCGCACAACAACACCAACTCATCAGGGATTTTAAACCCTGGTTTCAACACTAAACATTCAGATTTAGTAAAATGCACACTAAAATCTTTATCACAAATTTGTGATATACTCAGTAAGTTGTTCGTTAACTCTACGATATAGTTCACTTTGTCAAATGAGATCACTCCGTTTGTAAGCGTTCCTTGGCCAACAATTCTTCCTCCTTGATTCCCTGCGAACCCAACATAGCCTCCATTGATTGACTTAACATCATAAAGAAGAGCTAAAGACCCAGTCATATGTCGTGATGCTCCACTGTCCATAATCCATCTTGATAGAATTGACTTGGGCAGCCCCTGCAACCAACAAAAACAATTTACTCAAACAAAGACGCCCATGATTTCCTTACTTCCGACACAGTCCCGAAAACAACATCACACTTTTCATTTATTTTTGGAAAATCAAAAGTGACGTTTTGAATCTTTTCTTTCACAATTGTTTTAACTTTGTCAGTAATTGGAGGAAAATCATCAAGAAACTTATCTACTTCATTTTCAAAATCAACCACATCATCTTTAAAAAGATTTGAATCATTTTTCAAAACGTTCTCCATCTTCTTGATCTCAACCGACGGTTTCGATTTCACGATCCACGACTGATTTTCAAAAATTTTCGTCTTGGGGTAAAACTTTGAAGTCTTGCTAGTCTTAGAGGATTCGCCAATCCCGAAAATCGATTTCGGCTTATCCTCCGACTTCAACGATTCACCTCTTTTCAGAATACGGATCGGAGAAACCATTTCCTTTTTACCTTTTGAAACAACTGGTGATTTAGGTCGAGATTTTTGAACCATTTGTTTTTGAACATTTTGTTTTTCAACCTTTGGTTTCTCAACCATTTGTTTTTGAACTGGTTTTTCAACAACATGTTTCTTAAACACTTTTTGACAGTGTTTTGCCATGTGTCCAATCTCATTGCAGCGATAGCACACTCTTTTATCATATTCGACAAAAGTAGTATTGACCGTTTCTTCTTTAAGCTTCCGTGCTGCATTGAAATCGTCCACGGCTTTTTGACTAATAATATATTCCTTTTCAATATCACTACTAGGACCAACAACAAACACATCATTTATCTTTTCTTTTGGCTTAAACACTTGTTTAGCCATTTTCTTTTCAAACCCAATTCCTTTGTTTTTAAGCTGATTTTTCTTGTTTTGACCGTTACCAACCCCATCTTTCTTTTCCGAACTAGTGGGACGTGAAGTACCAAAAGATTTTTTCAGTTTCGAAAAGAAATCAATGTTATTGATTTCGTTAACGTTCAATTCAACCAGTTTAAAAACTTTCTCGACATTTTCGATCTTGATATTCTGAAGCGGGTACTCGACGTTGGAATAAAGTTTGTCAGTTCCAACCATAGTGTATACCACCATGATCAGATCATCATTCGTACTTTTTTCCGATTTCGGCACATATCGATCTAAGAAATTTCCTTGGTCTTCAGAATCACTGACAGTCTTTTCAGAATGAGCCTTTTCAGATTTCTCACTTTCATCATCCAACACCTGATCGATAACATTTTTGATAACCTGAGATTCGTTATCAGTGTTAGATGCAGTGAAAGTGATATCAATGCTGTCAGGTAAATCACTCTCAATCGTTTTCAGCTTAAGATTTAAAGCAGCTTATACCCCATCTGGATACTTCTGAGTGTAGTGATTCCACATTGGGGGTGGAACGCTCTTGAAAACAGGTGTAGCATGTGGCTGTTGAGGGACGATTTGTTCCAAAACATAAGACGAAGCCACATAGCTCATTAACTTTTTATCAATCCTGTCATTCTCTATCTTGGCCAATTCAAGTTCTTTTCTTAGTGACGCAATTGTATCAAGATGATTATTGACTTCTCTTTGTTTATCAAACAATGTAGCTTGTGCCAATTTAGTAGCTTTATCATTTTCAACGCTTTCTTTTTGAATCATCTTAATTGATGTGGCTAAGGTATCATAAGCTTCTTTTAATTGTTCAAGATCAAACTTAATCATATCTGTATGATGTTTCAATTCCCGATACTTAGTGTCCTTTTCAAGACACTCCACGCACGGTTGTAAACAACGTTGGCATGGCGTTTCGGAGATTGGAACATCTTTTTCATCAACCTTTTCATCATAATCAGTTTTACCGACATGCTTTGACTCAGACACAGACTGTTTGACAGATTCGACCTCCTGAACTCCAATTTCCTCTTTGTTAACCGACACCTTATCGACAGACTGTGACTCCTTGGGTTCTGAATCTACCTCTTTAAGCTTTCCATTAGAGCTTTGTCTGCAATTTCTTTCAGAACTTCTCCTGTCATCTCTTTAGACACGTCAATCACTTCTTCGCCGGCTTCTTTCTTCTCCTCAAATCTAGGACAAGATCCGATTCTTGGTTCCTCGAAATAACCTGCAAAAGAATCAAACACATTAGGAGGCATAACTGATTTCATAGTATAAACTAACTCCTCCTGTTGTGATTGATAGTAGTAAGCTTCAGCTGCTATCTCCTCAACATCTATAACACTTTCCGTAGGAATCTCCACAACAACTTCAGAAACAACTTCATCAACAACCTCCGGTTTAGTCACTACCTCAGAAATCTCAACAACCTCTGCCATCATGGCCTGATCATCTTTACCAGGGATATATTTATCCCAGCAAAAACCTGCAGCTACCTGTTCATCATCTTGGTTCACAATCAATGCCTTTTCAGGTTTGTTTTCTATCTGTGGCCTTTGAACAGTTTGCTGTTGGTTCGGTCGATGGTAGATTGTCTGTCGATAGTAATCATTGGTGAACGGGTTCTGGTGATTGTTGACTTCACGGTTTAGACACTCTCGTTTAAAATGACCGCGTTCTTAACACTTGAAACACGTTACTTTCGACTTCTCAAATCCCAACTTCTGATCCGGACCTGATAGACTGTTTCTTCCCGTGATTTCCATGAACCTTTGAGCACGACGTACTAGGCTTGCCATACCCTTTAATGTCAATTAGTTCAAGCTCCTCGGGGTCTATTTGGTCATAGTCCTCCTTTGTCATGTCCGGATTTCCAATTTTCCCCGCAACTAGACCTTCATATGCCTCGAGAACGGAAGCGAGTAGTGCAATATGTTGCTTCGCAGCAGTTTCCGTTATCTCGTTTCCTTTTTTGATGTTCACTGCGATATTACACTGTACTCCAGAAACATACGCCTGATGATTAGATCCGGTAGAGCTTTGAGGCGAAGACTGTTCCTGAACTTTGACATTCAGTTCAAAACTCGCGAAAGGTGTAGAACTGCTTGATTGATGAGAACTTGATGCAGCATTTGAAGTGTTATCAGCACTGAATCCTGCATGTATCTTTGGACTTTGAAGATTTGTAACTGAAGGACTGCCTTTGTAGTATAAAGATACGTCTTGTTGCATGCTAGCAGAATTCATCTTCTTTATCTGCAACAACTCAAGCTCGTGAGCTTCGATCTTTTCAATAAATGCACTCAGATTGTAATTCACAAAATCAGAACTGTTTTTCAGCATCATAAGATAAGTTTCCCACTCGTCATATGGAAGTGCATCACAAAGTTTATCAATCCATTCTTCATTTGTTTTTTCAATTTCTAATCTTTTCATTTCAACTACAAGGTGACAATATCTTTCGATTAACTGTTTCGTTGCCTCTCCTTTGATCCTAGTAAAAATATCAAACTCTTTCTTGATAAGCGCCTTTTTGCTCTTGATCATAGAAGCACTTCCTTTAAACTTCAGTTCTAGCGCTTGCCAGATTGACTGAGAACTTTCGTCATGTTGTAGCAAGACGAGGATGTCTTCTTTAATGGCTTGCTGCAAGATGCTCACCATTTTCTTTTCGGCTTTAAAATCTATCTGTTCAGTAACTGTAAAACTTCCAATATGTTTAACCATCCTGAGCCCATCAACTAGAGGTACATATTTCTTTTCGATCTTTATCCAACACTCGAAATGGTTGGCCTGAACCTAGTTTTTAAACCTTCCGGACCATCCAAAATATTCATCTAAGCTCATCAGTTTGGGTGGCTTTTGCATTGTTCCCAATTCATTTTGTAAGTTGACATTCTGCATGATACTAGCTGGACTTTGAATAGCCGCACCACTTCCCACAAACATGTTATAGAAATCTTGACTATCCATTTTTAGTAACAATCTCAAGCACACACTAAGTTTCCTATACTTGATCGCGTACAAAACGGACTAACTGCTCAAAAAACACAAATTTTTCACTAACACAGGACAAATAAGCGAAACCAAACACCAAGTGTACGTACAAGCGAAACCACTCAGATGAACAAATAAGCGAAACCCAGATGATGTACAACCAAGCAGAACCCCACAATGATACCCTACAAGCGAAACCACAGAATGATACCCTTCAAGCGAAACCACAGCACAGACGTTTGAAGCGGAACCTTTGAGCAAAACCTTCTGAAATGTCACAATAAGCGGAACCTCACAAGCGGAACCTTATGAAAATGGCACTTGAAGCGGAACACTATAAGCGAAACCTCTGAATACCACATCCAAATAAGCGGAACCTCTAGGGTGACACACAAGCGGAACCTACTCTCGAGCCATTTTTGGTTACTTTTAGGCTGATTTAAGATCTGAGCTTTTCAAGGGTTTATTATTAGGTACTTTTACATAGTATGTCCAATTCTCAGTCCATTTCGTCCGGCCAAACTGTCAGAAACTCACAAAGTACTTGAAAAATGCCTTGATTCGGGTCAACTGCCTCACAACTGGCACTGATACCAATTGTAGGATCGAGTTTGTCCTTCCTATGAGACAATCGGAGCTAGCACCTACCGAATATGTAGCGAAAATACATATTTGGCATGAATCAAAGCAAAACAGTAGAAGAAATGAGTAGAAACAGAAAGAATACACTTTAACAACGTTTTCTCATTCAACTTTCAGAAAATACAAGGTCAGCAGGTCGGCTACACTCGTGACATCGACGTACAAAATGAGAAAACACTAGGGGTATTTATAGTTGAAGTAGTTCCGCTTGAATGGTCATGACCATACAAGCAAAACCTTATCAAGTGGTTCCGCTTGTATGGCATGTGTCCATTCAAGCGAAACCTTAACATGAAAAACATACAATTACACTTTTAACCCCTGTACAATACATATTTAACCAAAACAAACCCTATACATTGATCAACTACAACTAAGACGCAGGCTTTAGACATTATGCACCAACAAAACCATTCTGATTAAAACAAACTTGAGTGTTTTGAAATCAATATGGGAAAATAGTTTGTTGTTAGGGGGAGTTCTGATTATTTACGCCAAACGGATGGAGAATTGAGGCAATTCGATATCAGTTGTCATGTTCAATATAGTTTGTTTTCAATTTTCGTTAGATGTATTTGAATTTTAGGGGGAGTAAGAAATTTTCAGAAAATCCAAAAACATCAGAAAAATTTGAAAAAGCAAAAACATGAAAAACTGAAAAATGAGTTTTGGGTGCATAAAGAGGAAATGATAGTACATCAGTGGACTATCACGACACGCTAAAGAAATGTAAAGCCACAATGTGATAAACAATCTTACTGTGGATGTGTCGGTAGGTTTTCGCACATTTAGTAAACTGTAAAGAGATATAAACCTATTATGTGGGTTAACAAAACTGCTTGGATATATAGGTAACCCATGAAATCTTGTTTGAAAGGTCCCTTATTCTGAGATACTAGGTCTTTATACTCAGTGATATCTGGGGTATTATCCCGGGACTTCTGCTGTATGGAAATACTGACCTAGTCCCCGGATAATGCTTTTTGCAAAAAGCTTTGAAATATAAGCTCGCCCTCAGCATGCTGATGAAACAATAAAATTAATAGTCGCTGCTGTTGTATTTAAAAGATCCTCTAAAGGGGACGCACCGAAAGTCGAAGCCGTCAACTCTCTGCGTATACGGAAGTATCGACCTGAGCTCTCACGGCCCTCGCACATAACCCCTTTACAGATATCATCTGTGGTATACTCACCTGTAGGACTGAATATTGGGATCTGGATACGGGAGTATATTCAAGTAGTGGGACACACGGATAAGTTTAAGTATCTAAGACACTAATTGCATATCTCGAAACAGTTGAAATCTGTGTGAAAATTTAAGTGGACAAACATACTGACAATCTAGGTAAATTGTTTAGAGCTTAAAATGTAATCTAGCTTAACGGTGTTGTTGATATGCCTCTAAAACTGATATGATCCTCTTGCACGAACTCACAAAAATATTGTCTGTAAATATTTCATTTCTGCATTATGTTGTGTTTTCACAAATGGTGTTTGTTACTTTGTTTTTGAAAAAATTCAAAAAATTTTCGACAACTGGTGTTGAGAAGCTGATTTTTGAAATTCAAAGTGCTAAACATGAAGAACAGGTTTGGGAGAGAGTATGTGATGTTGTTAAGTTTACCTGAAAAGAGCCAGTAAAAGATCCTGAATGTAAAATTATTTCTGGAAATTTTTGCAAAAGTTTCTAAAAGTTTAAAAGTTTAATCTTTAAAGAAACTTATGTGAAGGTAGAGATTGTGCAGGTAAATGTGTGCCAGGTGACTATTTTGTGATGGAATAGAGCCAGGTATCGATCTTGAAAATAAATTCCGAAGTTGTGAATTCCAGACTACGATCCCAGCAGATTGAGAGGGGGAGTCTGAAGACACCGTGTCAACATCCGAGAGAGAGGAGTTTGTTGATAATGAAGATAGAGTTTGCGGATTCTTGCAATGTCAAATTCTTCAGAGGAAGATTGAAGACTGATAAAGACTGTAGGTTAACAATCGAAGACTCGAAGACTCCGTCAACATCCGAGGGGGAGTCTGTTGGTGCACTACGTCTGTCGACTACGTCTTCCATCGAATCTTAGTGTTGTATAGATTAGACATGGCACAAAATCCTAGAAACATGAGATAGAAATAGTTTCGCTTATGTGTCAGTCTAATAGGTTCGCTTATGTGAACATGATAGTTCCGCTTATACGGACATGACCGTATAAGTGAAACCATGTCATCTATAAATAGGTCATTTCAAGCAAACCTAGTGTGTGTGTTGAAGGTGTATTCTTCCGGTGAGCCACGAAGTGCTGCCGAAGTGCTGTCAGAGTCAGTAAACATTATCAAGATCAATACAACATCAATTAGTAGTGAATCCGGCTGAAATCGCACCAAATCATTAGTTTCCGCCTCTTGATTTGGATAGGAATTCTTCTGATCGACTCAAACAGGGCCGAACCCGATCCTACAATGATGTAAGAAACATAAATGGAGCATACGTAGGTTTTGCGGGTAATCAAGGAGGAAGAATTATTGGTGAAGGAACGTTATCCAAAGGGATTGTGACGTTTGAGAGAGTTAACTACATCGCTGAGCCGGAGAACAATCTGCTGAGTATCTCGCAGATCTGTGACAGGATGTATACCACTCACTTCACTGATAAAGAATGTTTGATCTTAAAACCAGGATTTGTTATCCCTGAGGAATGGATTATCATGAGGGCACCGAGAGTTAATGATCTGTACGTGTTGGATATGAGCATAGCTACAACAACCACGGGTCAGGCTCATTGTTTCGTGTCTAGAGCAACTGAGAAAAATCGAGATTGTGGCACCAGAAGATGGGGCATATACATCTTAGAAAAATGAATCATTTGGTGCATAACGATTTGGTTACAGGAGTTCATGTTAAAGGTTTTCATCTGGAAGGGGAGTGCAATAGTTGCGTAAAAGGCAAGCAGAATAAAAAGTCACACCCTACAAAGCAAGTCAATTCACTCTCAAGACCCCTGGAGAGACTTCACATGGATTTGTTTGGTCCGGTGAATGTCAAGAGTATTACGGGAGATAAATATTGTCTTGTGGGTACTGATGATTATTCCAGATTTTCGTGAGTTTCTTTCTTGAAGACAAAAGATGAAACTTTTACCAGTTTGATGGCGTTATTCAAAAAGATTGAGAATCTGTACCAGAGGCGTATCAAACGAATTCAAAGTGATAATGGTACTGAATTCAAGAACAGCAGAATGGAAGAATTTTATGATGAAAGAGGTATATTGCATGAGTTTAGTGCTCCGTACACTCCGCAGCAGAATGGAGTCGCAGAACGCAAAAACCGGACGCTAATCGAGACGAATAGAACTATGCTCGCAGATTCAAAGTTACCGATTAATTTTTGGGCTGAAGTTGTTTCCGCCGCATGCTATACGCTCAACAGGGTTCTCACTGTAAAAAAGTTCAACAAAACATGCTTTGAGCTGATCAATAATCGCAAACCGAATTTGAAGTATCTAGAACCGTTTGGGTCACCCTGTACAGTTATAGAGCCTTATGGAAAGTTTGGTCCGAAGTGCATTGAGGGTATATTTGCTGGATATTCAAGTCCTACATGACGTGTTTTCGTTCCAAGTGAGAAGCGGATTATTGAAGATGCAAATGTTGAATGTCAAGGTTATACTATGTCACACCCCCAAAATCCATCATGCGGAGTACCACCGCTCGGAGGCGTGACATGACCAGGATCGAGCCACCAATCATATTGAACAACGTATTTAAGTAAATAAAACCAACCACAATACAATTGGTGACCAAAAGCCAGTTAACCAAGTTTTAAATTAAACAGCGGAAGCATAATACGTGATACCAAAATGTAAGTTCATAGTCCATAAGTTTAAAATCCAAAACGTAGATTTAATAAGTTCATAAGGATTAAGTGTTTATTACGGAACATGACAGTCCGTATCCCACAACGACTACTTCCTCGTGCAAGCTCCAAGCATTTAACGAACTGTAAGGCATGTAACAACGAGTCAACAACAAAGTTGAGTGAGTTCACGTGTAGTTGTTTAGTTTTAAGTTGTTTCTGAAAACGTAGTTTGTCTTTCGTTGGCGTAATTGCCGTGGGGGTTACCCCGTAGTTGAAAGTAAGATTAACCAGTTTATTCTTTATTACCCAAACCATTTCCATGATTAGTGGGGGCTTCCCCATGTGAACCACTAGACCGTATGGTATCGACTACTACGCAAGTAAGTTGTGCCCTACATCAGTGTCTATCATCACTGATGGTTTGCCATAGTCCATTAGTACACGCCCGTCCGACTGGCACGGTGTGAGGTTTGTTAAACCTAATAGCGCTATTAACTGATTACCCGCTCACCATTGGCCTCGGCGATTAAGTCGATATAAAATGAGGGACTTATGATAGAGTTTTGTCTAGTAAGTTTAAGGTTGTTGTCCTACACAAGGAGGACGAATGTACGTAGTTCTCCCAAAGAGAATACGCAGGATTAATACTGACATCCTACCCGAGGAGGATGGCCGTACATATCCTACCTAAGTAGGATATGTAGATTCCGTTTTAATTCTTTAACCCATTCCCAAACCACCGGGAATCCCATCCCTTAGAAAGTGTGTGAACTCACCTCGGTTTGCTCGGTTAGATTCTCAATATAGCTAACAGTCAAGGTCGGTCAATCACGTCCTAGTATGATTTACCAGTTAGTCATTTAGTGGCTTTCAAATAGAACACAAAGTTCCTACATGTAACTATCACATAACATGCATCACTTTAATGGTTTATGCCCTCTAAGTTTCCCATCCATTCCCCACTCAAAATCAAACATACGATAATGCACATAACATATATAACATGTTAGATCATTCACGGATAGCATACTCGACATTTAGACACGCAAGTCACAACTTATCTCAATTCAGCATTTATATTCAAAACCGGCTGTTTTCAGACATTTTTATAAAATAGTTAAATTATTCCAAAAATTCCCATATTTTTACAGGATGTCTTAAACGTTCCATATTTTATTGTGTAAAAATAACGGGGTCCGGTTAATTACCAATATTTTATAAAAATTCATGTTCCGGACTGAACTCAGATTTGTGTATTTCTGACCACAGTCCACGGAACAATTTATTAAAAATTTATCGAGTGTCCGATTTACGAAATTCCAGTGGGGTAATTACATATGCATCGGTTGTCATCTACTGCACAAATTTCATGGTCCGATTCATCACAAAACTCAGGTTATGACTGAAAGTATGACACCCATTTATTGCTGTCAAAATTCAGCTTAACTTGCTGTTACAAATTAACACTTTAAAAATAGTAAACGGAGTTCAAAAATTACGATTCCAGTGCCATTAGAACCGTATTTCATAATAACATATTTTAGCTTCAAAATATCGGTTTTTCGTTAAGTTTATGACCGGTTTACAGCCAACTGAAGTTGGCTGTAAAGTATGGATAGATTGCTGTTTTTAGTCTCTAGCTTACTAGTTTGTGTTCGGTTGATCCCGTTAATCATATTTAGTGATCGTAACAACATCCCACATCAATATCAACAAGTAAATCAGCAAATACTCAGTACATATCAAAACAACTTTATACTAACACAAGTACATCATGTTTCATCTTCTTGGTTAAACCCTTTTTAGTGTTCTTGTGAAATAAACATCATTCTACAAATATTAGCCATAAAAGTAAGATAATCATGGGTTAAACAAGAGCTTACTACTAGCTTATAGCTAGGGTAGAATCTATTGAGAATATGATGGTGAAAAAGACTAGAACAAGCTCCTTAGAATGTCCTTCAAGTTGCACCTTCCATGGATGAACTTCAAGCTTAGAATGAACTTGTTAATGGAAGAGATAGATGATTGGAAGTGGTGGTGATGGATTTCGGTTTTGGGGGAAACCGAATGAGAGAGAGGGAGTAGTAATGTGTGTGACAACCCTCACTAAACCAGGTATCCGTACGATTTAATTAATAAATAATTGCTGCCTAATTACTGTGCTTAACTGAAATTGCCAATGAACTGCTACTTGATTTCTAGCACTTGTATATTCCTGCATCATACTTTGATTTCCGTCACTACATTATTTACACGTTGAACCTTAGTGACAAACATGATGCACTAAAGCACAGTAGCATTAGAACGGATAACCTATTGAACATGCTGATAAAGCCAGCGTCAGGCAGACACTGCCTCTAAAGGCTTGTATGAGCCAGAAATATTTTACTACACCCATAGTGAGTGTAGGGATACAAGGGTTGTAAAATTGCGTCTCTAGGAATAAGATATAATGACTGGATGTGCCTAAAACGTACTCTAAGCACGAAACACAGCACTTTTATTAACATACTAGCTTCTGGCTAACTAATAAAGTGCCAAAACATGAGGAAAATATTCCTGACACTTTGTAGAATAAATAGTGTCACTAAAAATATTATTAACGACGCTTAAAAGCTTACTTAAGCACTTTAACGGATTAGCATCCAACCGAACAACCGGAATAAACCCGGAACATGAAAATATGGCCAATAATATTATTGATCTTTTTCTGAGTCAGTTAGGGTCCCTGATTACCCTAACACCCGCATTATAACACATCATACCACTAACCGAGTTAACCCCTAATCTAACTTGGTTTAACATAACTAAACACTAACTATACAATTGAAATCGAACTAGATACCCCCCCCCCTGGGCCGATCGGTCACAATGTGACCAAGACTTGTACCCTTTTGATTATTTTTTTGGCTTGTGTCTAGTATCAAGAAGACATAGTGACCTTTGGATTAAGCACTTGAAGTTTGTCTATAAAATCTAACCTAGACACATAAGAGATTCCACTTCACATTTCACCACAAAACTCTTTCTCTCCTCTCCTCCCAACTCTCGGCCGAACCCCCTCCCTCTCCTACATCCATTTTCGAGTCTTGATCTCTTCATTCCAACATCACACAAGTATTCAAGGTCACGTATTAGGAGTCTTGGAGCAAACGGAAGCGGAAGGACCTCGTTACCTTGCTTTTATCCACCACATTTTCGCCTAGAATCTTCCCTAGCCCCGAGCTAGAGGTATAACACTTAAAACTCATTCTCGAACGTATCTAAAGTGGTTAATAAGATGTGTAACGGTTAAAATGCGGAAACTTATCTTTTGAATCTTTAAAGGCTACTAAAACATGAATATAGTTGGTTAAAAGCTTAATACTTTTGTAAAGGTTGTAGTATTTGAAAGTGGTGATTATTTAGGCCCGATCTACATAGTGGTAGCTCGGATCATCGTTTAACCCAACTTCGTTAAGATCATAGATCTTGACATAAGCTTGTTTCTATCGGTACAAGGGTTAAAAGGCGAAACTCTACCACACGAGAAACATGAACTTGTGTAAAAGTGTTTTTACTTGTAAAATAGTATTTAAAACTAGCGGATCTACGTATGTACAAGTGGTATTTTCGTAGAACCAAGTGTCGAGAAAATCATGTTTTATAAAAGTCGGATGACACACTAACAAATATGATTTTTACAAACCACAAGTGTATAAACACTTGTGAAATGAAAAGTTTCGACAAAATAACAATCTTTGAGAAAGATGACGGGAAGTTGTAAAGGATGATTTATTCTAAAAACGAGGTTTTTACGGGATTAAGTTATTTTACACATAGATCCACAAAATATAACGGGATCTACACTATAGTTTTCGGAAAAACCACAAGTTCATGTGATTATGCGATTTACATACTTGTCAACTAGTTTGATGTGTCGGAAGTTGATTGATTGAGTAAAGAAGTGTTGAAATGATTTTGTAAAAGAAAATGATACGCTTGAAAGCGTGGCCACCTCCAGTTACAAGGGAAACTCTGGCGAAATTTTTCTAAAAATATAACACTTAGAATTATTTACAAGTGTTAGAATTATTTTTGATATGTTTTCAAAATATATTTCGTCACGACTTTATTTACAAATATTCGGAGGTGGGATTTTCACAAAACTAAACGTGATAAGTATATATATTTTGTAAATATATTTTTCACCACACTGTTTATGATTATTTTGTGAAAATACATAAATATTATTTTTAGAGTAAAAATAATATTTCGAACGATAACAGCTCCAAAATAATACAAACGCTTACACGACAAACATGTAAGTTACACCGGTAATTATTATTACCACTTAATCGTTAAAACGCAACTTACGCATTACGGAAATATTCATGAACGCGTATCTTGTCGACGCATTATTTTGGAAATATTATGTGAAGTGAAAATATAATATTTTTGAGAAAAATATTCATATTTTGGAAGTAGAAGAAAAAATATATTAAGTGGGACTTAATGATATAATAAAAATACACATGTATTAAATCCCCCATCCTTGGGAAGGAGATTAACTACCAAGTACATGCAAAATATAGACACGGAATAGTTGTCTAACTATTTCCCAAAAACCTAAACTATAAAGCTAAGGCACGGCCATCCGTCTAATAGAATTAGTACATGTAGGTCGTTGCACAGCTGCCTGACATCCGGGGTACTTGGTATAGCGACGCACTGACTGTGAGTTCATGTCCCCCTTTTCTCTTAACTGTTTTCAGTTTTCTAAACTGCGGGGGTGAAATACATGTTACATTGATTATGAATACTTTTTACATGGTATGGTTAGCGTAAGGAGGTTTGTTACTTAGATCATGTGAGTGGGTAGGCGGAAACTTGAGGCCATTAATCCTCATGGTAGGACCGAGGGACAGGAGCGGTAGATCTATCTGGGTGTAGCGAGCCCAGCCCTAGGTCCAGCATAACGGACCTCGGGGTGACTTAGTGCCCGACGCATAAATCCGCTAGGTTTGAGTCTTCCTACTTGCACTTCACACATATCAATGGCCTTGCAAACCATTGGTGATCTCTTTTTCCTTATTTGCTACATACAAGGGTTTTTATAAATACAAAGGTTTATTTACTCACTTACACATGAACTCGCTCAACATTATTGTTGATTTTTCAACTTACATGTATTTCAGGGAATTAAAGATCTGGCACGGTATGGCATGTTTTTCCCGCTGCATTAATCACCGAGGTCATCCAGGGTTCGGGGAATGTGACTCTTTCCTGGACAAGTCACAGTCCTTGAATCATGTTTATGTTAAGATTGAATTTGTAATGTTCGGTGAACAAGTTTATGGTTGTCAGGGTGTTATCCCGTTATCCCGTTAAGACAATGTTATGGTATTTTTATTTTAATGGATGATCTTGCATATTTTTAATTCATATAGCTTGGTTATGATTAAGCTATGGTATTAAGAAGTCACACCAAATTAACCACGCTTTCGCAAAGCCAGGGTGTGACAGCTTGGTATCAGAGCTCTGATCATAGCGAACTAGGATTCCTTCTCGAGTCTAGACTATGGTCACTAGGGCTCTCACGAAAACATTTTTACTGCATACCACCTAAGTCCAGATCCAAAACCTTTTTATAAACAAATGTTGAGTGCATTTTATTTATTATTTTAGGCTCAGTCTGGGAGGCCGAGGCTCGATCCAATGGATCGAGGTAGTTGTCTAGTGGGACTAGGGAGTCAGTCTGGGAGGCTGGGAGAATTGGCTAGTGGGACTAGGAAAGTCAGTCTGGGAGGCTGGGAGGCTAGTGGGACTAGGAAGAGCAGTCTGGGAGGCTGGGAGAATTGGCTAGTGGGACTAGGAAAAGCAGTCTGGGAGGCTGGGAGGCTAGTGGGACTAGGAGAATTATGTGATATCTTACTTGGTAGCTTATGTGATTATTCGATTGTATGACTGATTATTTGTGCATATTTGTGTTTGTGTTACAGACACATGGACTCACCTGGCACAGGTGACTCGGACACCACCGGACCCCTACCTATCGTATCTGATGACCTCCCATCTTCGGAGCATGAGGTGCATACATCTGATTCCACCAGCACGGACGACGACGACTTCCAGCCCTTCGCACTACCCGAGGGTGCTGATGAGCCTCCGGATGGCCCCCCTGCTGAGTACTTACCCCTAGTTGTGATTCCGGCTCCTATTCCTTTAGCCGTCTATCTCGCATATGACTTACTACTCGACGCCGAGGCTGACGGTGATATTGATCTATTTGAGGACGAGCCTATTGAGGATGAGATTCCGGATGCAGCCCTTCTTCCCGCTGGCGATCTTCTGATGATCGCTGATGCCCCTGCCGAGGACTCACCCGCACATTCATCGGTCCCAGACTCCTTTGAGTCTGTGGCATCCGCACCTTCTCACGAGGTGAGCGCACAGCACCTTGCACACGACTCGGGCCCTGACCAGGCATCCTCAGCTGCACCTATTCCGAGCTTTGCATTTGAGCATGACGACATAGAGGATTCTGATCCCATTTTTCCTCCGGGATTCGACCCGGATCATGATATTGAGTTTATCCCGATGGACCAGCCCATGGAGGATCCCGCTGATCCAGTTGATCCTATTGATCCCGATTTTGATTTCGAGATGGCTTTTGATGACCACGAGCCTGCCTTGGCTCCTGAGCAGGCAGCTGCTCTAGATCCTATGCCCGAGCATGACCCCATACATGCTGGCATCCCAGTTGAGCCCGTTCTAGCTGACCCGCCCGTTGATGATCATTTGGAGGGCGATCATGTCGTTGTTGCTGTCGATCCTGTTGTTCCTCCACCTTTTGTTGCTGATATACCTGTTGAGCACATTGCACCGGTTGATCCTATTGTTGCTCCCCCATTTGATCCCATTCCACTTGAGCCTGAGCACGCACTGTTTGCAGACCACATGGATCCACCGGATGAGCATGCACAGCACGGTTGGATACCTGCTGATGAGGACGTTCCACCTTTGCCCCCTCAGATCCCTGTTACACGACCTGTTGATTTCACTTTTCAGGTTCCTCAGTTCGTACCTCCAGCGAGGCCTGGAGAGGGCTCTTCAGCCCATCCTTTTGGGCACGTGCCGATGTCTATTCCCTTCATGCCCTAGATGTCATCTGTTCCACCCTCTACCTCACCATTTCATGTGGCACCATTTGACCCCACCAGTGAGCCTTTGCTTTGGTCGACACCACCAGCCATGCCACCTACTGATCCGTACCATCCGTTTCATGTGGGACACACTATAGAGGACGTTTTGATGTCCTTCGTTCATCAGCACGAGTCACACACGCAGCGTATCCAGGAGCTCGAGAGAGCTCAACTGCCACCATGTTCATGCCATGGTCAGATACACTCTCCTCTTCAGCCATGTCGATCATTACCCCCAGATTTTGCTTCTCATCTCTTTACACTAGAGCAGCAGGTTGCCTCTGTCATTCGCACTCAGCAGGCTATGGAGGAGGACTGGCTTTAGCTACGCCGCTTGCTTTACACTTACTTTCCCCCTCCTCCACCACCATCTGTATAGAGCTCATCAGTACTGCTTGTGTAGACGTTGGTGAGAGGACCGCGATTGCTTTTTATTGCATAGCATTTTGGAGACTACATGATGATATTGACTTTTGACACATACTTGATGTATTTGATGTATTTGACACTGATTTGATATAGCTTTTGGACAGGGGTGATGTAGCCCCTAGTTGATTGATGATTGTATGACACAGTGATGTACTGATACACTTACGTTGTGGTCTCGATATATATGGCAATCGCAGTATTCTCATCATATTTGATTCGCTTGATTGCTTGTTTATATTTTTATGACATGGGATGTTGTGTGTATATTTTTATGACATGGGATGTTGTGTGTATAATATTTGTGACATGGGATGTTGTGTGATTAGTATTTGTGAAGTATTGATAACATGAGATGTTATGTGCTATTACTATTACTATATACGTACGCGTTACTATGGCCTGACCGACGTAAACACATCTTTAGAAGATGTCGTCAAGACGTCAACCACAGCAAATGCCCACTACTCAGGCCGAACTACAGCAAGTCATTGCTGCTGCTATTGCTCAATATGCTGCCTCTCAAGGAGGGATGAGTGGAAGCAACTCTGGCAACACTGGCAACAACAACAATCCACCTCATGGGTGCACCTACAAGCAGTTCTTAGACTGCAAGCCCGTAAACTTTGATGGCACAGGAGGTGCAGTCGCTTTTGTCCGCTGGGCTGAGAAAACTGAGTCCGTACTTCGCATGAGCAAATGCGCGCTGGATCAACAAGTCACTTACATCTCAGGGCTATTTTTGGATGGAGCCCTGTCATGGTGGAATCTACAAGTCCAGACACTTGGCGAAGCTGCTGCTTACGCACTGACTTAGACCGAACTGAAAGAACTCATGCGCAAGAAGTACTGTTCTCGCGCTGAAATTCAGAGATTGGAGACCGAGTTCTGGCATCTAAAAATGGAAGGTCCTAAGATAGCTGAGTATGTTCAAAGGTTCCACGACTTGTCGCATGTGGTACCCTACATGGTCACACCTGAGTTCAAGAGAATTGAACGCTTCATTTGGGGATTAGCTCCTCAAATCATCAGCATGGTGACCTCCTCCAAACCTGCAACAATCACTGAAGCCATTGATTTGAGTGTGGCTCTCACCGAGGAGGCAATTCGTTTTAACAAGTTTGATGAAGCTGAGCCCAAGAAGAAGGAGACTCATGTGGAGTCCTCTGGAGGAAACAAGAGGAAGTTTTCGAACTTCAAGCAGGGCACCGGGGTGGTGGTTAAGAAAGGAGAGCAGAGCGCACCAGCTCAGGATACAGCTGGTGGTAGGAAGAAAGGAAAGGGATATATGGGTGCACAACCCAAGAGCAACTCATGCCAACGACATCACTCTGGTCGTTGCGGGCTAAGAGTTTGTGAATCATGTGGAAAGACTGGTCATACGAAGGATTTTTGTTGGGCTAGTGCTGGCCGGGGAGGCCAAGGAGGATCTGGGAATAGGAATAATCGTGGTGGTAATGGGAACCGCCCCCAAGGAAACCATGGAGGTGATGGGAATCAGGTCAATCATGCAAACCAAGCGGGCGCCATGAATCGAAATCAGGGAAACAATCAAGCTGGAAACGTTGGTGGAAATGGGCAGAGACCCGGATGCTTTAACTGCGGCGACATTGGGCACTACAAAAGGAATTGCCCGGAATTGAACCAAGCCTGCGGAAGGGTTTTCAACATAGAAGCAAGGGAAGCGCGCCAGGATCCCAATGTTGTCACTGGTACGTTCCTTGTAAACCAACGCTATGCATCCGTTTTATTTGATACTGGCGCCAATTATAGCTTCGTGTCGTTAGAATTTAAGAATATGCTTGGTTTAGCCGCTAGTAAGTTAGATACTCCGTACTCAATTGAATTAGCGAATGGGAAGTTAGTAGAAGCTAACGAAGTGATTCGAGGTTGCGAAATCGAGTTGGGAGAGCGCGAGTTCGCTCTAGATCTACTACCAGTCCAGTTGGGAAGCTTCGACGTGGTAGTAGGGATGGATTGGTTATCGAGTAACAAGGCCAAGATAGTTTGTCATGAGAAGGTCGTTCGTATCCCGACCGATGATGGTGAGACCATTATTGTTCACGGAGAGAAGCGTGAGATGCCGTTGAGGATTATTAGCTGCCTGAAGGCAAGAAAGTGTTTGCAGAAGGGATGTGCTGCCTTTCTAGCACACATTGTAGATAAGAAGGCTGCTGAGCCAAAGATCGAAGACATCCCTGTCGTGAGGGAATACCCAGAAGTCTTTCCAGAAGATTTGCCTGGCTTGCCGCCTCAAAGGCAAGTGGAGTTTCGTATTGACTTAGTTCCAGGCGCCGCGCCTGTGGCTAAGGCACCCTACAGACTTGCTCCGTCTGAGATGCAGGAACTGTCGACACAACTTCAAGAGTTGTTAGACAAGGGATTTATCCGACCGAGCTTCTCGCCTTGGGGAGCTCCAGTTTTGTTTGTCAAGAAGAAGGACGGTAGTTTCCGTATGTGTATTGACTACAGAGAATTGAACAAGCTGACGATCAAGAACAGGCATCCCCTGCCAAGAATCGATGATCTGTTTGACCAACTATAAGGTTCAAGCTTTTATTCAAAGATAGATCTTCGATCCGAATACCATCAGCTACGGATACAGGAAGAAAGTATCCCAAAGACAGCCTTCAGAACTCGATATGGACACTACGAGTTTCTCGTTATGCCGTTTGGTCTGACAAACGCACCTGCAATGTTCATGGATTTGATGAATCGAGTTTGTAAGCCGTACTTGGATAAGTTCGTGATTGTGTTCATCGATGATATTTTGATTTATTCAAAGACGAAGGCTGAGCACGAACAGCATTTAAGAGCCATTCTGGAGCTGCTAAAGAAGGAACAGTTGTACGCCAAGTTCTCAAAGTGCGAGTTTTGGCTACGAGAAGTGCAATTCCTTGGGCACGTGGTAAACGGAGATGGAATCCACGTGGACCCAACCAAGATCGAGGCGATCAAAGATTGGGAAACGCCAAAGACGCCAACCGAGATCCGGCAATTCTTGGGTTTGGCTGGCTATTATCGAAGGTTCATCGAGAACTTTTCAAAGATCGCTCAACCATTGACGCTCCTCACTCAGAAAGACAAGAAGTTTGATTGGGGAATCAAACAGGAAGAAGCGTTTCAGACATTGAAAGATAAGCTTTGCAATGCGCCAATCTTAGTTCTACCGGAAGGTACCGATAATTTTGTGGTATACTGCGACGCATCGCGGCAAGGATTGGGTTGTGTGTTGATGCAACGCCAAAAGGTTATTGCCTACGCGTCACGCCAACTGAAGGTACACGAAAAGAACTATACCACACATGATTTGGAACTAGGCGCAGTAGTTTTTGCTTTAAAGATCTGGAGACACTACCTTTATGGTACAAAGTGCACAATCTTCACAGATCACAAGAGCCTCCAACACATATTCAACCAGAAGGAGTTGAACATGAGGCAAAGACGATGGGTAGAACTGTTGAATGACTACGACTGCGAGATTAAGTATCATCCAGGGAAGGCGAATGTGGTCGCCGATGCCCTAAGCCGAAAAGAGAGGATCAAGCCCATAAGGGTTAGGGCTTTGGAGATGATCATTCAGACCGATCTTTCCTCACGCATTCGTGCAGCGCAGAAAGAGGCTCTCAAGGAAAGAAACCTTGAAGAAGAGTATCTCCGTGGGATGGAGAAGTTATTGGTACCAAACAGGGAAGGAACGTTGTGTTTCGAGAAAAGGTTTGGGTTCCTCTGTTTGGTGGTTTAAGGAAGGTTATTTTCGATGAAGCTCACAAGTCGCGGTACTCTATCCATCCTGGAGCGGATAAGATGTACCAGGATCTTAAAGATTACTATTGGTGGCCTAGGATGAAAGGCGATGTTGCTGTTTATGTAAGCAAATGTTTAACTTGCGCCAAAGTTAAGGCGGAATACCAGAAGCCTTCGGGACTTCTGCAGCAACCAGAGATTCCCAAGTGGAATTGGGAACAGATCTCTATGGATTTTATTACGAAATTGCCAAGAACGCCAAGAGGCCATGACACTATCTGGGTGATAGTGGATCGATTAACGAAGTCAGCACACTTCTTGCCTATCCGAGAAAAGGATAATACAAGCAAATTGGCTGAAATCTACATGAGAGAGATTGTTACACGCCATGGAGTACCTCTCTCAATCATCTCTGATAGAGACGGAAGGTTCGTATCGAGGATATGGCAATCCTTCTAGGAAGCTTTTGGCTCAAAGTTGAATCTGAGCACTGCTTTTCACCCGCAGACCGACGGTCAAAGTGAGCGGACGATTCAGACGTTAGAAGACATGCTGAGAGCATGTGTGATGGATTTGGGCGGTAGCTGGGATAAGCATTTGCCTTTGGTTGAGTTTTCATACAACAACAGCTACCACACCAGTATTGGTGCCGCGCCATTCGAGGCTTTATATGGGCGCAAGTGCAGATCCCCGCTCTGTTGGTCTGACGCTGGAGATAGACAGTTGGTTGGTCCTGAAGTAGTCCAGGAAACCACCGACAAGATCGCACAGATCCGAGATCGCATCAGCGCGGCTCGTGACAGGCAGAAAGCCTACGCGGATCGAAGCAGGAAACCTCTAGAGTTTGAGGTTGGTGATATGGTTTTGTTGAAGGTATCACCCTGGAAGGGTGTGGCACACTTTGGGAAACGTGGGAAGTTGAATCCGAGGTATATTGAACCGTTCAAGATCTTGGAGAGAATCGGGTTAGTAGCATACAAGTTGGACTTACCTGCTGAACTGAATGGTGTTCACGATACATTCCATGTATCCAATCTGAAGAGAAGTCCAACTAAAGATACCGTTGCCATTCCTACCGACGAAATTCATGTTGACGACACGCTCCATTTCGTTGAAGAACCTGTCGAGGTCACGGATTGGAAAGCTAACAAGACCCGCCGGAGCAGTGTCAAGCTCGTCAAAGTTCGTTGGAATGCTAGACATGGTCCTGAATTCACCTGGGAGCGTGAGGACCGAATGAAAGAGAGATACCCCCACCTATTTCCTGAGAACCCTGCTTCTACAAGCAGAGCTTAAAATTTCGGGACGAAATTTTTCTAACGGGGGGAGAATGTGACAACCCTCACTAAACCAGGTATCCGTACGATTTAATTAATAAATAATTGCTGCTTAATTACTGTGCTTAACTGAAATTGCCAATGAACTGCTACTTGATTTCTAGCACTTGTATATTCCTGCATCATACTTTGATTTCCGTCACTACATTATTTACACGTTGAACCTTAGTGACAAACATGATGCACTAAAGCACAGTAGTATTAGAACGGATAACCTATTGAACATGCTGATAAAGCCAGCGTCAGGCAGACACTGCCTCTAAAGGCCTGTATGAGCCAGAAATATTTTACTACACCCATAGTGAGTGTAGGGATATAAGGGTTGTAAAATTGCGTCTCTAGGAATAAGATATAATGACTGGATGTGCCTAAAACGTACTCTAAGCACGAAACACAGCACTTTTATTAACATACTAGCTTCTGGCTAACTAATAAAGTGCCAAAACATGAGGAAAATATTCCTGACACTTTGTAGAATAAATAGTGTCACTAAAAATATTATTAACGACGCTTAAAAGCTTACTTAAGCACTTTAACGGATTACCATCCAACCGAACAACCGGACTAAACCCGGAACATGAAAATATGGCCAATAATATTATTGATCTTTTTCTGAGTCAGTTAGGGTCCCTGATTACCACTAACCGAGTTAACCCCTAATCTAACTTGGTTTAACATAACAAAACACTAACTATAGACTTGAAATCGAACTAGATACCCCCCCCCCTTGGGCCGATCGGTCACAATGTGACCAAGACTTGTACCCTTTTGATTATTTTAGTGGCTTGTGTCTAGTATCAAGAAGACATAGTGACCTTTGGATTAAGCACTTGAAGTTTGTCTATAAAATCTAACCTAGACACATAAGAGATTACACTTCACATTTCACCACAAAACTCTTTCTCTCCTCTCCTCCCAACTCTCGGCCGAAACCCCTCCCTCTCCTACATCCATTTTCGAGTCTTGATCTCTTCATTCCAAGATCACACAAGTATTCAAGGTCACGTATTAGGAGTCTTGGAGCAAACGGAAGCGGAAGGACCTCGTTACCGTGCTTTTATCCACCACATTTTCGCCTAGAATCTTCCCTAGCCCCGAGCTAGAGGTATAACACTTAAAACTCATTCTCGAACGTATCTAAAGTGGTTAATAAGATGTGTAACGGTTAAAATGCGGATACTTATTTTTTGAATCTTTAAAGGCTACTAAAACATGAATATAGTTGGTTAAAAGCTTAATACTTGTGTAAAGGTTGTAGTATTTGAAAGTGGTGATTATTTAGGCCCGATCTACGTAGTGGTAGCTCGGATCATCGTTTAACCCAACTTCGTTAAGATCATAGATCTTGACATAAGCTTGTTTCTATCGGTACAAGGGTTAAAAGGTGAAACTCTACCACACGAGAAACATGAACTTGTGTAAAAGTGTTTTTACTTGTAAAATAGTATTTAAAACTAGCGGATCTACGTATGTACAAGTGGTATTTTCGTAGAACCAAGTGTCGAGAAAATCATGTTTTATAAAAGTCGGATGACACACTAACAAATATGATTTTTACAAACCACAAGTGTATAAACACTTGTGAAATGAAAAGTTTCGACAAAATAACAATCTTTGAGAAAGATGACGGGAAGTTGTAAAGGATGATTTATTCTACAAACGAGGTTTTTACGGGATTAAGTTATTTTACACATAGATCCACAAAATATAACGGGATCTACACTATAGTTTTCGGAAAAACCACAAGTTCATGTGATTATCGATTTACATACTTGTCAACTAGTTTGATGTGTCGGAAGTTGATTGATTGATTAAAGAAGTGTTGAAATGATTTTGTAAAAGAAAATGATACGCTTGAAAGCGTGGCCACCTCCAGTTACAAGGGAAACTCTGGCGAAATTTTTCTAAAAATATAACACTTAGAATTATTTACAAGTGTTAGAATTATTTTTGATATGTTTTCAAAATATATTTCGTCACGACTTTATTTACAAATATTCGGAGGTGGGATTTTCATAAAACTAAACGTGATAAGTATATATATTTTGTAAATATATTTTTCACCACACTGTTTATGATTATTTTGTGAAAATACATAAATATTATTTTTAGAGTAAAAATAATATTTCGAACGATAACAGCTCCAAAATAATACAAACGCTTACACGACAAACATGTAAGTTACACCGGTAATTATTATTACCACTTAATCGTTAAAACGTAACTTACGCATTACGGAAATATTCATGAACGCGTATCTTGTCGACGCATTATTTTGGAAATATTATGTGAAGTGAAAATATAATATTTTTGAGAAAAATATTCATATTTTGGAAGTAGAAGTAAAAATATATTAAGTGGGACTTAATGATATAATAAAAATACACATGTATTAAATCCCCCATCCTTGGGAAGGAGATTAACTACCAAGTACATGCAAAATATAGACACGGAATAGTTGTCTAACTATTTCCCAAAAACCTAAACTATAAAGCTAAGGCACGGCCATCCGTCTAATAGAATTAGTACATGTAGGTCGTTGCACAGCTGCCTGACATCCGGGGTACTTGGTATAGCGACGCACTGACTGTGAGTTCATGTCCCCCTTTTCTCTTAACTGTTTTCAGTTTTCTAAACTGCGGGGGTGAAATACATGTTACATTGATTATGAATACTTTTTACATGGTATGGTTAGCGTAAGGAGGTTTGTTACTTAGATCATGTGAGTGGGTAGGCGGAAACTTGAGGCCATTAATCCTCATGGTAGGACCGAGGGACAGGAGCGGTAGATCTATCTGGGTGTAGCGAGCCCAGCCCTAGGTCCAGCATAACGGACCTCAGGGTGACTTAGTGCCCGACGCATAAATCCGCTAGGTTTGAGTCTTCCTACTTGCACTTCACACATATCAATGGCCTTGCAAACCATTGGTGATCTCTTTTTCCTTATTTGCTACATACCAGGGTTTTGATAAATACAAAGGTTTATTTACTCACTTACACATGAACTCGCTCAACATTATTGTTGATTTTTCAACTTACATGTATTTCAGGGAATTAAAGATCTGGCACGGTATGGCATGTTTTTCCCGCTGCATTAGTCACCGAGGTCATCCAGGGTTCGGGGAATGTGACTCTTTCCTGGACAAGTCACAGTCCTTGAATCATGTTTATGTTAAGATTGAATTTGTAATGTTTGGTGAACAAGTTTATGGTTGTCAGGGTGTTATCACGTTAAGACAATGTTATGGTATTTTTATTTTAATGGATGATCTTGCATATTTTTAATTCATATAGCTTGGTTATGATTAAGCTATGGTATTAAGAAGTCACACCAAATTAACCACGGTTCCGCAAAGCCAGGGTGTGACAATGTGAGGGTGTGTAAGACTTGAATTGATTGTAAGATCTCATGGCCATGCCTTATAATCATCTTCACATATTATGGATACTTACATAAGCAAGAATCAAATATTATGGATACTTACACAAGCAAGAATCAAATATTATGGATACTTACACAAGCAAGAATCAAATATTATGGATACTTACACAAGCAAGAATCAAATAAACAATTGCCATAAAATCTAATCAAATATATGGAGGATGGAGAATGATTTGTGGGTCCATGGGGGACCGAAATTTCAGTTGGGGGGGGGGGTCTTGATGTAAAATTTCAAATAAATGGTAATTGATAGTTAGAGTGCAAGTATCTCGATAGTATATGTTTGTGTGATGATTTTTGGTGGGTGTTATGGTACACGGGGATCATGACTAGCCAAAAATAATTAAATAATGTGTTTGACAAATATTTGGTGTCCCGGGTAATGTCCGGTTGTTCGGTCGGATACTGTTCCGTTAAAGTGTTTAATTGTTCCGTAAGGCGTCTTATATATATATTTTTGTAACTCAATTAATTCCTAACACATAGGAAAATATACCGGACTATTTAGTGACTTTTTTGTATACTACCAGTATGTTAACACGCACATGTAAGCATAACACAGTAATCAGAGAGCAGTTAAGTAATTCCACACAGTCGTCAAACACTTTAATTATCAAGAATAAATTGTGTGGAATACATGGGATTTTGAGGGTTGTCACATTCTCCCCTTGTTAAGAAAATTTCGTCCCGAAATTTAGCACGTGGTTACTAAGGAAGCTAGTTATGTTGCATTGTTTTCCTGGTTTTCCTGAGGTGTCACATCATCCCCCCGTTGATTTGGAATTTCGTCCCGAAATTCTGCAATAGCTTCAGCCTCAGTAGTGGTTGCACTTTTCTTAAACAGCTGGGGGTACTTAAGCTTCATTTGGTCTTCTTGTTCCCAGGTATATTCTGGGCCACGACGGGAATTCCAACGAACTCGGACGAGAGGTATCCTGGTGTTCTTGAGAATCTTAACATCTCAATCCGTAATCTCTACTGGTTCTTCGACGAATCGCAGCTGGTCATCGATAGTGAGCTCCTTGAGAGGAACTATGAGGGTCTCATCTGACAGACACTTCTTCAGATTTGACACGTGGAATACGTTGTGAACTCCGCTAAGTTCTTCAGGTAGATTCAACATGTAGGCGACCTTGCCAATTTTCTCAATGATTTCAAACAGCCCGACATAATGCGGATTGAGCTTGCCTCGTTTACCAAAACGAACTACACCTTTCCAAGGTGAGACCTTGAGTAGCACCCGTTCCCCAACCTGGAACTCGAGTGGTTTCCTTCGCTTATCAGCATAGCTTTTCTGGCTATCACGAGCTTCCGCCATTCATTGTCGTGTCTGAGCAATCTTCTCGATTGTATCCACTACAAGTTCTGGACCAGTGATTTGACTGTCACCAACTTCTGCCCAACAAAGAGACGATCGACATTTCCGTCCATACAATGCCTCAAACGATGCGGCCTGGATGCAGGTGTGGTAACTGTTGTTGTATGAAAACTCCACTAACGGGAGATGCTTTTCCCAGCCATTACCAAAATCGATTACACATGCCCTAAGCATGTCTTCAAGGGTTTGGATGGTGCGTTCATTTTGCCCATCCGTCTGTGGGTGATAAGCGGTGCTCATATCTAAACGTGAGCCAAAAGACTTATGCATAGCTTGCCACAGTTCAGAGGTAAAACGAGCGTTACGATCAGAAATGATAGACGTTGGCACTCCGTGCCTTGATACCACTTCTTTTAAGTAGATGTCTGCTAGAATAGAAAACTTATCCGTTTCTTTGATAGGCAGAAAATGTGCAGACTTGGTCAGTCGATCTACGATCACCCAAATAGTATCGTTTCCGCGTTGAGATCTGGGCAGGCCGGTAACGAAATAAATGGAAATTTGCTCCCATTTCCATTTAGGTATCTCTGGTTGTTGGAGTGGGCCTGATGGTTTCTGGTATTCGACCTTAACTCTCGCACAAGTCAAACATTTACCGACGTAGGTTGCTATGCTGGCTTTCATACCAGGCCACCAGTATGTAGTCTTGAGATCATGGTACATCTTGTCCGAACCAGGATGTACTGAGTAACGAGACTTATGCGCTTCATCCATCACAAGCTCGCGTAAGTCTCCATACAGTGGAACCCAGATGCGTCCGTTAACATAGTAGGCGCTGTTTTCTTTTTGTTCTAGCCGTTGCCTCGATCCTTTTAGGGACTCAGCTCTGATGTTCTCTGCCTTCAATGCTTCAACCTGAGCATCGCGAATATGAGCTGGAAGGTTAGATTGGATGGTAAGCTGTAACGCACGTACACGCCTAGGTATAGTATCCTTTCGACTGAGAGCATCGGCCACAACATTGGCCTTGCCCGGATGATACTTGATCGCACATTCATAATCATTCAAGAGTTCTACCCATCGGCGTTGTCGCATTTTCAATTCCTTTTGCTTGAAGATATGCTCGAGACTCCTGTGATCGGTGTAAATGGTGCACTTGCTACCGTACAGGTAATGTCTCTATATCTTAAGTGCGAAAACAACTGCTCCTAATTCCAAGTCGTGTGTAGTGTAGTTCCTTTCGTGAACCTTAAGTTGACGTGATGCGTAGGTAATGACCTTGTCACGTTGCATCAACACACAACCAAGTCCTTGGATGGAAGCGTCGCAATAAACCACGAAATCGTCCACGCCTTCTGGTAATGAGAGGATAGGTGCGCTACAAAGTCTATCCTTCAAGTGCTGAAACACAAATTCCTGTGCATCACTCCAACGATAGGTGACACCCTTCTGAGTCAGTGAAGTGAGAGGTTGCGCAATCTTTGAGAAATCTTTGATGAATCTTCGGAAATATCCTACCAAACCCAAGAACTGGCGGATTTCTATTGGTGTACGGGGTGCAGGCCAGTTCTTGATCGAGTCAACCTTGGATGGATCTACATGAATCCCATCCTTTTTTTTTACTACCTGTCCTAGAAAGTGGACTTCGCGAAGCCAAAAGTCACATTTCGAAAACTTGGTATACAACTGATCTTTTCGAAGAAGTTCCAGAATAAGTCTCAGATGTTGCTCGTGTTTCTCCTGACTCTTAGAGTAGATCAAGATGTCGTCGATGAATACTATGACAAATTTATCCAGGTAAGGCTTGCACACTCGGTTCATGAGGTCTAGGAAGACTACAGGTGCATTGGTTAATCCGAAAGGTATAACCAGAAACTCATAATGGCCGTAACGAGTTCTGAATGCTGTTTTGGGGACATCCTCCTCCCGGACTCTCAGTTGATGGTAGCCTGTCCTCAGGTCAATCTTGGAGTAGAAACTCGACCCTTGCAACTGGTCGAATAGGTTATCAATGCGTGGGAGAGGATAACGGTTCTTCATGGTCACCTTGTTAAGTTCGCGATAGTCAATACACATTCTGAAGGTACCGTCTTTCTTCTTCATGAATAACACTGGAGCTCCCCAAGGCGAAGAGCTAGGATGTATGAATCCCGTTTCCAAGAGTTCTTGTAGTTGCGTAAATAGTTCTTCGAGTTCTGATGGAGCAAGTCGATAAGGCGCACGAGCTATTGGTGCTGCTCCAGGAGCTAGCTCGATTTGAAACTCGACTTGTCGATGAGGCAGAAGGCCAGGTAATTCCTCAGGAAATACCTCGAGAAAGTCGCGTACAATAGGAATGTCTTCTATCTTCCTTTCTTTCGCGGATGCGTCAGTAACGAGGGCTAGGATAGCGGTGTGGCCCTTCCGTAAACACTTCTGGGCTTTAAGGAAAGAGATGATGCCTACAACAGCACCACTCTTGTCGCCACAAATCACGAGGGGTTCTTTATCAAAACGAGGGATACAGACGATTTTCTCCTTGCAAATAATCTCCGCTTGGTGTCGAGATAACCAATCCATCCCAATGACAACATCAAAACTACCTAGAACCATAGGAATGAGGTCGATAAAGAGGGTTTGACCAGCTAAGACGGGGTTACAACCCTTAACTACGTGTGTGCCCTTAAGACTTTCACCATTAGCTAGTTCTATAACATGTTTGATGTTTTAAGGATAATGGGGTACGGTTAAGCACCTGACTAAACCTTAGGGACACATATCTGTACCCGAATTAACTAAAATAGAACTTACCCGCCACAACGTTGAGGTTGTTTCCTTCTTCCTCTTGTCCATTCAGAAGCTCATGCTTACCAGTCCTGCGGTTATCCTTATTGTCTCCGTTATTGTTCCCGTTGCCCTGGTTGCCGCTGTTGTCACGATTCTGTCTCATCTGCGGACAGTTCCTCTTGAAGTGACTCTCAGCACCACACTGGTAACATCTCTCATTACCCTGCTGGTGTTGCCGTTGGTTCCGGTTTGCAGGATATGGGCTCCTACAGTCTCTACCATATGTCCCAACTTCTTGAACCGATGACAACACGATTCCGCACATGACCCGCTGTGGTGCCGTTGGCACTTGCGGCATCTTGGTTTATTCCCTAGGTATCCCCCCTGATTTTGGTAGTTCAGCCCGAGTTTCCTGTGCAGTTCCCGTCGTATAGAGCTAGGACCCTCACCTTAGTACTCACCCCAAATATACTTGTTACTCATTAGAGCATTTGCATTGGAAGAGCTACGCTTGGGCAACTTGCCCTCTTCCACCGCCTGATCGGTGAGTTGGTGCGCCAAACGAACGACTTGCTGGATTATGGGAAGGTTGGCCGCACTCACAGACCCTTGGATTTCCGGGACTAAGCCTCTG
The DNA here is from genome assembly GCF_002127325.2 of Helianthus annuus. Lineage (NCBI taxonomy): Eukaryota > Viridiplantae > Streptophyta > Magnoliopsida > Asterales > Asteraceae > Helianthus > Helianthus annuus. Next base: position 104,323,685 of record NC_035445.2, read on the forward strand.
AGGTATAGCTTGATTCGCCTAGATATGGGTTGTGACATGTTAGGACATAAGGCAGCCAAGTCGTTGGACCTCTTTGTGTACGCCTCAATCTCTGATCCTTCCATCTTCAAACCATAATACTCTATTTCAAGTTTCAGAATGTCGTCCAGGTGGCAGAATTCTTCCTTAATCAACTCCTTGAAGTCGCTCCAGAGGGTGACATTCGCGTCTGCCAAACCGAGCATCTGAACTTGTGCGTTCCACCAAGAATACGCTTTCCCTTGCAACATGACAGTAGCGTACTCTACTCATTTGCCAGCAGGACTTTCACTTTCTTCGAACGTATATTCGATTCTTCGGATCCAGTGTAGAAGGTCGATTGTCCCTCCAGTGCCATCGAAAGTGGGAGGTTTACACTCCAAGAACGCCCTGAAGGTGCCCATGCGGGATTGGGTGTGCATGGGTTGACTCCCTGATTGGGTTGCTAAGGCTTCAACAATCCGTTCGTTAATCAAGGTCGTCAGCTGAGCCTGGGTCATGTTGAGACGCCCACTCATGATCTTCACATCGAGCGGAACACAGGTAAGAAAGGTATCGCAACGTGCGTAGGTGTGGGGTGATAGAAGAGAGTAAGCACACAAGGTTCAAATAGCAATTATCACGTTAACTAATGCACAGTGTAAACTATATAACCGACAATATAACATAAATCATACCACCTATGGTGTCGAGTCTTGCACGTGGAGCGAAGCATCGTTGTAGATCGTTGAGCACTGTACCGGTTATAGTCTGGTTTTATCAAAAACTTTTCCCTTTTTAAAACCAAGTTCACTATAACCAATGGCTCTGATACCAATCTGTCACACCCCCAAAATCCATCATGCGGAGTACCACCGCTTGGAGGCGTGACGTGACCAGGATCGAGCCAACAATCATATTGAACAACGTATTTAAGTAAATAAAACCAACCACAATACAATTGGTGACCAAAAGCAAGTTAACCAAGTTTTAAATTAAACAGCGGAAGCATAATACGTGATACCAAAATGTAAGTTCATAGTCCATAAGTTTAAAATCCAAAACGTAGATTTAATAAGTTCATAAGGATTAAGTGTTTATTACGGAACATGACAGTCCGTATCCCACAACGACTCCTTCCTCGTGCAAGCTCCAAGCATTTAACGACCTGTAAGGCATGTAACAACGAGTCAACAACAAAGTTGAGTGAGTTCACGTGTAGTTGTTTAGTTTTAAGTTGTTCTGAAAACGTGGTTTGTCTTTCGTTGGCGTAATTGCCGTGGGGGTTACCCCGTAGTTGAAAGTAAGATTAACCAGTTCATTCTTTATTACCCAAACCATTTCCATGATTAGTGGGGGCTTCCCCATTTGAACCACTAGACCGTATGGTATCGACTACTACGTAAGTAAGTTGTGCCCTACATCAGTGTCTATCATGACTGATGGTTTGCCATAGTCCATTAGTACACGCCCGTCCGACTGGCACGGTGTGAGGTTTGTTAAACCTAATAGCGCTATTAACTAATGATCCGCTCGCCATTGGTCTCGGCGATTAAGTCGATATAAAATGAGGGACTTATGATAGAGTTTTGTCTAGTAAGTTTAAGGTTGTTGTCCTATACAAGGAGGACGAACGTACGTAGTTCTGCCAAAGAGAATACGCATGATTAATACTGGCATCCTACCCGAGGAGGATGGCCGTACATATCCTATCTAAGTAGGATATGTAGATTCCGTTTTAATTCTCTAACCCATTCCCAAACCACCGGGAATCCCATGCCTTAGAAAGTGTGTGAACTCACCTCGGTTTGCTCGGTTAGATTCTCAATATAGCTAACAGTCAAGGTCGGTCAATCACGTCCTAGTATGATTTACCAGTTAGTCATTTAGTGGCTTTCAAATAGAACACAAAGTTCCTACACGTAACTATCACATAACATGCATCACTTTAGCGGTTTATGCCCTCTAAGTTTGCCATCCATTCCCCACTCAAAATCAAACATACGATAATGCACATAACATATATAACATGTTAGATCATTCACGGATAGCATACTCGACATTTAGACACGCAAGTCACAACTTATCTCAATTCAGCATTTATATTCAAAACCGGCTGTTTTCGGACATTTTAATAAAATAGTTAAATTATTCCAAAAATTCCCATATTTTTACAGGATGTCTTAAACGTTCCATATTTTATTTTGTAAAAATATCGGGGTCCGGTTAATTACCAATATTTTACAAAAATTCATGTTCCGGACTGAACTCAGATTTGTGTATTTCTGACCACAGTCCACGTAACAATTTATTAAAAATTCATCGAGTGTCTGATTTACGAAATTCCAGTGGGGTAATTACATAGGCATCGGTTGTCATCTACTGTACAAATTTCATGGTCCGATTCATCACAAAACTTAGGTTATGACTGAAAGTATGACACCCATTTATTGCTGTCAAAATTCAGCTTAAGTTGCTGTTACAAATTAACACTTTAAAAATAGTAAACGGAGTCCAAAAATTACGATTCCGGTGCCATCAGAACCGTATTTTATCGGTTTTTCGTTAAGTTTATGACCTGTTTACAGCCAATTGAAGTTGGCTGTAAAGTATGGACAGATTGCTGTTTTTAGTCTCTAGCTTACTAGTTTGTGTTCGGTTGATCCCGTTAATCATATTTAGTGATCGTAACAACATCCCACATCAATATCAACAAGTAAATCAGCAAATACTCAGTACGTATCAAAACAACTTCATACTAACACAAGTACATCATGTTTCATCTTCTTGGTTAAACCCTTTTTAGTGTTCTTGTGAAATAAACATCATTCTACAAATATTAGCCATAAAAGTAAGATAATCAAGGGTTAAACGAGAGCTTACTACTAGCTTATAGCTAGGGTAGAATCTATTGAGAATATGATGGTGAAAAAGACTAGAACAAGCTCCTTAGAAAGTCCTTCAAGTTGCACCTTCAATGGATGAACTTCAAGCTTAGAATGAACTTGTTAATGGAAGAGATAGATGACTGGAAGTGGTGGTGATGGATTTCGGTTTTGGGGGAAACCGAATGAGAGAGAGGGAGTAGTAATGTGAGGGTATGTAAGACTTGAATTGATTGTAAGATCTCATGGCCATGCCTTATAATCATCTTCACATATTATGGATACTTACACAAGCAAGAATCAAATATTATGGATACTTACACAAGCAAGAATCAAATATTATGGATACTTACACAAGCAAGAATCAAATATTATGGATACTTACACAAGCAAGAATCAAATAAACAATTGCCATAAAATCTAATCAAATATATGGAGGATGGAGAATGATTTGTGGGTCCATGGGGGACCGAAATTTCGGTTGGGGGGGGGGTCTTGATGTAAAATTTCAACTAAATGGTAATTGATAGTTAGAGTGCAAGTATCTTGATAGTATATGTTTGTGTGATGAATTTTGGTGGGTGTTATGGTACACGGGGATCATGACTAGCCAAAAATAATTAAATAATGTGTTTGATAAATATTTGGTGTCCCGGGTAATGTCCGGTTGTTCGGTCGGATACAGTTCCGTTAAAGTGTTTAATTGTTCCGTAAGGCGTCTTGTATATATATTTTTGTAATTCAATTAATTCTTAACACATAGGAAAATATACCGGACTATTTAGTAACTTTTCTGTATACTACCAGTATGTTAACACGCACATGTAAGCGTAACACAGTAATTAGAGAGCAGTTAAGTAATTCCACACAGTCGTCAAACACTTTAATTATCAAGAATAAATTGTACGGAATACACGGGATTTTGAGGGTTGTCACATACTATGCCGCCACAAAGTCCAGGAGATTCATGGCGATATCATTACGACAAGTTGTGGGAATCGTTTGACATGATGGAAGAAGAAGAAGAAGAAGAAGAAGATTTCTTTGATGAGTTGGATATTTTGCGTGAGTACGAGTCACAGCAAAGGTTCCCAACTGAGTATTCAAGACGACCACGGGAAACTTCAAATGATAATGAAGCAGGTCCGAGTAATGCTGGCGAACACGATGATGTACAACAGAATGAAGTTGCTCAAGATAATCAGTCGGATCAGAATGATAATCAAGAATCAGAGAACATGTCGATTTTTGATCATGAAGATTCAGATTCTGAGGGGGAGCAGATTCAGGATTCAAGTCAAATAAACCAAATTGGTGAACAAAGTGCAAATCAAAATGTTACTAATCTGGAAGGTGATGTGGATGTTCCAAGCGGAGTGATGCCGCGAACTCTTTCTTATCATCCAGAGGAGTTGATCATAGGAGAATTGCATTCAGGCGTTCGCACAAGACGTCAAATAGACCAGGGCTTAACATGTTTTTATTCTACAGTAGCACCTTTACAAACTGAATTTTCATTAAGTTGTTTTATCTCACAGATCGAACCGAGAACGTATAAAGAGGCGCTTACTGAAGACTCTTGGGTCATTGCAATGCAAGAAGAGTTAAGTCAGTTTGAAAAGTTGGGAGTGTGGAAGTTAGTGGATTTACCGGATGGTCAGAGGAAAATCAATACAAAATGGGTATTCAAGTGTAAGAGAGACGACAGAGGAGTGGTTGTAAGGAACAAAGCTCGACTCGTTGTTCAGGGCTTTAGTCAACAGGAAGGGATTGATTTTACAAAAGTCTATGCTCCTGTGGCACGACTAGAGGCAATCAGAATTTTCCTAGCATTTGCGTCTTGGAAGAACTTCAAAGTATATCAGTTGGATGTAAAATCGGCGTTTCTTTATGGGAAGGTCAAAGAGGAGGTTTATGTCGGTCAGCCGCCGGGCTTTACTGACCCAATCCACAAAAACAAGGTCTACCTATTGAACAAAGCACTGTATGGTTTACACCAGGCCCCGAGAGCTTGGTACGAGACTTTGTCTCAACACCTACTAGCCAACAAGTTCATACGTGGAAAAGTGGATGCCACTCTCTTCACTAAAGAGGTCGACGGACATCTTCTGATAGTTCAGATTTATGTAGACGATAAAATTTTTGGGTCAACGAATGAGAAATTGTGCAAAGATTTCGAACAGGTGATGAAGCAAAAATTCGAAATGTTATCAATGGGGGAGATGAAATTCTTTCTGGGCCTACAAGTTGAACAACTACCTAAGGGAATTGTCATTCACCAGACGAAGTACGTGCATGATATTCTAGAGAAATTTGGAATGTCAAGTCTACTCCAGCTGCTACCCCACTTGTGACAAATCATGGGATTCACCCAGATCTCACTGGAGACAGGGCTGATGAAACGTTCTACCATTCCATGATAGGTTCTTTGATGTATCTAACTGCTTTACGTCCTGATATCATGTACCCAACGTGCCTCGCAGCAAGATATCAATATAACCCTAGAGCTTCGCACATGATTATTGTGAAGAGGATATTACGCTACTTGAAGGGAACTCCTACATTGGAGTTGTGGTATCCTAGAAAAGGCGACTTTACGCTCGAAGGGTATTCTGATTCGGATTTCGGATGCTGCAAAGTTAATACCAAATCAACAACTGCAGGATGCCAGTTCTTTGTACCTAGATTGGTTACCTGGCAGTCTAAGAAACAAACGTCTGTGGCGCTATCTACATGTGAAGCGGAGTACGTTTCTGCTAGCAGTTGCTGCTCTCAGATCCTGTGGATACAGCAACAGATGCGCGACTACGGTTTGTAGTTTCTTAACACACCTCTTTTTGTTGATAATGAGGCCGCAATAAATATAACAAAGAATCCAGTACATCACGCTAAAACTAAACATATAGAGATTCGTCATCACTTTATTCGCGATTGCTTCGAGAAAAAGTTGATACGAATTCAGAAAATCCACACTGTCGAAAGAAAGCTGATTTACATACCAAAGCTTTTGATAAAAAACGGTTTAAATATTTGTTAAAACTGAATGGTATGAAGCTTCTTTCGGTGTCGGATGGCATAATTGGCGTTGATGAGAGTACTGTTGCGGATGAAGATGAGAAACAATCTGCAATGGTTTGTCGATTTTTTACTTGTTTTGGTATTTAGGGGGAGTAGATAGATTGTATATAGTTTATTTTCAGAAAATACAAAAACAGTAAATTTTTTTTTCCAATAAAAAAGCAATTTCATTCCAATCATCAGGGCAAATTACATAAGGATAGCAGGTAGACGAGCAACAAACTGCGCCGCCATCCCTTTTTGAATAGAAAACCCTAATCTACTAAAAACAAAGCCTCGCCCCTGAGGGGTCGAAAAGTTGCTATGGACCACACGCTGAACTCTAGACAAGAACCGAACTGCCTCCGGCGCCAAGGAGCCGAACGTGTCAAACGCCAGGGGGACAAAGGCATGTTGATTATCCTCACAAGCTTTCGCGTGCTTTTCCACCTTCTTTGACTCTGCTTTCAGTACCGCTTCCCCGCAACAAATCCATTTTCCCGAAACCCGGCTAGTGGGGATACACCTGTGAGATCGACACAAGCATGTTTCCCGCCCTCCCAACCAAAAACTAGCACCTCAGCTGGGCGTAGGGTGGATCTCCCCTCCGACGGGTCTGTAAGAAAATTAACCGGTGCCTCTTTCTTCGCCGAGATCCCTGCTCGTCTGAGAATATCCATTAACGCGTCTCGCACAAAGTCATGGAAAAATACAAAAACATGTTTAAACTGAAAAAGAGCTTGTGTATATAGGGAAAAATGATAGTACATCGACTAGACAATTACAGTATGCTAAAGAATTGTAAAGTCTAAATGAGTTAAACAGTCTCACTAATGATGTGTCGATAGGTTTTCGCACATTTAGTAGATTTATTCGGGATATAAACCTAAAATTTCAAACTTGTGAAATTCGTGGGGAACACTACTTCGATATATAGGTAACCCCTGAAATCTCGTTTGAAAGGTCCCATATTCTGAGATACTAGGTCTTTATACTCAGTGATATCTGGGGTATTATTCCGGGACTTCTGCTGTATGGAAGTACTGACCTAGTCCCCGAATAATACTTTCTGCAAATGCTTGAAACACAGCATCGCCCTCAGCAAGCTGATGAAACAGTAAAATTGATAGTCGCTGTTGTTGTAACTAAAAGATCCTCTAAAGGGGACACACCAGAAAGTCGAAGCCGTCATCTCTCTGCGTTTACGGAAGTATCGACCTGAGCTCTCACGGCCCTCGCATTTAACCCCTTCCAGATATAATTTGTGGTATACTCACCTGTAAGACTGAATATCTGGGATTCTGGATACGGGAGTATATTCAAGAGGTGGGACACATGAATGAGCTAAGTTCATAAGACATCTAAATCGTATCCTGAGTAGATTGAAATCTGTGTGAAAATTTAAGATGGATCAGTATCTCGACAATCGAGGTGAATTGTTTAAGTCTGAGTATGATATATAGCTTAACGGTACTAGTAATTTGTCTAAAAAGCTAATATGATTCCCTGACACGCTCGTCAAAAAATAAGTATGTAAATAGTTCAATTTCTTTATTTTCTACAATTTAAGTTTTCTGTATTTCATTTCTTAGTTTAGAACACTTATAAAATCCAAATAGATTTTATTTCTACTTTATTTTTGACAAACCAAAGTGGAGAGTTGATCGTTGGATTCTCGAAGATTACAGCAGATGCAGGAAAGTTCTGAGCTGAAGAATGAGGAGAGCTTACTTTGTCAGAGATTGAGATGTTTTCAAAGTTAAAACAAGTTCATTAAGTTGATGCTTGTTACATTGTTTTTTAGAAAATGTGAAAATGTTTTTACAAAATCAGTTTGATTCGTCAAAATATCAACCAAGGTCATTGAGTTGAACTTGGTAGATTAATTGTGTAATCAGGGTCATTAACTTGGACCTGAGTACTTGAGTGGATTTCTAAAGCTGATTGAGTTTATGATTTATTATTGAAAAGATAGATTGTAATGTTATTGGTTGAGTAACATGTTTTTTGGACTTCATCATTCCCATGGGAGCTAACTGTCAAAGTTTGAACCAGATCAAGATCTCAGATTCTAGCATATTGAGAGTGGGAGTCTGTGAAAGGGGGAGTCTGGATCAACAGTCAAATGGGAGTTTGAAGATAGAGTTAGGTTGTGATCCTAAAGCCTGTAAAGATAGAGTGCTTATGATGAGAAGACATAGAGTTAAAGAAAAGACCAAGACTGAAGACTCGGAGCTGAAGACTTCGTCAACATCCAAGGGGGAGTCTGTTGATGCATGGAATGTCTGTTGACTACGTCTGCATTAAGTCTTAGGTCAAGATAGGTCAACATAGGAGCTTAAAAGTCAAATTTAGGTTATTATGTAATAGTTTCGCTTATGTGACATAAGTTAGAATTAGTTCCGCTTTTGTGTCAATATAGTTTCGTTCATGTGGTTTAAGTGATAGTTTCGCTTATACGGCATGTCGTATAAGCGAAAGCATGAGGACTATATATAGCATAGATGAGCGAAACCATATGATTCATTCGTGGACGTTGGAGCGGAACCTGTGGAGTGCTTTTGTAACGAAACTCTGTCAAATCTGTATCAAAAAGTAATAAAAGAGAAGGAATTGAATAGGAAAAGCTGTGTAACTTCATTTGTGTTGATTCCGCCTTCTTATGTGAAGATGAACGTTCTCAACTGACTGTTTAGGGTCGGAACACGGTCCAACACTTATTTGATGAACAAATTGATTGATCAAGATGATGAAAAATTACCAGAAGATTTTAGCTGGGAAAATTTTAGCTGGGATACTTATTGTCCGGATAAAGAAATTTTAAAAGCCAAAGCTTTTGTTGCTCGAGTTGCTAAAGACAGTGATAATGATGATGACTATTATGCAAACATAATGAAAGAACACTTAAGAATGCTAGAAGAGAGTGACAGTGATGATGGAAAAGTTCGAAAGAAAAAGAAGAAAGTTAAAAAACAAGATAGCAGTGATGATGAAGAAGTTCGTGTGATAAAGAAGAAGGTAAAAGAAGTTCCAGCTTTCAAAGTTGAAGCAGAAGCTGATGCACAAAAGATTCCGGTGAAATGTGAAAATTGTGAAGCAGTGAAGAAGCAAAACAGTACTTTGATTCATAAAATGAACAGGTTGAAAAATCCTATGATGTTCTAAATAAAGCAATGAATCAGTACAATCAATCAAGCAGTGAACAAGCAACAACCATGAAAACACTTCAAGGAGCTTTCATGACAAAGCAGAAAGTCGTCAACAATTACATTGAGAAGTGTGCTGTGCTGGAACAAAAAATGGAAACCCAAAGGATTAAAACAGAAAGAGTAAACAGGTTGTTAAAATGTTACTCATGTACTTCTTATGTTATTGACAGGATTTATCCAACCGTTGAAGGCATGAAGGCATTTGAAGAAGAAACATCTAAAGTGAAGACTACTGAAACAAAACGGAAAACTGGAGTGAAAAATTCTGGTAAGAAACAAAGTGTCAGTTACAACAAGTGTCCACCCCCGCTTGAAAACTGATATTCTCCATGAAATCCAAATTCAGAAAGAGTAAAAAAGGCAACAAATTTACAGTGGGAGTCTGAGTCTTCAGAAAATTTGCCAGACATTGATGTCACTTTACATCATCTGACAATGATCATGAGTCAGAATTAATAAAGAAAGTGGCCGATCAGGTGTTGGATAACGATGAAACCGAGGAGTCAAAATCCGAGTCAAAGTCTGAATTCGACACGTCAAGTTCAAATGTCAAACAGGGCAAAAGAGTTTACAATAAAGAACTTATGTTATCAAACTCTAATTTGAATAATGAAAAGTTCAAAGTTGCATATACTTTGAATGATTCTAACAAATTTTATTCTGATGAGGAATTTCCAATAAGAGGTGTCAAAACTGAAATGATCAAAAAGGTTTTCAAACTAACAGAAATCAATATTTCTTAAATAAAAGATGTAAATCTTTCTGAAAAACCTAAAAAATATACCTCAAGAGTACAACAAAGAGAAAACAAGAAAAAGGGTTATAGTTCTGGTTCAGGTTTTCGAAAGAAACCAAACCATAACGGTAATTTTAAAAAGAAAGGATTGGGTTTTATTCCACCTGAAAGTTATAAAAATGAGAAAATTTCTAAAACAAAAAAACAGTATTTGTTTCAGGAGTAAGCTCAGAAGAAGAAGAAGAGGAGAAGAGTTCATTCTCGAAGCAGACAAACAGAGATTTCCTTGCAAAGAAGCAAGAAGAAATGAAAAATGGAGTTGTTCAACAGAAAGAGACAAGAACTTGTTTTCAATGCAAAACAATTGTTCATATTGCCAGGAATTATCCTAAGGCAATTCAAACAAAACAGGAAGTGTCTTGTAAACTGAAAGAGAAGGTAGTTGAAAATGAACCGCCAACCAAACCTTTTATAGTTTTCAAAAACTCGAAATTTGAGGTTGGTGAATGTTCAAAAGGTTTTTACAAAAGAAGAGCAAATCTTGACAACCAAAAGTGGATTGTTAAGAAATCTTGACAAGCAATGATTCTGATTCATCAAAATTAGAGGAGCTATCTTCTGGCGATGAATCTGATTCCACAAAGTCAGAGAATCCACAAATTGAACCAAAAATTGAAAAATCAGTACCGCCAATGGATGATGCAAATTTTCCACCATTGAGGGCTGAAAATTTTAAACAAAAAGTTGGTAAGGTTGAGATTTCAAATCAATTCTTTTCTGAAAAGAAAGAATTTGATATTGAAAAAGCCTTTAACCCCAAAGTGAAACATATTTTTGGAAAAATGATTGATGGGAAAGTCAAAGGGGTAAAGGAATATTATGAGAAGAAGATGAAAGGAAAGAAATCGAGTGTTGATAACTCGGAATCTCCCAAGGACTGTCATGCTTGGGAGAATTTCTTTAACTGATAAAAATCTGACTTACCAGAACTCCTAGGTTGGTAATTGGGGAGTAGGAATCGGCATCTTTCTTGAAAAATATCACAGATGTGAATGGTGGTTGTTAAATGATATTTTGTCTTACAATTGGTTAATCAAGGACGTTAAGTTGTACTTGATTTAACTATCTTACAAGTGGTATGATTATTGGAAATTGTCTTTGTGATAACTTTACAAGAGGTTGAGAAAAACAATGTGATGAATTAACCCCTATCCTACAAGTGGTTTATGGAATCAACAAAACTTATTTTCCGGAAAAACCATTTTGATTAAAACAAACTTAAGTGTTTTGAAATTATAATGGGAAAATAGTTTGTTGTCAAGGGGAGTTCTGATTGTTTATGCCAAGTGAATGGCGAATTGAGGCAATTCACATCAGTTTGTCAGTTTACTTGTACAGTTTATTTTCAAAATTTTCTTTAAATGGTTTTGAATTTTAGGGGGAGTAAGAAATTTCAGAAAATCCAAAAGCATTCGAAAATTTGGAAAATCCAAAAACATGATAAAACAAAAATGAGGTTTGTCGTGAAAAAGAGGAAATGATAGTAAATCAGTGGACTATCACAGCACGCTAAAGAAATGGAAAGTCAAATGTGATAAACGATTTCACTGTCGATGTGTCAGTAGGTTTTTATACATTTTGTAGATTGTTTTCGAGATATAAACTTAAAAATTAAACTTACTTATCTCGTGGGGAACATCTCTCGGATATATGGGTAACCCCCGAAATCTTGTTTGAAAGATTTTCTATTTCTGACATACTAGGTCTTTGTGCGTGGTGATATCTGGGGTATTATACCCGGACATCTGATTTTGCGGGAGCAATAGCCTAGTCCTCGTATAATACTTTGCATAAGCTTTATTCTTAAAGCCAGCCCTCAGTACAAAAAATGGTGAAACGTTGAAAAATGATAATCATGTGTTGTTGAAGAAAAGATCCCCAAACGGGACACACCTAAAGTCGAGCCATCATCTCTCTATACGAAGGGAAGTTCTAACCTGAGCTCTCATGGTCTCGCATTACCCGTTTACAGATATCATTAGTGTACGTTCACCTGTAAGACTGAATATAGAGGCCTGGATATGGGAGTATATTCTGAGGTGGGACACGCGAATAAGTTTAAGTGCTTAAAACATTAATCTCGTATCTCGAAACAGTGAACTTTGTGTGAAAATTTAAGTGGATCAGTATACTGACAGTCTAAGTGAATTGTTTAGAACTTAAAATGTTTAAAGCTTAACGGTGTTAGTTATCTGTCTCATAAACTGATATGATCCTCTTACACAAACTCACAGAAATATTTTATGTAAATATTTCTTTATTGCATCTTGATAAAAAACAAAATCCAAAAAGATTTTCAGTGTGTTTTAGCATAAAGTTTTGAAAATCCAAAAAGATTATATTTTATCTTATTTTCGACAACTGATGTTGGAAAGCTGATTTTCAAAATTCCAAGTGCTAAACATGATGACAATTGGTTTGGGAAAGTTTTGTTTGAGAAAAAAAAATTGTTTGAAAAGAAAAACGTTATTTTTACAAGTGGTTCATCAGAGATTAAAATTGTAACATCATTTCTTGGTTGATTGATATCTGAAAGTGGTATATAAATTTGTCAAATTTTAAATTTGTGAAATGTATTGTGAGGTAGAGGTTGTGCAGGTAAGAGTAAGAGTCAGCTTTCGATCTTGAACCTATGAAAGCCAGACTATGATCCCAAGCACAATTTAAGGGGGAGTCTGCAAGCAAAAGAGAGTTTGTAGATGTAAAAAGCCAGGTTCTGATCATGAATCTGTTGATGCTGATGAATTTAAGGAATCAAGAGATCTGATCAAGAAAATTAGAAAGCTTGAGAGCCAGATTGCGATTCTAAATCTTTAAAGATCATCATCCAAGGGGAGGTTATCTGTTGGTGCTGATGAAAAGAGAAGAGAGAAGATTGAGGATGCTTTACGTTGTCAGATACTTCAGGAGAGATCGAGATGACTGATAAAGACTGAAGATTAAAGATTCGAAACTGAAGACTTCGTCAACATCCAAGGGGGAGTCTGTTGGTGCATATGTCTATCGACTTCGTCTTGTATCGAGTCTTGTATTAGATTAGAAAGATCAGGGCACGAATTTCGAGATATAAGTGATTCAGGTGATTTCGCACGAAATGACTTGGTCATTTCGTACGAAATAGGACATGTGTTTTCGCATGAAATGACTATTGGTCATTCCGTACGAAATGCTGTTTCGCATGGACTGTTTCGCACGAAATAGCCTAGCCTATAAATACCTGCCTTGTGATTTCAGTTGTAACTTTCCGGTTTCAGTGCCGAACTACTGCCGAAGTGTCAACTCGCTGTAAAACGTTGTTATATCAATCAAAAGACAGTTTAAAGTGAAATGCAAGCTGAATCACCTCAATACGTTTGTTTCCGCCTCTCGTATTGAGCAAAAACTGTTCTGAACGACTCGTTTGGGTCAGAAAATGATCCTACACAACATCCCGACCCATCGTTGCTGTCTCATGTTCAAATCCTTCTGATCAAAGATGTGCTGCAAACCCTGACGTAAAGATCGTGCAGCGAGCACCGTACGAGAAATGACGCCAGATCTTCAACACAAAGATCACAACACCTGGTTCAAGGTTGTGTGTCGTGTAGTCCTTCTCATGCACCTTTAATTTGCATGACGCGTAAGAGATGACTTTGTCTTGTTGCATCAATACGCAACCAAGACGTTGTCGAGAAGCATCACATTAAACTACAAATCCATTGGTACCATCAGGTAAGATAAGATAGGTGCATTGCAGAGTTTATCCTTCAACGTCTGCCAAGCGGTTTCTTGATTCTCTCCCCAATCAAACTTCTTATCCTTTTAGGTTAGGGACGTTAGCGGCTGAGTAATACTTGGACAAATCCTCTATGAATCGTCTGTAATAGCCTGCTAACCCCAGAAATTGCTGTATCTCGGTTGTGGTTTTTGGTGCTTCCCAATTCTTGATTGCCTCTAACTTGGTAGCGTCTACATGGTTTCCATCCTCTTTCACCATGCGACCTAGGAATTGCACCTCGCGAATCCAAAATTCGCACTCTGGCAACTTTGCATATATCTGTTCTTTCTTCAAAAGCTCCAAGATAGTTCGCAGATGTTGCTCATAACCTTGCTTGGTCTTTGAGCAAATAAGAATGTCGTCAATAAATATAATCACGACCTTGTCCAGGTACGGCTTACACACCCGATTCAGGAGGCCCAAGAATACTGCCGGTGCATTTGCTAAGCCAAACGGCATGAAAAGGAACTCGAAATGCCCAAAGCGAGTCCTAGAGGCCGTTTTAGGGATACTTTCTTCTTGTGTCCTCAACTAAGGTTATTTTGTCCTTATGTCAATCTTGGAATAGTAGCTGGAACCTTGTAGTTGGTCAAACAAGTCATCAATTCTCGGTAAGGGGTACCGATTTTTAATGATTAATTGTCTATCTCTCTGTAACCTTTGCGCCATACTTTTTCCTCATTACTCGTCTGAGTTCCTTTCAGATCAGGCTGTATGCACATACGAAAGCTGTCGTCTTTCTTCCTAACAAATAACACTAGAGCTCCCAAAGGTGAGAAGTTTGGCCTGATAAATTTCCTTGTCTGGCACCTCTTGCAGTCGCATTGAAAGCTTCTGTATTCCGAACGGGACTAATCGGTAAGGTACCTTTGCCACTGGTGCCGCTCTTGGCACTAAGTCTACTCGAAACTCCACTCGTTGCTGTGGAGGGAGTCCAGGCTAGTCTTCGGGAAAGACTTCTGGATATTCCTTTACAACGGGGATGTCTTCTAACTCGGGCTCCTTGGTTTCCTCGTCGACGACATGAGCGAGGAAGGCTATGCAGCCATTTCGGTGACACTTCTGCGCTCTCAAAACCAATCGTGAAGTGTCACAGTCTTCCGCCTTGTAAGGCCCAGCCTCCTCGCATCAACTGTATGAAGGCTGCGTACTATAAGTGTTTCATCTTTCGCAAGAGAGATGCGAATGATTTTTAATCTTATGACAAACAATCTCCGGCTCCATTCTTGGATACCCAATCCATGCCGATTACAACATCAAAACTTCCTAAACCGACTGGCAGCATGTCAATGGGAACCTTTCATTCTCCAAGTTGAAGTGTACAATCCTTAATAACTTCATCCTCTTCGACTAATTTCCCCTACGTTAGTTCTATTGAATATGGGGTGTCTAGCTTACTTGCTCCCGGCCCAAGTAGGTTCTTAATTTCTATAGGTACAAGGCTAAAGTCTGCGCCAGTATCAATCAAAATGGATGCATAGTGTAGGTTTATACAGAACGTTCCCAGAGCTACGTTCAGGTCCTGGCGTGCCTTTGGTGCTTCTTTCATAACAAATGCTCCCACGAACTTTATTTTTCCTTTGGGCAGTCCTTCCGCTAGTGTCCTTTGTCGCCAATCCGTAGAATCCTTTGCCCTTGTCGTTTCCATTGCTGCTTTGCTCCCTACTATCGCTCTAGTTTCTATCACTGTCCTGGCTCACATTCCCATGCCCTGTACCAGACCAGCATTGCCTCCTTGTTATGCCCGGTCTTGCCACAACTTCCACACTTATGAGCTCTGCACTGACAGGTGTGATGATAACCACACCTGTTACACTTTGGTAGTTCTCCTTGGTAGTTTTTATCACATGCCTTAGTTGTGGTCACGGATGCCTTGACTGTCCTAGTCGCAGCGTTTTTCCTTATGTTTGTTGCTTGGCTTAAGGCATTGTGTCACACCCAGATATATCCACGTATTACCGGTGGGCCTGGTGGGGAGTACCGTGATGTAGTTGATATCATCATAGCCAAACAACACAATATAATGCACAGCGGAAGCAAAAATAAATATATTACAAACCGAATGAGAATATAAAAGTATTACAAACGGTATGTAAAATGGATCCACAGGCGGATCTTAAAACAGAAAGATAAACACTGTTCAACAGACTTTAGGCATTTAGAACTTGCAAGATTCCCTATTAACGCCCTGAGCTCCCAGCCAATTTACGTACAGTAACTGTCACTTAACCTTTTTGGAAAATACGTCAGTTTACACTGGTAATTACAATTAACTGACTCATTTTGAAAATGTTTTAGAAAACTAATTTGAATGCACAAGGCATAAAAATTTTTATATAACTTGGGACAATTTTATTAATAAAAATCTTGTATCAGATTTACATGATTGTCCAACATTTAGGGCCGGTGATTATACAAACCGATCAAGATTAATCTCACAAGAAGTTACCCTTACGAGTGAGTATATCTTTTACATACGCAACAGGAGGTGTTATGCCTACACCTTGTGCTTAAGTTGTGGCCATTCAATTTTTAAATGAGCCAAGGATATCCAGGACACGGTCATTAACCCCTAATGTTATTTGTTATCAAGCAATACTGATTAAAACGGGATTATGCAATTTAATAATACCCGATTAAGAGGTTTCTACACCCGACCAAGCGGTATTTTTATAATACCGTATCCCAAGCCCGTATAAGGGAAAATAAGTTAAAAGTATTTACCTGAGCTTAAAATGCAATTTATACTTAGCCGTATATCCTAATCAGCAAGCACAAGTACCTTTACCGGGGCTCTTAATCTGAAATGAAGGTTTTATTAACCTATTAGATTCCTAACGAGTCTTATTTAAGTCGTAACTTAGACTAGTTAGTTTGAAGGAAAGGTTTACGGTTCAAAACGCATAATTAAGCGAAAACCGGAATAGAATGTGATTTAGACTTGACAAGATTGAAGACTTGTATAATATGGGTAAACTAAACACATTCTGGATTTTGAGGCAAAAATGATAAGGTTTGACCCGTTTCGGTCAATTTATGCAAACTAGTTACATAAACCGATCCGAACGCAAAACATGCGTAACGGGTAACCATAAGAGTCATATACAGGTTTCCTAAGTTAATATGCCTTAAATATGTTGTGATATCAGTAAGATACCTTCCGTTATGCCCAAAACAAATTTAAAACCAATTTATGCCCCAGAGGGGTATTTTGGTCATTTTAAAGGTTATAAAAGAGGTTAAACATTAATCTGAGATTCAGGTCTAATATGATCAGTAAAAAAACTTAATTTAATAAGTTATATCAGTAGGGTATTACATATATGTGAAATTTATTGTTTATAATCAAACTATGCACCTAAGGGGCATTTTGGTAATTTCACATAAGGTTTAAAGGTCAAATTTAGAAATCTGAGTTTAAAACTTTTGCTTACTATTAAAGTATATAAATTTACTAAAAATATCAGTAGGTATCAACTCTTATATGTTAAAAATAGTTTTAATTCATACTATGCGTTTAAAACGCGTAAAAAGACGGTTTTAAGTGATTTCTGGGTTTTATAAGAAAAGATGATATTTTTTATTATTCCAGAAGGCTTAAAATATCTTATTTATCATATAGGATCAGTAGAAAAAGTTTTGGAATCAAAATGATTTGTAAAACTCATTTTATAGGCCAAAAGGGCAAAACCGACAATTACCGAATCAAAGCTAGAACCCTATGTTATGCTCAGCCTAAAAATAAATAAAAATCTTTAAAAATCCCAAAATATTATTTTATATCAGTAGGTAAAAAGTTTGGTATCAAAAATTGGCTTTAAATAGGCTTTATGCTAATTACGCCGTTTAATTAATAAAAAACTTTCATTTACGCTAATGAACATAACTCCTAATCTAGACCTCAAACTGATGTCAAATTTTAGGGACAAGTTTATAATTCAGTAATAGAGGTTTCTATTCTTTCACATTTTCAAAAATATCGTTTTAAGGTCAACAGGGCATAACGGTCAACAATTAGGCATATAACGGAAACATGCAAATGAATAGGATAACTAAGGATCCAGGTTGTATAACCTCAGAGGGTTATACTAACCTATAACATGGTCTAAAGGAATCCTAAGTCATATCTAAACTAAGCTAATTCGGGTCAGAACGGAAAGTCAAAGCAAAAGTCTACTTTTGCGACTTTCGGTTCCGAACCGACCCTAATACTTAGAATTGTCGGGTTGAACATGCCTAGACATGTTCAATTAATATTTACCAAGTTATTAAAGTGACAAAACTGATTTTATTGCCTTTACAACATAAGTTATGATGTTTATTTAAAAATCGACTCGATTGACTTTTATTTTAATTACTTTGACCCGACAATTAACTAAGCAAACGTGGTAATTAGGAGGTGCCCTTTTGAGGGTTTAACACCTACCTAATTACGATCATGTAGCCATGTTCGTTGCGAACAATGGCTCAACCATTTAAAAGTCAAAGCGTTTATCGAAAACGCTTGACTTTTCGGCGATAAACGCTAAACAATTTAAACTAAGCACGAAAGGATACTTACAAGAGGTCCAATGGACTGAAGGAGGTTCTCAAGAAGTTCAAGATCCTCCAAGAATTCAGAGAGAAAGCAGAAATGAAATGAGGTGTGAATGAAAGCCAAGATCAAATGGGTTTATATAGGATTTCAAGAACCGTTAGGATCGTTTCTTGTAACCCGAGCCTTAATCTGGACCGTACACATCATTCCCCCTGATTTTTAATACTATGGGTGCCCAAAAATGGCCCATAGAATGAAGAAACCCATGTGCGAAAACCAGAAACCAGGCTGCTGATTGATAAAAGCTGTTTTGCAGCTCTGATGGACTCACACGGCCCGCGTAAAAGTCCAAGAGAGCTTACGTGGCCCGCCTAGCTTTCACAGATCAGTAAACAACTTTAAAAGTTTACAGAAATGGTCCCTGTGAGCACATAAGGTCCTTTTTGGCATGTTCGAGGCACGTTAAGCCATTTTCAAGGCTCTATGATGATCCCTAAACATAGGGAACATAAAAAATGCACAAAAATAGGCCGGATGTCGGTTCGTTTAGCCGTACAGTCACGTTGTTCGTCTAATTACGACGAAACACGAACGGACGCTAAAATTAACCAAATTACGCGACGAATGGAATTTTATCATGCCAAACATTAAAATAAAGTATTTTAATGCTTACATAAATTTTTGGATGTCCGGATATATTCAGAACGTAAGATATGCGCGAAAATGCAAACTTGTGCATTTTTTGACGCTTTTAATCCCTGTTGATCAAATAAGTTTATTTTTGCGCACCAAACACCTCTAAGCCTATTTCTAAGCTATGTAAAGGATATTTAGGGAATGTTTAACTTATGATCATATTCCGGAAGGTTCGATACCATACGGATCGATAGACTTTTGTAGTTTCACGCAAATAGTCCCTCTAATGCGCAAACTTGCGCATATCATCGTTTAATAGCATCAAAGCCTCATCTAATCCATATTAGGCATTCTCAGGAGTGTTATCAAACATTACGATGATTCGGGTTCCCTAAAAGGTCATTCAGAGGTATAACTAAACATATTGACACTTTTAGTCCCTTAAACTTGCAAAGTTGCGCGTAACTTCACTTTTAGGCATAAAGGCCCTTAATGGCCAAAATTAGGAATTCCCAAGAGTATAATTAATTATCACGAAGTTCCCGGTTTGTTAAAAGGTCACTCAGAGGTAAGAATTAACATGTTGACGCTTTTAACCCTTTATTGCGCAAACTTTCAATTAATTACGCAATCGTCTACACTCGATCAACAAGTGGCTGATTTGTGAATATAATTACCATACACGGTTATTTAGAAACTTATTTTAAGTATGTTGGCACTTCCAGTCCTTTAATAATCAAATTTTTTGATTTTTTGAAAAATTAGTCCCTTAAATTCAATGTTGGACTTTATTAGGGTTTATTACACGTGTCAACACATCAGTGGACATGATTTTACGAGGTGTTACATCCTCACCCCCTTAAAAGAAATCTCGACCTCGAGATTTGCTAAAGTAATGGAAGTACTTTCTCATGTATCATGGACTTACTTCCATAGTAGATTTGGGGCCTCTCCAAGCACCCAAGTTGACTTCTATAATAGGTACATGCTTCCTTTTGGAGCTTCTTAACCTGTCGATTCTTAATCTATACAGGTTTCTCATCCAACCATAAAGTTTCATTAATATGCCTATCATTATGATAATGTGTCTCAACTTATTGGCGAAACATACCCTTAAATCATTAGTGTGGGTCGCTTTGCGAGCTCTACTAAGCTCCTTATATAGGTTTTAGCTTATAGGCTATTGACCTTTGTTACATTCTATTTCCTAAATGTTCCTATATATCCAAGGCTTAACTTACCCTGAGAAATTGAAATTTAGCACACCCTTCTTAGAGCGATACCATCGATTGAACCTTATTCCTTATTAAGGACTTAAGAAGGTTGCGACTTTTATCAATCCTCAATTTTCTGCCGATTACTGGCAGTCTTTTAGATGATTACGAATTCGAATGATCGTATTTGTTTTTTCCAATACAACTTTCAGATCCTGATGATTGGACTTACCAATCTATTGTTCTAACAATAGATATTTAACATTCCATCTATACAAGGTCCCCCAAAGGAGTAGCCTTGACACTTACATAATAACTGTTATAGAAGAGCTTATTGTATGGTGAGATGGTTATTCCAACTAATGCTTAAAACTAATCTCAAGGAATAGTTAATCCTCACAGCTAGTCGAACAAATCGACGATCCTGGGCAGCTGATGGCAATTCTTAATTGTTGCCTAAATAGGGTTGCGGTAATCAATGCATGAGCAAAATGAACCATCTTTCTTAATTAACAATACCGGATTCTCAGAATATTGAGTTAGTCTTTATGAACCTATATTTTAAAACTTACTTAATCAGAGTTTTGATTATTCCATAATCAACATGGGGTTTTTTTTTTTTTTTTTTTTTTACAATACTCCAGCCCAAAGCGGGATGTTACTCTTAACTCTACTTTGCTCAGGAGGTAGACAGGGTAATCCTTGGAGTAGACAACCTAGACACAAGGAGGTTACAGAGATTTTTCCAAATCTCAGGCTCTAGTTCATCCATCATTGCTTATGTCAGATAAGGGACACATTTGTTGGTGCATTCATCTGTCGGCTTCGTCTTGTATCGAGTCTAGTTCTAGAAATGTTAGATCAGGGCATGTTGTACGAGAAAATAGAAAGTTTTAGGTTGAAATAGGTTTGATTTCGCTTGAGGATGTAATTCCGCCTGAAATGATTCTTGTTACTTTCAAGTGGAATCAGTAAACATGGTATTCTGCTCCAAGCTGGTTCAAGCAGAATCAACAGCTTTCTGATTTCGCTTGTACTCGTTTCAAGCGAAATCTGATGCCTATATATAGCATCCAAGCAAAATCATTTGTATCTTTTCTGAATTCCGGTACCGAGGTGCTGCCGAAGTGCCGTCTGATTGTAAACTGAATATTATCAATATACAAGGCATTTTAAAGTGAATTCAAGCTGTTTTTACATCTGTTTCTTAGTTTCCACCTCTGAAACAGATAAAGAGCTCTTCTGATTGACTCGTTTGGGTCTCGAAACGATCCTACAAGTGGTATCAGAGCTCAGGAAGAAGAGTTCTTGCCAATTCAGCCATTTTTTTGTCTTCTACACCTTCTTTTACAAACTGAACAAGTTTTAACGGTCAAAATGGGACTGAATTTTTCACACCTTAAGGAAAATTGCATTTTAACAAATCCTTGAAAAAATCAGGCTAAAATGCGGACTAAAAAAGTGGTAAAATTGACCATAGATGTGATTCCGCTCGAACGAACAAGTTTTTGATTCCGCTACAAAGACCTTATTTCGCTTGGGATTTCAAGCGAAATCTGTTACTTCGCTTCAACTTTGTGTGATTTCGCTCGTAAGTTACTATTTCGCTTGAAAAGGTTAAAGCGAAATCTGTTATTTCGCTCCAATCAGATTCCGCTTGAAAATTGCTTGTGATTCCGCTCGAAGACGTTATTTCGCTTGAAACTGCAATATTAGAGATTCCGCTTGAACTAGAACTGTTTATTCCGCTTGAAAGTTGGTGTTTTTGAAAAACGTGCTTAAGAATCATGGCTAAAGAATTTTACAATGCATTCGCGACACCGGTTGCTCCAGTTACTGCTGCTGAAACAGTGTACAATGAGAATGAGATAGGAACTTATCAGAAACCGCCAAAGCTCATGTATATTAAAGATTTTCAAGGTTGGAAAAATCGATTCGAGAACTGGGTGCAAGCTTACAAATTTGATGCATGGTGTTCATTGCTAAAAGATTACGAGAGACCAAAGAATGAACGTGGGATTGAAAAAGCAATTGTTGACTATTCAGAGAGTGACAAGTGAGAAGATGATGATCAGTATTCTTCAACAAGCGATAAAAGAAGATATCTTTGTTTTGCTTCAACATAATGGTACAGCTAGATCAATTTGGGAGGCATTGATTCAGAAATTTAGAGGTAGTGCAGATATGATCAAAAACAAAGGCATTATTGAAGAAATCGTTTGATATGTTTTTAGCTTTTGATCATGAAACAACAAAGCAGACCATTGATAGATATTGTCATCTGGTATTGGAAATGGGAAGATTGGACATTAAGAAAGAGGATGATGAGTGGGTAGATAAACTAGCTGAGGCTTTACCACAGCATAAGTGGGGAACTTATTTGATGATTGTGAAACTCATGAGGAAATCCGAGAGTATGAATTTGGCACAATTCATTCAGAAAATTGAAGAGCAGGAATTGGATATTCAGAAAACTGCTATCATGACAAATCCAAATGCTAAACAGGATGTCAGTTTGTATTACCGAGGGAACAAGTTTGAGGCTACCCCCAGTCAAAGTCCAAAGATTAGTACTGCTTTTAGTGCTGATGGTTCTTCAAGCCCAAATGTTAGCACCACAACTCAAAGTGGTGGATATTCTTCATCATTTTCAAGTTTTGATCCAAATAGCATAACATCAAGTCCTCAACAGTAGAATTCTACAAATCTTCAATGCAATGTGACTTTGAATATTCAGAATAGTCAAAATTTGTCTCCTGAAATGGCTAAACAACACATGGCATCTCTTGTCGCCATGTTAGAGTCGTATGAAAGCCTGGTCGCAGGAAGAATTGGTAATCCGATGCTTACAAAAGAAGATTATGACCAGATTGATGCAGAAGAACTTGAATTGATAGATGTGAAATGGTGCATGGCCAGTGCTGTTAGAAGAGTTGAAAAATTCCAGCAAATCACCGGCAGAGATGAGTTTCGGGGATTGGCTACCTCTCCATTAGGTTTTAACAAGTCTAAAGTTACCTGTTTTCGTTGCAAAGGAAAAGAACACTTTAAACGAGAGTGTAAAAACCAAGAAGCAACTGGGAATCAAGATAAGAACAATTATTATCAGAAATCAATTTTTCATCAGATTGAGCAACAACCATCATCATCTCGTGCCATTGACATCGAAAGAAGAAAGATTTGATTATTCATCAAGATGATGAAAAAGTTGCTGAGGGATTTAGTTGGGACAAATACATACCTGGAACAGCTCTTGTTGCTAGAATTCTGGGTGAAAATGAGGATAGTCAGAAAAGAATCCCAATTTTTCCAGATTTAGGAAGTGATCTTGATACTGATGATGAGGAAGAATATCTTAACAAATGTAGAAAAAAGTATTGATCCTGACAGCTTTAATTTTTTCTATGCAAATAAAGTTGAGATGCTGAATTAAAAGAAGGTTGACAGATTGAAGAGAGAGCTGGAAGCAGCAAAGTTACTTGCTGATGAAAATGCAAAGACAGAAGCTGGAGAAACAAAAGTTGAAGCAGTGACTGAGAAAGTGGTAAAGAAAATAGTTGAAGTTGAAAAAGTTGTCGAAGTAGAGAAGATTGTCGAAATAGAAAAAAATTGTTGAAGTCGAGAAACTTGTTGAAGTTGAAAAGACCGTTGAAGTTGAGAAGATAGTTGAAAAGGTGGTTGAAGTTGAAAAACCATGTTTAAAATGTTCAGAATCTTGCAAAGCTTGTGAGGAGAAAGAAAAGAAGATTGCTGAATTAGAGAAGATTAAAGAAGATTTACTGTCTGATGTGAAGTATGTGAAGGAGTCGTAAGATGTGCTGAACAGGACAGTTGATAGTCTGAAAAAGACAAATTCAGAAATTGAGAAAGCAATGGAAAGAATGAGCACAACACTAATGACAAAACAGAGCGTCATCAATGAGTATATTGAAGACCATGCTAAGCTGAAGCAGGAGTTGGAACTTGAGAAGATTGAGAGTGAAAGGATTAAGCGATTATTATTGAGTTATACTACTTGTGATTATTTGATTAATCGTGTTTATCCTACTGTTGCAGGTATTGAGGCTTTTAAGAAAGAAAAGAATGAAGATACTAATACTGGTAAGAAACCAAGTGTCAAGTATAACAGATGTCTGCCACCAATCTTTGAGAGTTATTCTCCCAGAAAACCAAATGAGGAACGAGTAGACAAGGCTCTAAACATCAAGTTAAAGTCTGAAATCACTGATGAATTACCAGACAGTATTGATGTCACATTCACAGCGTCTGACACTGATCATGAGTCTGAGTTAGTTAAGAAAGTGGTCGATCAGGTGTTGGATATGGATGAAGAGTCAAAGTCGGAGTCTAAGTCAGATAGTTCGAGTTTGTCTAAGAAGAGTCCGAGTTCACCGGTTAAAAGGGTTTACAATAAGGAATTTTTACTATCAAAATCTAATTTGAATGATGAATCAATTAAATTGGCTTATATTTTGAATGATTCGGACAAATTATATTCTGATAATGAATTTCCAATAAGAAGTGTTAAAACAGAAATGATTAAACAGGTTTTCAAATTAACAGAAATTAACATTTCTGAAATAGAAGATTTAAATCTTAAGGGAAAACCAAACAAATACATTTCTTCAAGAATTCAACAAAGAGTAAACAAGAAAATGGGTTACGGTTGTAGTTATGTTTTTCAAAAGAAACCAAACCATAATGGTAACTTCAAAAAGAAAGGTCTTGGTTTCACTTCATCAGAAAATTATAAAAATCAGAAAACTTATAAACCAAATACAAAATTTGTTGCAGGTGGAAGTTCAGAGGATGAACAGAAGAAACCTTTCTGGAAACAGTCAAACCAGGAGTTTGTTGCTGAAGTGAAGAAGAATGTGAGAATGTTTGCTAAAAGAGTTGATAGAAGAACCTGTTTCAAATGCCAAGAAGTTGGACACATAGCTTGGAATTGTCCCAAGTCCAACTACAAAGAACATGGAGTTTCTTCTAACTTTGTTTCGAGAAGAAAATTTGTTGATAAGACAGAACTATCTTTGAAAAATGATAAAATATTTGAAAATTCTAGTTCTGAAAAAGGTGAAAGTGCAAAACGGTTTTACAAAAGAAAAGGTGATTTGAACAAACAAAAATGGGTGGTTAAATCTGAAAGAAATTCTGACAATGAATCTGATTCCATAAATTCAGATGAGTCTTTGGTTGAGAACAAGATTGTGGATTCCGTTCCAGAAGAGAACGATGCGAATTTTCCTCCATCGTCAAAGGAAAATTTAAAGTCGAAAGTTGGAAAGGTTGAGATTTCAAATAAATTCTTCACTAGTAAAGGAGAATTTGATGTTGAGAAGGCTTTCAATGGAAAAGTCAAGCACATTTTTGGTAAGATGGTTGACAGAAAGGTAAAAGGTGCCAAAGAGTTTTACAAATCAAAATGTTGGTGGGATAGATGTGTACCAAAATCACCCAAGGCTGGTCCAGCTTGGGTGGACATAATGTTTGAGTAAACACCTGACTTGTCGGAGCTCCCAGGTTGGTAAGAGTGGAGCAGGAATCGACATCTTTCTTCATAACAGTTTTGATTATGCTTATTTACAAGTGGTACAGAGGTTTGTTCTAACAAAGTGATTAATCAAGGTCATTAATTTGAACTTGATGTAATCCTCATGCAAGTGTTTGAAAACAATGTGATGAAATGATCCCCGAATTAAAACAAACTTAAGTGTTTTGAAATCTAAATGGGAAAATAGTTTGTTGTAAAGGGGAGTTCTGATTGTTTTTGCCAAATGGATGGCGAATTGAAGCGATTCACATCATGTTGTCACTTTTCTGGTACAGTTTATTTTCAATTCTCTTTAATGTGTTTAAAATTTTAGGGGGAGTAAAAATTTATCAGAAAATCCAAAAACATTAGATAATTTTGAAAAAGTACAAAAACATGATAAAATTCAAAATGAGTTTTGTTGTATAAAAGGGGAAATGATAGTACATCAGTAGACGATCACAACATGCTAAAGAATTGGAAAGTCAAAAATGTGATAAACGGTCTCACTGATGATGTGCCAGTAGATTTTTGCACATTTAGTAGATTGTGTCGGGATATAAACCTAAATATCAAACTTGCTTATTTTGTGGGGAAAATTTTCTTGGATATATGGGTAACCCCCGAAATCTTGTTTGAAGGACCCCTCTTTCTGAAATACTAGGTCTTTAAACTCAGTTATATATCGGGTATTATTCCGGGACTTCTGCTGAATGGAAATTCTGACCTAGTCCCCGCATAATACTTTCTGCAAATGCTTGAATTATAGCTCCGCCCTCAGCAAAATGATGAAACAATAAAATTGATAATCATTGTTGTTGAAGAAAAGATCCTCTAAAGGAGACCCACCAAAAGTCGAACCATCATCTCTCTGCTGAACGAAAGTTCTGACCTGAGCTCTCACGATTTCGTATCTAACCCCTTACAGATATCATCTAGGTATACTCAATTGTAAGACTGAATATTGGGATCTGGATACGGGAGTATATTCAAGAAGTGGGATATGCGGATAAGTTTAAGTGCTTAAAACATTAATATCATATCTCGAAGCAGTTGAACTTTGTGTGAAAATTTAAGTGGATCAGTATACTGACAATCTAGGTGAATCGTTTAGAACTTATAATGTTTAAAGCTTAACGGTGTTGGTGATTTGTCTCAAAAACTGATATGATCCTCTTACACAAACTCACAAATATATGGTATGTAAATATTTCTTTACTGCATTTCATTTCTGTTATGTCAAAAATCCAAAAAGATTTTTAGTGTGTTTTAGCATAAATCTTTGAAAATACAAAAAGATTTTAGATAACTGATGTTGAAAAGCTGATTTTCAAAATTCCGAGTGATAAACATGACGAACAGGTTTGAGAGTGTGTGTTTTAGAAAGAAATTGATATACATACAAGTGGTTCATTGGAGACTTACATGATAAATTTGTTTGTTCAGATTGTGTCTTCAAGTGATTAGCATGATTTATAAATTTGCTATATCTTATATTTTATGAAACCTATGTTTTGGGTAGAGAATATGCATATGAGCCAGGTTGCGATACCTGATCCTGTGAATATGTGAGCAGAGTTTGAGCCAGACTACGATCCCAACACAAGTTGAGGGGGAGTCTGAATGACAAAGAGACAGGTTCTGATCTGAGATTTGCTGATGCTGATGAACTTAAGGAATCAAGAGATCTGATCAAGAAACTTAGAGAAAGGCAAGAGTCGGATAGAGATTCTGAAAGTCCGAAGACTGATAAAGACTGAAGACGTTGAAGACTCGACACTTACGACTCGTCAACATCTGAGGGGGAGTCTGTTGGTGCATTCATCTGTCGGCTTCGTCTTGTATCGAGTCTAGTTCTAGAAATGTTAGATCAGGGCACGTTGTACGAGAAAATAGAAAGTTTTAGGTTGAAATAGGTTTGATTTCGCTTGAGGATGTAATTCCGCTTGAAATGATTCTGGTTACTTTCAAGCGGAATCAGCAAACATGGTATTCCGCTCCAAGCTGGTTCAAGCGGAATCAACAGCTTTCTGATTTCGCCTATAGTCGTTTCAAGCGAAATCTGATGCCTATATATAGCATCCAAACGAAATCATTTGTATCTTTTCTGAATTCCAGTACCGAGGTGCTGCCGAAGTGCCGTCTGACTATAAACTGAATATTATCAATATACAAGGCATTTTAAAGTGAATTCAAGCTGTTTTTACATCAGTTTCTTAGTTTCCGCCTTTGAAACAGATAAAGAGCTCTTCTGATTGACTCATTTGGGTCTCGAAATGATCCTACAACATTCACATTACGAGTCCACTGATTCCTTAACCAGAGACATTTACTTGGATAATTCCATTCTGGATATCCTTTTTGAATACCATTAGCTGACTTTAATACCATATAACCATTGGAATTGTTGGTGCACGATGTCTATAGCCTACGTCTTAAGTCTTAAGTCTAGGTCAAGTGGTCATAATGTATAGGGGTCAAAAGTGTCAAATATGTAAAGTTTAAGGTGTTTAATGTAATTCCGCTTGAAATGGTTTTGTGTAATTCCGTACGGAATTACATTAGGTAATTCCGTTTGAACAGTCATGTTTATGTTTCAAGCGGAATTAGCATGTCTATATATAGTGTAGTGTAGCTTCTCATTTGGCACGGAATTAGCTAGTGTGTCACGAAGTGCGGCTGAATTTCCGCCGTGTAATCAAGTCTATTTTGAATGAGAAGCTTGTTTTAAAGTGAAATACTCTGTTTCTACTCAATTCTTCACTGATTCTAAGATGTTTGTTTGATTCCGCCTCTCAAACAGTTGTGTATTGCCTCTAATTGACTCATTTGGTCGGTAAAATGATCCTACAATTGGTATCAGAGCCAGTTATGAGTCAATACACTTGAATCAGTGCCTTTTTCTACACTTTCTTGGACTTCTGGACAATTTAACGGACAAATTGGACTGATCTTCTGATATTATGTGTAAAACACTGTTTTAACAAAGCCTTGAGAGAATCAGATCAAAATTCAAAGTAAAAGTGACAAAAAAATGGGCCAAACAGTAATTCCGTTTGAACGAACATGTAATTTCGTTTGAAAAGTCTAAGATATTTTCACACGGAATTACTAATTCTGTTTGGAAATTTGAAGTAATTTCACACGAAATTACTAATTCTGTTCGAACTGTAATTTCCTTTGGCTAATTTCGCTTCAAATAACTAATTCCGTTTCGAAATGACACCTGATTTCGCTTGAAGGTGTAATTTCGTTTGAAAAAGGCTAATTTCGTTTGAAAGGTAATTCCGCTTGAAGCTTAATTTCGTGTGAGATGATCTGATTCTGTTTGAAAGTCCAGTTTCTTCGTAATTCCGTTTGAAAGTCTAATTTTGTGTAAAAGTTAATTTCGCTTGAAAGTAACCTGTTTTCAAAACTTGAAAATTTTTTCTGTAAACTGATTTCGTAAAATGGACAATCAAGAATTCTATAACTTCTTTGCCGGTGGGGGAATGACGGCAGCACAAAACCCGAGCCGGTATTGTGCAAAACGTGAATATGGAGAATGAACTTGGGACGATGCAGAAACTTCCTAAGTTGATGAATATTGACGAGTATGCGGGTTGGTCTGGAAGGTTTAAGACATGGGTTCAAGCAAACCACTTTGAGTGCTGGATGAAGATCGAATCAAAATTTGTTCCTCCTAAAGATGGTTTGGGTCTTGTGAAGTCGATTGGCAGTTTGACACAAATTGAATAAGAAAATTTTAAGGCAGAAAAGAAGATGATGAGTATTCTTCAACAGGCGATTAAAGAGGAAATCTTGGTGTTGTTGCAGCATGAGGATAATTCACAATCCATTTGGCATTCGCTGAAAGTAAAGTTTCTCGGGAGTGTGTCCATGATCAAAAGCAAAAAAGGCTTTGATAAAGAAAGAGTTTGACATCTTCACTGGTATAAAAGGTGAAACTACAAAACAATTGATTGAAAGATACTGCCTTCTAGTTGTGGAGATGAAGAGATTGGGTATAATCAAGACTGATGAGGAGTGGGTCGATAAATTGGCAGATGCTTTGCCATATGATGAATGGGGAACTTATCTTTTAGTGTTGAAAAATAACTTAGAGTATGTTGGATTTAACCTCAGTTCATTCATTAAAAAGATCGAAGCACATGAGCTTGAACTGATGAAGATCAGAAAGATGAATTCTGCAAATGTTCAGCAAGATGTTTCACTATATTACAAAGGCAGTTCTCCGGCAACAATGAATCTAAGCCCAAAGATTCAAACAGCGTTCAGTGCAGATTCAACAACCAGTGCTTCGTCTAGTACATCAAGCAACAACAAGCCTTCATCGTTTGCAAGTTATGAGCCAATTCCCAAGTCTTCAGAACAAATGTCTCCACAAATCTCATCAAGCTCGAACAATCAGGGTTATGTTTTTGGGATACAGTGTAGCATTGCTGTAAACATAAAAAATGGACAAGGGTTTACAGAAGAAGCTGCAAAGCAACACATCGCACTGTTAGCTTCCGTTCTTGAGTCATATGAGAGTTTGGTAGCTGGGATGATCGGTAATCCAGACATGACAAAGGAGGATTACGTTCAAATCGATCCAGAGGAGCTAGAGCTAATTGATATTAAATGGGGAATGGCTAGTTTGGTAAGAAGAGCCCAAAGGTTTATGGAAATTACGGGTCGGAACAGTTTGTCAGGACCGGATCAAAAGCTTGGTTTTGATAAGTCCAAAATGACTTGTTTCAGATGTAAAGAGAAAGGACATTTTAAGCGTGAGTATCCGAATAGAGAGGTCAATAACCATCATAATCCATTTACCAACGATTACTACAGACAGGCGATCTATCACAAGACAAATCAACAACCTGTCGTTCAAAGACCTCAGATCGAAAACAAGCCGGAAAAAGCTCTCATAGTCAATCAAAATGATGAGAAGGTTGCTGAAGGTTTCAGTTGGGATAAGTATATCCCGGGCAGTGAGGGTAGAGCAATGATGGCTAAGATTGAGGAGGAACCTAAGAGTGTTGTTGAAACAGAGGTTGTTAGTGAAGATGTGTCTGAAGAAAGTTTGGTTGATCTCGAAGAAGTTGCTGAAGAAGTCTACTATTATCAATCCGAACAGGAGGTTTTAGCTAGTTCTTTAAAATCAATTATGCCTCCTAATGTGTTTGATTCTTTTGCAGGTTTCTTCAATGAGCCAACAACAGGATTTTGCCCACAGTATGATGTTAAAAAGGCTCCGATTGAAGAGATAATTGATGTCTCCAAAGAAATGACTGAAGAGACACTGAAAGAAATTGCTGACAAAGCCTTAATGGGAAAACTGAAAGAGGTAGACACAAAATCTGTAAAACTAGAGTCTGTTGATACCGAGTCAGTTGAAAATGTGTCGGTTAAAACAGAGTCAGGTCAAAAGGAGTCTGACGGGAAATCCGATAGTGAGGAGATCAAATCAGAAGGAGTGTCTGAGTCAGAGTCTGATGGTGTCGGTAAACAGGATGTTAATATTGATAAAGAGGAAAAGATTGTTGAAAAGATTGATTCAATTTCTGAAACTTCATTCGAAAACTGTTCAAAACCATGCATGGAATGTCTTGAAAAAGACAAAAAGTTTCAGGAATTGAAACAATACACTGATGGGATTAAATTTGATCTAAATGAAGTAAAAGAAGCTTATGACACGTTGGCTAGCTCTATCAAAATGATTCAAAACGAGAGTCTTGAAAATGATAAAGCCACAAGATTGTTAAAATCAACAGTTTTTTATAAACAAGTGGAAATCAACTTTCATTTGGACACGATTTCTTCATTGAAAAAGGAATTAAAGTTAACAAAAATTGAGAATGAAAGAATTGATAAAAAGTTGATGAGTTATGTTGCATCTTCATATGTGATTGATCAGATTGTCCCGAAACAACCAGATGCAACACCTGTCTTTACCAGTGTTCCACCCCCAATGTGGAATCATTACACTCAGAAGTATCTAGATGGGGTGGAAGCTGCTTTGAACCTCAAACTGAGAACCATTGAGAATGAGTTGCCTGAGAGTATTGATGTTACATTCTCTCCGTCCGACATTGACAATGAGTCACAGGTGATCAAGACTGTTGTTGACCAAGTGTTAGACGAAGAGAGTGATAACTCGGAGGCTGAGATTGTGAGAACTCATTTTGAGAACTCTATTTCTGATTCTGAAGAAGATGGTAACTTCTTAGACCGATTTATACCAAAATCAGACAAAGTCGCGAATGATGATTTGATCATTGTGGTTTACACAATGGTTGGAACTGACAAACTTTACTCTGATTTTGAGTATCCGCTCCAAAATGCCAGAATTGAGAATGTTGAAAAGGTGTTTAAATTGGTCGAGATTAACATTTCAGAAGTCAACAACAACACATTCTTTTCAAAACCTAAAAAGTCTTTTATAACTCAACAAACTAACAACTCTGGAAAGAAAGGGTCGGTGGGTAATCATGGTCGGAACAAAAGACAGGGTAACAATTTAAAAAAGAAAGGTGTTGGTTTTGAAAAGAAGATGGCAAAAAATGAGGGTAAACCAAAGGAAAGGTTAGGAGAGGTGTTTGTCGCTGGTAAGAGTACTGTTGAGGAAAAAGAGTACATTTTCAGTCAAAAAGCCATTGATGATTTCGATGCAGCGAAAAAGTTGAGAGATGAGACATACAAATCAACTTTTGTCGAATATGACAAAAGGATTTGTTATCGCTGTAGTGAAATTGGTCACATGGCCAAGCAATGCATGAAAAAGCTTGAAAAACCTGTTTTGCAAAAACCCAAATCTAAAGCTCCAACTAATGTTAAGGGTAAAAAAAACCCATGGTTTCCCCGTTCGAATCTTGAAAAGAGGTGAATCTTTGAAGTCAGAAGAAAAGCTGAAATCAACCTTTGAGATTGGCGAATCTTTGAAGACCCAAAAGATTTCAAAGATTTATCCAAAGATGAAAGTTTTTGAAAATCAATCATGGGTGGCAAAACCAAAATCATCAGTTGAAGAGAAAAAGATGGAGAATGTTTTGAAAACTGAACCAAAAGTTTTTAAAGATGATGTTGATAAACTTGAATTTGAACTTGATAAGCTACATGAAGAGTTTCCACCGATTAAGAAAGAAGAGTTAAAATCAAAAGCCAAAACTGATGTTCCAAATGTCATTTTTAACATTCCGAAAGTTGAAGTGGATTGTGATCTTGTGTTTGGTATTAGTGCATGCGTTTGTCGACTTCATCTTGTATCAAGGCTTGCATTGCTCAGGACACGAAGATCAAGAAATCAAGTTAACAAGTTAATTCCGCTTGAATGGGTGCTAATTCCGCTTGAAGAGTCAAATTGTAATTCCGCACGGAATTAACAAGTATTTCCGTTTGTAATGTTAATTTCGTGTGAGATGTCTAATTCCGTGTGAGTTGTTATTCCGTTTGAGCATGTTCAAACGGAATTAGACAGCCTATATATAGGGTTATTCTCGTTTTAGTTGGGATGGAATTAGGTCGAGGTTTTCCGATGGTGAAGCTTTGTCGAAGTGTCTACAGACTTGTAATTGTTACCAGATCAATAGAAAGACAGTTAAAAGTGATATTCTAACTGAATCACACACAATATGTCTGTTTCCGCCTTTCATATTGTGTAGAACGCCTCTGATCGACTCATTCGGGTCCGAAAACGATCCTACATGTGGTATCAGAGCTCAGGAGGAGGAGTTCTGCAGATTTCAGCTTAATTTCATCTAGTTTTTCTATCTTCTACGCCTTCTTTTCTCATTTGAACAAGTTTTAACGATTAAAATGGCCTGAATTTTTCACATCATAAGCGCAATTGTGTTTTAATCAA
Source organism: Helianthus annuus (assembly GCF_002127325.2). Taxonomy (NCBI): domain Eukaryota; kingdom Viridiplantae; phylum Streptophyta; class Magnoliopsida; order Asterales; family Asteraceae; genus Helianthus; species Helianthus annuus. The sequence continues at coordinate 104,357,149 of NC_035445.2, forward strand.
TCCTTGAAAGATATGGACCTTAATTCATTCAAAATTTGATAACATCAGTAATTCCGTTTGGACATCGAAACTGAAATGCTGACATCATCATAATTTCGCTTGAAATTGGACCATAATTCCGCACGGAATTACTTCATTTGGTTAATTCCGTTTGAAGTTGTTGCTAATTCCGCACGGAATTCATAATTCCGCTTGAAATTTCAAACGAAATTATAATTCCGTTTGGAAGTATATTTCCGTTTGGTGATTCTGTTTGAAACTTTTAATTCTGTTTGAAGTCAGTGTGTAGGTTAATCTCGTTTGAAAGTAATCTCGCTTGGAAGTGATTTCGTTTGGAGTAATTTCGTTCGAAATCTAATCTCGTTTGAAAGGACTATTTGAGAAATTTTTTGAAAATCCGAATTATGGAAGAGGAATTTTATAAAGCTTTTGGTACCCCGATCACAGTTACTCAGCAGACAATGTTGGAAAATGAAACAGGGACGATGCAAAAACCGCCTAAGCTCATGAACATTGAGGAGTATAAAGGTTGGGAAGGACGGTTTGAAAACTGGGTTCAAGCAAATTATTTAGATGCTTGGGAATGTGTCGAGACGAAATATGTTAGCCGACGAATGATGACGAAGAGGAGATAGCTATTAAAGATATGAGTGTTGATGATAAAAAGAAATACAAGAATGAAAAAATGATGTTAAGTCTTCTACAACAAGCTGTGAAAGAAGACATCTTTGTCTTATTGCAACATAATGGGAGTGCATATTCGATCTGGAAAACGTTAAGATCTAAGTTTGTTGGAAGTCAAGAAATGATCAAGAACAAGAAATCGCTTCTGAAAAAAGAGTTTGATCTATTTCGTGGTTTGAAAAATGAGAGTACAAAGCAGATAATCGAAAGATATTGCAATTTGTTGGTAAACATGAGGAGGGTGAGCATCAATAAAGACAATGAGGAGTTGATTGAAAAATTAGCAGATGCGTTGCCACATGAAGCTTGGGGCACATATCTCATGATGCTAAGGAACAAGAAAGGTTTTAGCAATCTGACACTTAGCAAGTTCATTGAAAAAATTGAAGCTCAAGAGATGGAGCAAAGAAAGATTTCGAGAATGAAAGATTTCGATGGTGAGCAAGACATTGGGCTTTATTATAAAGCAGGGTTGAATGACAAATCCACATACATATCACCGAAGATTGAAACTACTTTCAATGCAAAGAGTTCATCAGGAAGTTCATCCAAAGGATCAAACAGTAACACAAGTTTTTCATCATATCCATCATTTGATCCGAACATTTCAACAACGAAGAATGGCAAGAAGCTTCAATGCAACATTGTATTGAATCTTGAAAATGATCAGGAATATTCTGAAGAACTTGCCAAAAGCCATATGTCTTTGTTGGGGACTGTGTTAAAGTCTTACCGAAGTTTTGTTGCAGGTCAGATCGGGAATCCAATGCTTACAAAAGAGGATTATGATCAGATCGATGCTGAAGAAATGGAATTGATGGATATTAAATGGTGTTTGGCGAGTGAGTTAAGACGGGCTGAGAAATTTAAGCAGATCACAGGAAGAGATGATTTACGTGAAGCTAATGTTTCTACTTTAGGTTTTGATAAATCTAAATTTACTTGTTTTCGTTGCAGGGAAAAGGACACTTCAAGAGGGAGTGCACTAATCGCGAAGCAAGTGGAACTCAAAATCCGTTCAACAACAATGATTACTACCGGAAGGCCATCTATCATCAAGTTGCTCAACAACAACAAGAACCACAAGTGGCACATGGTAGAAAGTAATTGAAGAATCTTTAAAGAGAGCTTGTCTGGTGAATCAAGATGATCAAACAGCTTCAACAGGTTTCAATTGGGACAAATATGTTTCAGCTGATGGAAAAGCATGATTGATAGATCAAGATGATGAAAAGTTGCCAGAAGGGTTTAGCTGGGAGAACTTCAATTGGGATGATTATGATCCGAACAAGATTTCAAATAAAAAAGCTTTTGTTGCTCGAATTGAAGAAGATAGTGATGATGGTACTGAGTATTATGCTAAAAGAATGGCTAAGCATTTGAAAATGATGGCAGAAAGTGATAGTGAAGATGGAAAATCTAAAAAGAAAAAGAAAAAGGTCAAAACACCAGTTAGCAGTGATGATGAAGATGTTCTGGTGGTCAGAAGAAAAGTGAAAGAAGTTCCAGCTTTCAAAATTGATGAAGAAGCTGATGCAAAGAAGAGTCCAGTGATTTGTGAAAACTGTGAAGCTGTAAAGAAACAAAACAGTACTTTGATTCACAACATGAACAGGTTGAAAGAATCTTATGATGTACTGAACAAAGCCATGAATATGTACAATGATACAAGTGAAGAACAGGCAACAGCAATGAAGACACTTCAAGGAGCATTCATGATAAAGCAAAAAGTTGTGAACAACTACATCGAGATGTGTGCTGCTCTGGAACAAAAATTGGAGACTCAAAGGATTGAAACTGAAAGAGTTAATCGTTTGTTAAAAAGTTACTCATGTACTTCTTATGTCATTGACAGGATTTATCCAACCGTTGAACGCATGAAGGCATTTGAGGATGATGAAGTAACTGAAGAACAGAAGGTTTCTGAAAGAAAGACTCCTGAAAAGAAGAAAGAAAAGAAGAATGACACAAAGAAAAAGACTGACAAAAAGAATTCTGGTAAGAAACAAGGTGTCAGTTATAACAAGTGTCCACCCCCGCTGGAAAATGGATATTTGCCCAGAAATCCAAATTCTGAAAGAGTCCAAAAGGCAACAAACTTACAGTGGGAGTCTAAGCTTACAGTTAATTTGCCAGAAAACATTGACATCACGTTCACATCGTCTGACACTAATCAACAATCTCAATTCATGAAGAAAGTGGTGGATCATGTGTTAGATAACGATGAAACCGAGGAGTCAAAGTCGGAATCTATGTCAGAGTCAAAGTCTGAGTCCAGCACTCCGAGTCAAACTGAAAAACAAGGCAAAAGAGTTTACAATAAAGAATTCCTGTTATCAAAATCTAATTTGAATGATGAAACATTTAAAGTCGCTTACACTTTAAATGATTCTGACAAATTATATTCTGATGAGGAATTTCCAATAAGAGGTGTCAAACCAGAAATGATTAAAAAGGTTTTCAAACTAACAGAAATTAATATTTCTGAAATAAAAGATGTAAATCTTACTAATAAACCTAAAAAATACACCTCAAGAGTTCAACAAAGAGAAAACAAGAAAAAGGGTTACAGTTCTGGTTCTTGTTATCGAAAGAAACCAAACCATAACGGTAATTTCAAAAAGAAAGGATTAGGATTTATTCCACCAGAAAATCATAAAAATGAAAAATATGTTCGTGATTTTAAATCAAAAATGATATTTGTTTCAGGTACATCTTCTGAGAAAGAGAAAGAAAAGTTGTTCAAAAAGTAGTTAAACAGAGAATTCCTTGCAAAGAAGCAAGAAGAGATACAGACTATTGTTCAGAAGAAGGAAACTCGAACATGTTTTAAATGTGGAAAAAGTGGTCATATTGCCATAAACTGTTCACAGACAAAACCAACCAAACAGGGAGTTTCTAAACTGAAAGAGAAAGTGATTGAGTTTGAACCACCAATTGAGAGAACTAAACTTTTTATAAATTCAAAGTTTGAAATTGGTGAATGTTCGAACAGGTTTTACAAGAGAAGTGCAAAACTTGACAACTAAAAGTGGGCTGTTAAGAAATCTGGTGATAGTTCTAGTAATGATTCTGATTCATCAAAATCAGAGGAGCTATCTTCTGGCGATGAATCTGATTCCACAAAGGCAGATGAGCCACAGGTTGAAGAAAAAGGTGAAGAATCAGTTCTTGTAATGGATGATGAAAATTTTCTGTCACACCCCCAAAATCCACACGCGGAGTATCACCGCTTGGGAGCGTGACTGACCAGGATCAAGCCACCAATCATATTGAACATGTAAATAATATTAAGTAAAATAAATGTAAACTATCCATTCAATACGATAGGTGTTCAAAAACATAACCATAGTTTCCAAGTGTAGCGGAAGCATAGTAAATAAACCAACAATGGATAATAGCTTTAAAAGTCATAATAGTTCAACGTAGAAAACACGATCCCTGTTCACAACGACCCGCTTCTCCAGTGCAAGCTCCAAGTACCTAACGATCTGCAAGGCATGTAACAGAATGATCAACAAACTAGTTGAGCGAGTTCACAGTAAATAAATGCGTAATAGTAAGTAACGGGTGGCTCTACAGGGCCAATAGTAAGTTATTCAAGTGGGGGCTTCCCATGTTATGTGACCACTAGACTATTCGTAATATCCCTGTTCTTCGTCCGAGAACAGTAGCGCGTATGAGGTAATTGAAAATATGACCACGTAGGTGTTATCCCAACCTACGGAAGAAGTAAGTAATGCGTACACGTAGGTTTTACGTGCGTATCCTTTGTATCGAGGATAGTAATTGGCATATGACCACGTAGGTGTTATCCAACCTACGGAACCACGTAGGTGTTATCCCAACCTACGGAACCGTCCTGACATCCGAGGACTATGATAGGTGATAGTCTAGGAAAAGCGTTTGTACGTTATTAGTCAATTGAAACCTTTAACCCATTCCCACGACCCGGGAATCCCATGCCTCAGTAGGAGTGTGAACTCACCTTGGTTTGCTCGGTATGCTAGGTTATGCACTCACAAGTAATTAATCACGTCCTATTGTATGCACGTATAACAGATCAGTTCATGTTCACAATGATACACATGCAATTTAATGTTCACATAACAGTCAGTTTGCATATCGGCACAACACGTATTATTTCACACTTAATCATCAACTATCATTCGATTCACATTACCCATCCTTCGATACATTGTTCATCCTTCGGTCTAACAATTATCACAACTATCACAATTATGTTTCGACACGTCTTTCGATACACAGTTATCATCTTACGATTCATGGTTATCTTTCGACACATCAGCTATGTTTCGACATAGTTATCCTTCGACACACAGATTATGTTTCGGTCAACACACTATCTTTCGGTCAACACAACTATCTTTCGGTCAACACAATATCTTTCGGTCAACACAATATCTTTCGGTCAACTATCAATTCCTAACAGTTTCAGTACGTCATCGATCAAACAGGCAGATTTCAATTGTTTCTCAAGAACCCTAATCGAACCATACATGAACACAACCTATTTACATTCAATCAGGTTAACTTAAAACACGACAAGTTCATAACTAATCAAGATCAATACTCGAACCCATGGCGTAACAATCCGATTAACATAAATATTTTCCAAAACATACATACCAACCGATTACAATATGAACAATCCGATTAACATCCATATCCGATTAACATGCCTATCCGGTTAACATACAAACAACATATTGCAATACTAACATACATATCCGGTTAACATACTAACAATATATTGCAAGACAATTTATAAATCATGAAATCATATACACTTTAAACACTAACCAGAATAGAAGGCAAGAGAATTGATTAACAAGAAGTCTCCGTAAGTACGTGGTTGCCGTCACAAGTAGAGGTGCTCTAGGGTTTTTAGAAAATAACCACCGATTTACATGCATTCTTAATTATAAACGTATCACAGGAATGGGCCAAGCCCACTAGAAGGACTGGGCCGAAAGATGTCGAAGGATATGTTTCGTGATCCTTCTGGCCGAAAGATGTCGAAGGATCCTATCTTTGCTCGAAGGGTATGTTTCGAGATCCTTCGAACCTAAGGTTATCTTTCGTGATCCTTCGATCTGTATATCATGTTTCGTGATCTAGACTAAGTGTTTTAATAATAATTCTAATATTATTTTCTACCACAGCAAGTAATCACATTTAGGCAAAACTACAATACGTTTCATTAAAATACAACGCGTACAATTTCAAGTCTACAATCCAAACAACTAAACAGTCAAAGTCAACGCGCATTTAATGCGAAAGTGAAAGTCAGAAACTCGAGTTGTCACATTATCCCCAACTTAAAAGAAATTTCGTCCCGAAATTTGGTACGCACTCACTGAGGAAGCTAGGTAAGTTACATCGTTCACTGGTTTTCCTGGGGTGTCACATCATCCCCCCGTTGATTTGGAATTTCGTCCCGAAATTCAGTAGTAGTAGCTTCAGCCTCAGAAGTGGATGCATTGGTTTCGAATAGCTGGGGGTACTTTTCTTTCATCTGGTCTTCGCGTTCCCAGGTATACTCTGGGCCACGCTGGGAGTTCCAACGAACTCGAACAAGAGGGATTCTCTTGTGTTTGAGGACCTTAACATCCCGGTCCGTGATTTCAACTCGTTCCTCGACGAACTGCAACCGCTCGTCGATAGTGAGTTCCTTAAAAGGAACTATAAGGGTCTCATCTGATAGGCATTTCTTCAGATTCGACACGTGAAATACATTGTGAACTGCACCGAGTTCAGCTGGTAGGTTTAATCTGTAGGCTACTTTGCCAATCTTTTCTAAGATTTCGAATGGTCCGACGTACCGCGGATTCAGTTTGCCTCGTTTACCAAATCGAACCACACCCTTCCAGGGTGAAACTTTCAATAAAACCCGGTCTCCGACCTCAAATTCCAAAGGCTTTCTACGCTTGTCCGCGTAGGCTTTCTGACGGTCGCGTGCTGCCGCCATGCGTTGTCGTATCTGTGCAATCTTTTCTGTGGCGTCCACTACAATCTCTGGACCCGTAATCTGGCTATCCCCCACCTCTGCCCAACAGAGAGGTGACCGGCATTTACGTCCGTACAATGCCTCGAATGGAGCGGCTTGAATGCTGGTATGATAGCTGTTATTGTATGAGAACTCCACCAAAGGGAGGTGTTTTTCCCAGCCGTTGCCGAAATCGATGACACACGCTCGAAGCATGTCTTCTAGAGTTTGGATAGTTCGCTCAGACTGCCCATCTGTCTGAGGGTGATATGCTGTGCTCATGTCTAATCGTGAGCCGAAGGATTTGTGCATCGCTTGCCAAAGCTCTGACGTGAATCGTGCATCGCGATCCGAAATGATAGAGGTGGGCACTCCGTGCCTCGAAACAACTTCTTTAAGATAGACGTCTGCGAGGGTAGAAAACTTATCCGTTTCTTTGATAGCCAAGAAGTGAGCAGACTTTGTGAGTCGATCAACGATCACCCAAATAGTGTCATTCCCACGCTGGGATCTAGGTAAGCCCGTAACGAAATCCATGGAAATTTCTTCCCATTTCCACTGTGGTATCTTAGGCTGCTGAAGTAGACCAGCTGGTTTCTGATATTCAACCTTGACTCTCGCACAGGTTAAGCATTTTCCAACGTACGTAGCGATGTGAGCCTTCATACTAGGCCACCAATAAGTAGTGCTGATGTCGTGGTACATTTTATCCGACCCTGGATGTACCGAATAGCGAGACTTGTGAGCTTCATCCATTACAAGTTCGCGTAAACCGCCATAAAGTGGGACCCAAATACGCCCCGTTACATAGTAAGCGCCGTCTTCCTTTCGTTCCATGCGTTGCCTTGAGCCGCGTAAGGCTTCAGCTTTGACGTTTTCGGGTTTCAGTGCTTCTAACTGAGCAGTTCGTATCTGTGCAGGAAGACTGGACTGAATAGTAAGCTGTAGCGCTCGCACACGCTTAGGTAGAGTGTCTTTCCGACTGAGGGCATCAGCCACAACATTGGCCTTGCCTGGATGATACTTGATGGCGCATTCATAGTCGTTTAGAAGTTCAACCCATCTCCGTTGACGCATATTCAAATCCTTTTGCTTAAGAATATGCTCGAGACTCCTGTGATCGGTGTAAATCGTGCACCTGGTACCGTACAGGTAGTGTCGCCATATCTTAAGCGCGAAAACAACAGCTCCCAGCTCTAAATCGTGCGTCGTGTAGTTCCGTTCATGAACCTTGAGTTGCCGCGAAGCGTAGGCAATAACTTTATCCCGCTGCATCAATACACAACCAAGCCCCTGTATCGATGCGTCACAATAAACCACGAAGTCATCCGTGCCCTCTGGCAATGAGAGAATAGGTGCGCTGCAAAGCCTATCCTTTAAGTACTGAAAAGCGGTCTCTTGCGTACTACCCCATCTGTAAACGACACCTTTCTGTGTTAACATAGTAAGTGGTTGCGCGATCTTGGAGAAGTCTTTAATAAATCGCCTGTAGTAACCTGCCAAACCCAAGAATTGGCGTATTTCTGTCGGTGTACGTGGTACTGGCCAGTTTCTGATCGAATCAACCTTGGATGGATCGACATGAATCCCATCCTTGTTCACCACATGGCCTAAGAAGTGGACTTCACGAAGCCAGAAGTCACATTTTGAAAACTTTGCGTACAGCTGTTCCTTCCGAAGGAGTTCCAAGATAAGACGTAAGTGCTGCTCGTGCTCCTCCTGACTCTTGGAGTAGATCAAAATGTCGTCGATGAAAACAATGACGAACTTGTCAAGATAAGGTTTGCACACCCTGTTCATAAGATCCATGAAGACTGCAGGCGCGTTCGTAAGCCCGAATGGCATGACAAGAAACTCGTAATGACCGTAGCGAGTTCTGAAAGCGGTTTTGGAGACGTCCTCATCCCGGACTCTCAGCTGATGATACCCTGACCTTAAATCAATCTTGGAATAGTAACACGACCCTTGCAACTGGTCGAATAGGTCATCAATGCGCGGAAGAGGATAACGGTTCTTCACCGTCACCTTATTGAGTTCACGGTAGTCGATGCACATCCTGAACGTACCGTCTTTCTTCTTCACAAATAACACTGGAGCTCCCCAAGGCGAAGAGCTTGGACGAATAAAGCCCTTTTCCAAGAGCTCTTGTAGCTGCTTCGACAGTTCTTCCAGTTCGGTTGGAGCTAAACGATACGGTGCGCGGGCTATTGGTGCTGCTCCAGGAGCTAACTCAATCTGAAACTCGACTTGACGATGAGGAGGTAAACCAGGTAAGTCTTCAGGAAACACTTGAGGAAAATCACGCACAACTGGTATATCCTCCAGCTTCTTTTCCTTTGCTGACGCGTCAGTGACAAGTGCCAGAATGGCAGTATGTCCCTTTCGTAAACATTTCTGCGCCTTTAAGAAAGAGATGATGCCAACCACAGCACCACTCTTGTCACCTTGTACTTCGAGAGGTTCTTGACTGGAGCGAGGAATACGAATAACTTTTTCTTTGCATAAGATCTCCGCATGATGTTGGGATAACCAATCCATACCGATGACGACGTCGAAACTACCCAAAACTATGGGTATGAGATCAATCAAGAAAGTCTGACCCGCTAGAACAATACTACAACCCTTGACTACATGAGCGGCCTCTACACTTTTACCATTTGCTAGTTCTACGACGTGTTTGGTGTCTAGGGGTGTTGGTGTACGTTTTAATAATTTACTCATTTTCAATGACATATAACTTGTATCAGCACCCGAATCAAATAAGACAGTAACATAAATATCGTCGAGAAGAAACTTACCCATAACCACATTGGGATCATTCACTGCATCTCCTCGACCCAACACAAAAGCACGACCACGAGCTTCATTGCCGTTGTTGTTGTTGTTTCCCCCGTTGTTGTTGTTACCATTACCCTGATTGTTGTTATGATTGTTGTTGTTCTGGTTCCTGTTTAGCTGAGGGCAGTGTCTCTTGATGTGACCTTCAGCACCACAATTATAGCACCCCTTGTTGCCCTGTTGCTGATTCTGCTGTGCTGGTAGCTGCTGCTGGTTCTGGTTCGCAGGTCGAGCGCTTCTACAATCTTTGGCCTCATGACCCATCTTGAGGCATCTTTGACAACGAACCTTATTACACTGGCCACTGTGATGTTTGTTGCAGGTGTTACACTTTGGAAGGTTTCCTCGATACCCTCCCTGTCTGTGGCTGCCTGAGGAGTGCTGACTGGGACTCTGGTAACTGTCTGTCTTTCGTTGTTGAGCTTGTGACTGTACTGAAGCTGACCCCTTGCTAGAATCCCCATCCCATTTTCTCTTACTTTCACTGGGAGTAGCAAGTGTAGTAGAAGCAGTAGCGGTAGCAGTAGCACTGACACGCTTAGGCAGTTTATTCTGTTCTACTGCCTGATCGGTGATGCGATGAGCGAGACGCTGGATTTCCTGGATGTTGTTGAGGTTAGCCGAGGTAACGTGGCTCTGTATTTCTGGTGCCAAACCTTTGAGATACAACTCAATACGCTTGTATGGAGGGTCCACCATAGTTGGACATAACACAGCCAACTCATTTGATCTCTTGGTGTAAGCTTCGATTTCCGAACCAACCATTTTCAAGTTATACAACTCGTCCTCCAACTTGTGAATGTCTTCTCTAGTGCAGTATTCCCTCTTGATCAGTTCTTTGAAATCATTCCAGGGTGTGGCGTTAGCAGCTGCCAACCCTAAGATCTGCACTTGTGCGTTCCACCAAGTGAGCGCAATCCCTTCAAGTGTGCTGGTGGCGAACTTCACCCTGCGAGCCTCAGGGCATTCACACATTTCGAAAACCGACTCGAGCTTTTCAAACCAGTGGAGGAGTCCAACTGCTCCCTCCGTGCCACTGAACGAGCTAGGACGACAATCCATGAAATTCTTGAAGGTGCACCCAGGTTGTTGCTGAGCGGGTTGACCTATTGTGTACGAATAGGGCAAAGTTAAGTACGAGAATTAATGTAGGATCTAAAGATCCTAGTGTCTATACTGCAGGGTATACTACCTGCTTGGGCGGCTGCAACTGCCGCAGCAATGAGAGCCTCTAGCTGGGCTTGAGTCATGTTAATTCGTGCGGCCATTGATCTTCACATCAAGGCAACATAAGTGAGAAAAGTTCGCGAATAGTGCGATGACAGAAGAGTGTAAGCACATAAGTATTCTCATGCAATGACAAGTTGTGAGCAAAGTAATGTAAGCATACTACGAGCAAAGTTCTATGCAAATTCTAGCATGTAGGCAATAAACATAAACCTTATTACCTAGGAAGTTGAGTCTTGCACGTGGAGCGAAGCGTCGTTGTGGATCGTTGAGAGCACTGTTCTGGTTATAGTCTGGTTTTAATAAAAACGTTTTTCCATATTAAAACCAAGTTCTCTATAACCAATGGCTCTGATACCAATCTGTCACACCCCCAAAATCCACACGCGGAGTATCACCGCTTGGGAGCGTGACTGACCAGGATCAAGCCACCAATCATATTGAACATGTAAATAATATTAAGTAAAATAAATGTAAACTATCCATTCAATACGATAGGTGTTCAAAAACATAACCATAGTTTCCAAGTGTAGCGGAAGCATAGTAAATAAACCAACAATGGATAATAGCTTTAAAAGTCATAATAGTTCAACGTAGAAAACACGATCCCTGTTCACAACGACCCGCTTCTCCAGTGCAAGCTCCAAGTACCTAACGATCTGCAAGGCATGTAACAGAATGATCAACAAACTAGTTGAGCGAGTTCACAGTAAATAAATGCGTAATAGTAAGTAACGGGTGGCTCTACAGGGCCAATAGTAAGTTATTCAAGTGGGGGCTTCCCATGTTATGTGACCACTAGACTATTCGTAATATCCCTGTTCTTCGTCCGAGAACAGTAGCGCGTATGAGGTAATTGAAAATATGACCACGTAGGTGTTATCCCAACCTACGGAAGAAGTAAGTAATGCGTACACGTAGGTTTTACGTGCGTATCCTTTGTATCGAGGATAGTAATTGGCATATGACCACGTAGGTGTTATCCAACCTACGGAACCACGTAGGTGTTATCCCAACCTACGGAACCGTCCTGACATCCGAGGACTATGATAGGTGATAGTCTAGGAAAAGCGTTTGTACGTTATTAGTCAATTGAAACCTTTAACCCATTCCCACGACCCGGGAATCCCATGCCTCAGTAGGAGTGTGAACTCACCTTGGTTTGCTCGGTATGCTAGGTTATGCACTCACAAGTAATTAATCACGTCCTATTGTATGCACGTATAACAGATCAGTTCATGTTCACAATGATACGCATGCAATTTAATGTTCACATAACAGTCAGTTTGCATATCGGCACAACACGTATTATTTCACACTTAATCATCAACTATCATTCGATTCACATTACCCATCCTTCGATACATTGTTCATCCTTCGGTCTAACAATTATCACAACTATCACAATTATGTTTCGACACGTCTTTCGATACACAGTTATCATCTTACGATTCATGGTTATCTTTCGACACATCAGCTATGTTTCGACATAGTTATCCTTCGACACACAGATTATGTTTCGGTCAACACACTATCTTTCGGTCAACACAACTATCTTTCGGTCAACACAATATCTTTCGGTCAACTATCAATTCCTAACAGTTTCAGTACGTCATCGATCAAACAGGCAGATTTCAATTGTTTCTCAAGAACCCTAATCGAACCATACATGAACACAACCTATTTACATTCAATCAGGTTAACTTAAAACACGACAAGTTCATAACTATTCAAGATCAATACTCGAACCCATGGCGTAACAATCCGATTAACATAAATATTTTCCAAAACATACATACCAACCGATTACAATATGAACAATCCGATTAACATCCATATCCGATTAACATGCCTATCCGGTTAACATACAAACAACATATTGCAATACTAACATACATATCCGGTTAACATACTAACAATATATTGCAAGACAATTTATAAATCATGAAATCATATACACTTTAAACACTAACCAGAATAGAAGGCAAGAGAATTGATTAACAAGAAGTCTCCGTAAGTACGTGGTTGCCGTCACAAGTAGAGGTGCTCTAGGGTTTTTAGAAAATAACCACCGATTTACATGCATTCTCAATTATAAACGTATCACAGGAATGGGCCAAGCCCACTAGAAGGACTGGGCCGAAAGATGTCGAAGGATATGTTTCGTGATCCTTCTGGCCGAAAGATGTCGAAGGATCCTATCTTTGCTCGAAGGGTATGTTTCGAGATCCTTCGAACCTAAGGTTATCTTTCGTGATCCTTCGATCTGTATATCATGTTTCGTGATCTAGACTAAGTGTTTTAATAATAATTCTAATATTATTTTCTACCACAGCAAGTAATCACATTTAGGCAAAACTACAATACGTTTCATTAAAATACAACGCGTACAATTTCAAGTCCACAATCCAAACAACTAAACAGTCAAAGTCAACGCGCATTTAATGCGAAAGTGAAAGTCAGAAACTCGAGTTGTCACATTTTCCACCATTGAGGGCTGAAAATTTTAAGAAGAAAATTGGAAAAGTTGAGATTTCAAATCAATTCTTCTCTGAAAAGAAAGAATTTGATGTGAAAAGGCCTTTAACCCCAAAGTGAAACATATTTTTGGAAAAATGATTGACAAAAAAGTCAAAGGGGTTAAAGAGTTCTATGAAAAGAAAATGGGAGGTAAGAAACTAAGTGTTGGTAACTCAGTAACACCCAAGGCTGGTCAGGCTTGGGTGGATATATTCTTTGATTAAAAACCTGACTTGCCGGAGCTCCCAGGTTGGTAAGAGTGGAGCAGGAATCGGCATCATTCTTTGTATTAAGTTTGATTGTGCATACCTAAAAATGGTAGTTGATTTGACCTACAAGTGGTAAATCAGGGACATTAAATTGTACTTGATTTTCTACAAATGGTATGTTTGGTTGGTGAATTTAAAAGTGGATGATAAACAATGTGATGAGATAAACCCCGTTCCCTACAAGTGGTAAAATCAACTAAACTTATTTTCCGGAAAAACCATTTTGATTAAAACAAGCTTAAGTGTTTTGAAATCATAATGGGAAAATAGTTTGTTGAAAGGGGGAGTTCTGATTGTTTATGCCAAGTGGATGGCGAATTGAAGCAATTCACAACAGTTGTCAATTTTCTTGTATAGTTTGTTTTCAAATTTCTTTATATGTGTTTGCATTTTAGGGGGAGTAAAAATTTTAGAAAATCCAAAAACATTAGAAAATTTGAAAAATTCAAAAACATGATAAAATCAAAAATGAGTTTTGTTGAGAAAAGAGGAAATGATAGTACATCAGTGGACTATCACAACACGCTAAAGAAATGGAAAGTTAAAAATGTGATAAATAATCTCACTATGGATGTGCCAGTAGGTTTTTACACATTTCGTAGTTTATGGTCGAGATATAAACATAAATTTCAAACTTGCTTATCTGGTGGGGAACATTTCTTGGATATATGGGTAATCCCCGAAATCTTGTTTGAAAGGTCCCTCTTTCTGAGATACTAGGTTTTATACTCAGTGATATCCGGGGTATTATCCCGGGACTTCTGATTTTGTAGAAGCAATGGCCTAGTCCCCGTATAATACTTTGCATTTGCTTGAAATATTGTCACACCCCGACCACGTAGAACATATAAAACGTGGCGGAAACATCGGGGAGTGTTGTAACAGAATCAATTGTTTCAAATCCATGGCAATTGAAGTTTCCTTTTATTAATCAAACATGAAAGTTTACATTGTATTAAACAAGGACCAAAGAGTACATAACATAATTTAACTAGTTCTTGTCTCGTTTTAAGTCACTAAGGCACAGGTCCGCCTAAGTATATCTTGATAAGTCCTATGCATCATCTCCTGAAAACACATGTGAAAATAGGTACGTCAGCATAAAAATGCCTGTGAGATACATAGGTTTTGTGAAAACGGAATTCATGACTTGTGTTTGAGAAAATGTTTAGTCATGAACCTTGTAATTTGCTTCGTCTTGTAAATCATTTGAAAAACGATGAGATCAGGTGATATGTATAATTAAATGTAAGGTTAAATGAATAACCTAGTAAAATGAGTTTGCATAATATAGTTGTTTGTAAAAACAATGTCTGGTGAGGAATATGTTATTTTTGTAAAACGTAATATGTCCAAACTGAAATGATTTAGATAACGCGAAGATATGTAATATTATACAAGCATTTATATATAAGAAGTACCAGCGGCGTATCCACCATGTTTGTACCATATTACATACGCCACGTTACTCAAACCATTTGCCCAAACCAACCACCAGGTAAATTGTTCATGTATAAATCAATTGTCAAGTGTTATTGTGTAAACCATATCGAAATGTCTATGTTCAATGTAAACCACCAAGTATGTATATCAATGTCAAAATGTTTATGTTCAATGTAGATCATGTAATGTGTACCTAAAATATATCTTGTATGGTAAGTGAGATGTATCAACTAAACCATATGTAAAATGCACAAAACAAGGTGTTGAAGTAAAACATGGTTTAAATCAACGTTATGTTTTGTGGAACAATGCATGCTCTACTGATATAAACATTTATGCGGTATTGTGAAAATGCATACATCCAAGCCTTGAGACTGTGGCGATAAACCCTTAAACGATTTAAAGGTTTATCTAAGTTATGTATATCGAATTCGGTCATTCCTTCCAATCCAAATAACCCAGGATTTCAGGAACGGGAGTTGTCAATTCCTATGGTACCACTACCTACTAACGAACGGCGTATCTATTGTTAATGAATGTATTGTTCCATGTTAAACAAACCAAATGTCATACCAAAATGAAAGCATGTGATGTAAACAATTTGTACTAAGTATGCCCACAATGGGCATACATAGCATGAAAATGAAATGTGAAACAATGTACTAAGTATGCACATAATGGGCATACATAGCATGAAATGTAATGAAATCATGTACTATAATGTACTAATGAACATAGAAAGTATATGAATGTGAAAACGGGAAAGCATGAAAGTAACAAGTAGGCACATGTGTTTCACCCCAAAACAGTTTGGAAAACAGTAAAAGAGGGGTTCAATGTACTCACCTGAGATTGCTTAGAAGTCCTTGTGTAATAATCACACAATGCTAGAGATCACGGAATATCAAACGGCACCTAATAGGTAGCTATATTAATATACCGGACCAAATTCGGAAGGATGGGATAGTATGCGGGTTCGTAAACCAAACGAGTATGGAGACTCGTGTAATATGGTTTAACAAAACCTACATACTAAAATGAAACCTAACCTAAGTGTTTACGGCCCATTACGACCCGTTTAGGTAGCTTATGCTACCTTTACGCGTCGTTCGCGTAGAACGCGTTTGGAACGCCTAACCTCGTGACCACAAGGCATAACCTCGAAAGGTTATAGCTATGGTCACCTAATGTGTTTGGTCGGATCCTAATGATCGATCAAATGGGTCGGGTTCGAAAGTATAAGCGATGGTTTAGATCGCTTACCTTACGACCCTATATATGCACTAAAATAAAAGTGACGAGCTAAGCATGTTAGAACATGCTTAACTAAGTTTAGAAAACAGGTTTGGCATCAAAACTAACAGCTTTGATGCTCATGAGTAGTTTGGTTACAAAATACACAAGAATGCGCATTTTGGCCGAAACTACGACTCGTCACTGAGCCTAGATAACGTGGTAATCAGTAGGTATAGTCATTATGGACTATAACCATCGTGATCACGCTCACGTTATGAAGTTCTAATGAACTTCGCGTTGACCATAGGCTGGTTAATGCAGAAAGTCAACAAAACGTTGACTTTCGGACTCGAAAAGCGAATAAAACAACGAAAGAATACTTACGGAGGGTCCCCGAATGCTAATCTAGATCAAAATGGCTCAGGTATGAAACAAAGGTTCCAACTTAGAGCTCTTGATCAGATTTTTGTGGGTTTTACTCAAAAGGGGGGGGGTATTTATAGGAAAAGTAAAGCCATTAGGATCGTTTCTTGAATTTCATGCCACGATCTTAAGCGTACACTTGTCACAAAGTTGTGGTGGCTCAAAATGACCATTAGGTCCTGAAATGGTGAAAGGGCATTGCCCTTTGGTGTGTTTGAAGGGCCAAATTTGCAAGAAAGACAAAATTTTTGTTACTGAAGGGGCCATGCGTCCCGCATAAGGATATGCACAAACTCAGGCGGGCCGCCTGGGCCTGTCTGATCTGCACATACTTTCCGAAATAGCAGTTTTGGTCCCTATTGCGTATTTAAGCCATGTCCGACACTTCTAAGGCCCGTAAAGCCAACTTTAAGGCCCTAAAATGATGCCTAAACATTGTGGACATGAAACACGCTCAAAAATATGTCGGATGTTGGTTCGTTTGGCCGTACGATCGCGATGTTCGGTTAATTACGACGGAATGCGCATAAGCGCAAAAGACGATCCAAATGACGCGACGAACGGATTTTTCTCATGCCAAACACTAAGGCATAATATGAGGATGCTTACATAAATTTTTGGATGTCCAGATGTATTCAGAACGTAAGTTATGCGCGAAAATGCAAACTTATGCACTTTTTGACACTTTTAGTCCCTGAATGATCCAAAAGTTTGTTTTAGCATACCAAACCCTTCAAAGCCTATTTCTAAGCTATGTAAAGGATATTTATGGTACTTTTACTTATGGACATGTTCCGGAATGTTTGTTACAGTTCAAATTGGCATCCTTTCGCAGTTTGTCAAGTTTAGTCCCTGTAAGCAAATTAACTTGTTTTTGCCATACCAAAGCCTTCAAAACTTATTTCTAAGTTATGTAAAAGTTATTTCAGGTATGTTAAGTATATGTTGATGTTCCGGAGTATTTGTCGCATTAAACTGAGTACGTTTATGCACCAGTTTGCGCATAATTCTCCAGAAAGCGATGTAGAGTTTGAAATTGAACAAGAATTGATATGTGCAAAAGATACACATATTTATACAAGATTCCAAGTATGAAATACAATATTTCATCGGCTTGGTATCTGTTTGATGGTCGCAGTGACCCAGGTGTCACAGTCTCCCCTACTTTAGGAAATTTCGTCCCGAAATTTAATCAGAGGAAACTTGTGAGAGTTTAAAACATGAAGTTTGAAAAGATCGAACAACATTGGTTAGGGTTCTGAGCTTCTAGTAACTTTAATAACATCATGCTTGCAATGTAAGAGGGATACTTATATACAAGTATATGAAGCGTCATTGGTGCGTCCACCGTACCTCCATCACATCGTTCTCATTTTGTTATTGTTGTTACTGTCGGCTCTTACACATAATAAATCTTACTGGGTTTCTGTGCACCAAATTTCATAATTATGTACGCGTCCATAATTACACAATTCCTTGCATGGTTCACTTAGTCTATTTTATAATGTGTAGGGGAAAACCAAATGAATAAACCCTGTGATTAGTGTGACTAGACCGCCATAGAGTCCTTTTAATTAAATCAATAAATGATCTAAATAGACTATCAAGGAGTCTGTTCAGCTATATCACTAGATGTCATTCTTTAACCAAATTGTGAATCAATCTTTTTGACTAGACCACTAAAAAGGGTCTCTTATGAATCATGGAGTGGTACTATATAATCCAAGGGTCTTAACTTATTACATAGAAGCCCATTAAGGATTTAAGGTAGTACCTTTTTGAATATCCTACTACAAATCCCTCATATAAAGATATGAAAGATTCTACGAGGATTTGGATAACTAATACCCAGAGTATAAAAACACAAAATGTATAAAAGAAAACACAAGATGCATAAACACATAGTCATATAACCACAAGGATTGTTTATCTAGATCTTTAATTTGTTAATTTGTTTTGCTACAGAGCGCATGTATTTAAAGCACACTAGGAATCCATCTCGTGGATTTCATTTGGTACTTTAATCATTATCAAGAATCTAACTATAAAGATAGAAAGATTTTTTTAAAAGAAAAATTCGATTTCGATTATAAGGAACCGAAATGTTTGAATTTAGGTACATAAGGAATCCAATCAAGGACTCTGGTTTGAAAGATAATCATCCATAAGGGTCTAAATGTGAAGATAAAAAGATCCCATATGGATTTTAGAAGTTGAAGATGTTTTGAAACCTGTTTTGAAACCTTGCATTGGACGTGCTTAATTCAAAAAATGGAGTAAAATGCTTATGAAGTTGAGATGCTAGCTATGTCAAGGCGACATATGAAGTGGAATTTGAAGGCTAAGTCAATGTATGAGGAAAATATTTTTGAAAACTATGCATGAGGTTCTAAAAAAATGTGTTCAATGTTTTTGAAACCTTATATATAATACATTTCAAATTATAAAGTAGGTGTACTAGGTAAGTAAAAAATGTTTTAAAATCATGCGAGATGAATTTTGAAATTATGTATAAGGGTTTTCTTTTTTTTTTTTTTTTTTTTTTTTTTGAAAGACATGAATGATGCTTTTCGAAATCATGCACTTGATAAGAAAATGTACTGTGTTAATTATTGTTTTCAGACTATATGAAATGTTTTGAGATCATGAAGATTGTTTTTGAAATACTTGCACTGTGTATGTTGAAAAATCAAAACGTAATGGGTACGAGATTTGAAAATACCCTTAGTTATCTAACCAAGGATTCAAAGGTACGCAGAAGCATGATTACTCATAATGTCACTTTATTTTCTGTACTTTGTTTCTTAGAGTGAAATGAGTACTTAAAATTTTCGAGGGAATCATGAACGATCATTTGAAAGAGAGAATCACAAGAGTAGTTTGTAAGGAACATAGTTCCTTAATACAGGTATTATAGGGAAATGCCATAAACACATGTAATTATACTTGTATATCAGGATTGCGAACAACAACTTTTATTTATGAACGAGACATATTGTTTCACAATACACGAAAACAAAAGAAACAAGGGCATAAGACAGCATCATCCTTTGTTTAGCCGAATGCTCATCCAAGGGTTGGATTTGCATTAGCAAGCTTTGGGCATTTGTTCCTGAAATGGCTTGTCTCGCCACAGTTGTAGCACGTTCCAGGCGGAAAGCGAGCTTGAGTAGGGTTGACTTGGAGTTGGGTAGCAGCAAGGTTTATAGCAGCTTTGTTTTGGATAGCAAAGCGGCATGTGTTGACCAAACGTCCCCTCCGTCCACAGTAGGTACATTTGGAACAGGGTATGAGGTTTGAATGATGACGGTTGCATCGTTTGCACAAAGGGGCAGTTCCTATGTATGGCTTCCTAGCTGGTGGCCTTGCCACATGGCTAGGTCCCGCTTGATTAGGTGTAACCGTTGCGGGTTTCCTTGAAGCCTTACGCTTCCTTGATTTTGGTGCTGGCTTGACTTCTGCTTCCTTTGGTGGCTCTTGAGTGGCTTCGTTGTCAAGACGAGAGGCTTCATTTTTGAGACGAGAGGCTTCATTGTTGAGACGAGCCATGGCAATGCCTAAATCCACAGTCTTCTGAATCACTTCGCCTATTTGCCGGGCAAATTTGGTTGTTCGCTCGGACATTTGACCAGTGCTGAGAGGAATAGACATTCTAGAAGAAAATAAAAGATATAGGAAGAAACAAGTGAAAGGTTATTGGATAATCAATACAGAATGGTAACGAATGAAAATTGTGATCATTTGTTTGTTACCTAAGGCAAACAAATGAGATGGTGACAAATCAAAGTAAATGTGTCAAAAATAATGTATCGCGAAGATATGCTCGCCTATAAGTGAACACTCATCCCAAGAATTCCCAGGTAAGCACAACTGGTCTCGCGTCTGATGAGATGTATACGAAGTGCTTGCCTAGACAGAAAACCCGGAATACAGGCATTCACCCTTCCAGTTTGCACGTGTTCACATTATTTAAAACCCAAAACCTTGACGAGGTTTTGAAAACTCAAAGGGGTTCAAAACCATATAATAGAGAGTTCAAAACCTTACAATAGAGGGTTCAAAACCTAGTAATCAATCATCCTAGAACAGATGATTAGTTTTCAAAGCGGTTTCGAATTTTATGTTCTTGTTGTGGTTGTCGCCTAAGGATAGGTCACAGTATTGTTTTATGACTAAACGAAAGTAAACTCGCGTTAGGGTCCTAGAAAGGTTATAGCCTAGGTCAAAGTATTACTAATAACCTAATTCCCTATAACCATGAGCTCTGATACCAACTTGTCTGTCACACCCCGACCACGTAGAACATATAAAACGTGGCGGAAACATCGGGGAGTGTTGTAACAGAATCAATTGTTTCAAATCCATGGCAATTGAAGTTTCGTTTTATTAATCAAACATGAAAGTTTACATTGTATTAAACAAGGACCAAAGAGTACATAACATAATTTAACTAGTTCTTGTCTCGTTTTAAGTCACTAAGGCACATGTCCGCCTAAGTATATCTTGATAAGTCCTATGCATCATCTCCTGAAAACACATGTGAAAATAGGTACGTCAGCATAAAAATGCATGTGAGATACATAGGTTTTGTGAAAACGGAATTCATGACTTGTGTTTGAGAAAATGTTTAGTCATGAACCTTGTAATTTGCTTCGTCTTGTAAATCATTTGAAAAACGATGAGATCAGGTGATATGTATAATTAAATGTAAGGTTAAATGAATAACCTAGTAAAATGAGTTTGCATAATATAGTTGTTTGTAAAAACAATGTCTGGTGAGGAATATGTTATTTTTGTAAAACGTAATATATCCAAACTGAAATGATTTAGATAACGCGAAGATATGTAATATTATACAAGCATTTATATATAAGAAGTACCAGCGGCGTATCCACCATGTTTGTACCATATTACATACGCCACGTTACTCAAACCATTTGCCCAAACCAACCACCAGGTAAATTGTTCATGTATAAATCAATTGTCAAGTGTTATTGTGTAAACCATATCGAAATGTCTATGTTCAATGTAAACCACCAAGTATGTATATCAATGTCAAAATGTTTATGTTCAATGTAGATCATGTAATGTGTACCCAAAATATATCTTGTATGGTAAGTGAGATGTATCAACTAAACCATATGTAAAATGCACAAAACAAGGTGTTGAAGTAAAACATGGTTTAAATCAACGTTATGTTTTGTGGAACAATGCATGCTCTACTGATATAAACATTTATGCGGTATTGTGAAAATGCATACATCCAAGCCTTGAGACTGTGGCGATAAACCCTTAAACGATTTAAAGGTTTATCTAAGTTATGTATATCGAATTCGGTCATTCCTTCCAATCCAAATAACCCAGGATTTCAGGAACGGGAGTTGTCAATTCCTATGGTACCACTACCTACTAACGAACGGCGTAGCTATTGTTAATGAATGTATTGTTCCATGTTAAACAAACCAAATGTCATACCAAAATGAAAGCATGTGATGTAAACAATTTGTACTAAGTATGCCCACAATGGGCATACATAGCATGAAAATGAAATTTGAAACAATGTACTAAGTATGCACATAATGGGCATACATAGCATGAAATGTAATGAAATCATGTACTATAATGTACTAATGAACATAGCAAGTATATGAATGTGAAAACGGGAAAGCATGAAAGTAACAAGTAGGCACATGTGTTTCACCCCAAAACAGTTTGGAAAACAGTAAAAGAGGGGTTTAATGTACTCACCTGAGATTGCTTAGAAGTCCTTGTGTAATAATCACACAATGCTAGAGATCACGAAATATCAAACGGCACCTAATAGGTAGCTATATTAATATACCGGACCAAATTCGGAAGGATCGGATAGTATGCGGGTTCGTAAACCAAACGAGTATGGAGACTCGTGTAATATGGTTTAACAAAACCTACATACTAAAATGAAACCTAACCTAAGTGCTTATGGCCCATTACGACCCGTTTAGGTAGCTTATGCTACCTTTACGCGTCGTTCACGTAGAACGCGTTTGGAACGCCTAACCTCGTGACCACAAGGCATAACCTCGGAAGGTTATAGCTATGGTCACCTAATGTGTTTGGTTGGATCCTAATGATCGACCAAATGGGTCGAGTTCGAAAGTATAAGCGATGGTTTAGATCGCTTACCTTACGACCCTATATATGCACTAAACTAAAAGTGACGAGCTAAGCATGTTAGAGCATGCTTAACTAAGTTTAGAAAACAGGTTTGGCATCAAAACAAATGGCTTTGATGCTCATGAGTAGTTTGGTTACAAAATACACAAGAATGCGCATTTTGGCCGAAACTACGACTCGTCACTGAGCCAAGATAACGTGGTAATCAGTAGGTATAGTCACTACGGACTATAACCATCGTGATCACGCTCACGTTATGAAGTTCTAATGAACTTCGCGTTGACCATAGGCTGGTCAATGCAGAAAGTCAACAAAACGTTGACTTTCGGACTCGAAAAGCGAATAAAAGAACGAAAGAATACTTACGGAGGGTCCCCAAATGCTAATCTAGATCAAAATTGCTCAGGTATGAAACAAAGGTTCCAACTTTGAGCTCTTAATCAGATTTTTGTGGGTTTTACTCAAAGGGGGGGGGTATTTATAGGAAAAGTAAAGCCGTTAGGATCGTTTCTTGAATTTCGTGCCACGATCTTAAGCGTACGCTTGTCAGAAAGTTGTGGTGGCTCAAAATGACCCTTAGGTCCTGAAATGGTGAAAGGGCATTGCCCTTTGGTGTGTTTGAAGGGCCAAATTTGCAAGAAAGACAAAATTTTTGTTACTGAAGGGGCCATGCGACCCGCATCAGGATATACATAAACTCAGGCGGGCCGCCTGGGCCTGTCTGATCTGCACATACTTTCTGAAATGGCAGTTTTGGTCCCTGTTGCGTATTTAAGTCATTTCCGACACTTCTAAGGCCCGTAAAGCCAGCTTTAAGGCCCTAAAATGATGCCTAAACATTGTGGACATGAAACATGCTCAAAAATATGTCGGATGTTGGTTTGTTTCGCCGTACGATCGCGATGTTCGGTTAATTACGACGGAATGCGCATAAGCGCGAAAGACGATCCAAATGACGCGACGAACGAATTTTTCTCATGCCAAACACTAAGGCATAATATAAGGATGCTTACATAAATTTTTGGATGTCCGGATGTATTCAGAACGTAAGTTATGCGCGAAAGTGCAAACTTATGCACTTTTTGACACTTTTAGTCCCTGAATGATCCAAAAGTTTGTTTTAGCATACCAAACCCTTCAAAGCCTATTTCTAAGCTATGTAAAGGATATTTATGGTATGTTTAACTTATGGACATATTCCGGAATGTTTGTTACAGTTCTAATTGGCATACTTTCGCAGTTTGTCAAGTTTAGTCCCTGTAAGCGAATTAACTTGTTTTTGCCATACCAAAGCCTTCAAAACTTATTTCTAAGTTATGTAAAGGTTATTTAAGGTATGTTAAGTATATGTTGATGTTCCGGAGTATTTGTCGCATTAAACTGAGTACGTTTACGCACCAGTTTGCGTATAATTCTCTAGAAAGCGATGTAGAGTTTGAAATTGAACAAGAATTGATATGTGCAAAAGATACACATATTTATACAAGATCCCAAGTATGAAATACAATATTTCATCGGCTTGGTATTTGTTTGATGGTCGCAGTGACCCTGGTGTCACAAATATGGCATCGCCCTCAGTACAAAAAACGATGAAACGTTGAAAAATGCTAATCATGTGTTGTTGAAGAAAAGATTCTCTAAAGGGAACACACCAAAAGTCGAGCCATCATCTCTCTGCTGAACGGAAGTTCTGACTTGAGCTCTCACGGTTTTGCATTTAACCCTTTAACAGATATCATCTAGGTATACTCACCTGTAAGACTGAATATTAGGATCTGGATACGGGAGTATATTCAAGTGGTGGGACACGCGAATAGGTTTAAGTGCTTAAGACACTAATCTCGTATCTCGATATAGTTGAACTTTGTGTAAAAATTTAATTGAATCAGTATACTGACAATCTAGGTGAATTGTTTAGAACTTAAACTGTCTAAAGCTTAACGGTGTTAGTGACTTGTCTCATAAACTGATATGATCCTCTAACACAAACTCACATAAATATTTACAGACAATATAGACCTAGAGTGTAAATATTTCTTTACTGCATTTCATTGTATTCAAAAATCCAAAAATATTTTAAGAGTGTTTTAGCATAATGTTTTTGAAATATCCAAAAAGAGTTTTGACAACTGGTGTTGAAAGGCTGATTTTCAAAATTCCGAGTGCTAAACATGATGATCAATTTAAAGGGGAGTTGGATGAATCTAAAAATGTTTAAGGATTTTGTCTGCATGTGGTTATCAGAAGTTTTTCAAATGAAAAATCATTCTTTGATTGATCATTGTTTCTTCAAGTGTTAAGCAGATTGTATTTTTGACAAATTTTAAATTTTTGAAATTTATTGTGTGGTAGAGATTGTGCAGGTACGAAATCTGAGTTGAGCCAGGGTCCGATTCCTGAGGGTTCTGTGAATAGAGAAAGCCAGGTTTCGATCCTGAGCAAAGTATGAGCCAGGTCACGATCTTGAACCTATGAAAGCCAGACTGCGATCCCAGCTTATCGAAAGGGGGAGTCTGTAGATGCTAATGAGCCAGGTTATGATTTTGGAAGCCTGTATTCACGCAAGCTACTGATGAACTTAAGGAATCAAGAGATCTGATCAAAAGAATTAGAAAGCTTGAGAGCCAGATTGAGATCCTGATCCGTTAAAGATTCAACATTCAAGGGGGAGATTATTTGTTCGAGGGGAGTCTGCTGGTGTTGATAGAGAAGAGAGAAGATTTGAGGATGCTTTACAATGTAAGATACTTCAAAGAAGAGCCCGAAGACTGCTAAAGACTGAAGATGTTGAAGACTCGACACTTAAGACTCGTCAACATTCGAGGGGGAGTCTGTTAGTGCATGCGTCTGTCGACTTCATCTTGTATCGAATCTTGCATTGCTCAGGACACGAAGATCAAGAAATCAAGTCAACAAGTTGATTCCGCTTGAATGGGGTGCTAATTCTGCTTGAAGAGTCAAATTGTAATTCCGCACGGAATTAACAAGTGTTTCCGTTTGTAATGTAAATTTCGTGTGAGATGTCTAATTCCGTGTGAGTTGTTATTCCGTTTGAGCATGTTCAAACGGAATTATAGGGCTAATCTCGTTTTAGTTGGGACGGAATTAGGTTGAGGTTTTCCGACGGTGAAGCTCTGTCGAAGTGTCTACAGACTTGTAATTGTTACCAGATCAATAGAAAGACAGTTAAAAGTGATATTCTAACTGAATCACACACAATATGTCTGTTTCCGCCTTTCATATTGTGTAGAACGCCTCTGATCGACTCATTCGGGTCCGAAAACGATCCTACATTTGGTAGTGTTCCAAGTGTAAAGAAATTATGGGTCTCATTGTTTGAATAAATTTCTTTAATGTATGTAGGGGCTGCCGAGTTCAATAATCTCAAAGTGGATCATGGACAGCGGAGCTTCAAGGAACATGACCGGAATGCTAGCATTACTCTATGACGTCAAATCTATCAACGGAGGATATGTGGGATTTGCTGGGAATCAGGGTGGCAGGATAGATGGTCAAGGAACTTTAACGAATGGAGTTGTGTCATTTGAAAAAGTGAACTACATAATAGAACTTGAAAACAATCTGCTGAGTATCTCATAGATCTGTGACAAGTCTTTTACCGTACATTTCACTAAAAATGAATGTCTTGTCATAAAACCTGGTTTTAAAATTCCTGAAGACATGGTTTTGTTGCGAGCTCCATGAGAAAATGATTTATATATTCTTGATATGAGTGTCGCAACAACAACAGATCATCAGAAACAATGTTTTGTGTCAAAAACCAAAGCGACCGAAAAAGAGTCGAAAATTTGGCATCGAAAGATGGGCCACATTCATGTTAGGAAAATGAACTTTCTTGTACACAATGATTTAGTTGAAGGTGTGAATCTTAAAAGTTTTCATTTAAATGATGATTGTGTAGAGTGCAAGAAAGGAAAGTAGGCAAAGAAGTCACACACGCAGAAGTTGCTGAATTCAATCAAAGTACCGCTCGAGAGACTCCACATGGATCTCTTTGGGCCGGTTAATGTGAAAGGTATCAGTGGAGACTTATACTGTCTAGTAGTCATTGATGAATTCACTAGATTTTCTTGGGTGGTGTGTATGGAGAGGAAAGAACAAACGTTTGAGTCACTGATGATCCTATTGAAGAAAATGGAAATGTTGTATAAGCTGCCGATCAGGAGAATAAGAAGCGATAATGGAACGGAGTTCAAGAATAATCGAATGCTCGAGTTTTGTAATGAAAAGGGGATTCTTCATGAATTTAGTGCACCATACACTCCACAGCAGAACGGTGTAGCTGAAAGAAAGAACTGCACCTTGATTGAAACAGCTCGAACTATGCTTGCCGATTCCAAGTTGCCAATATTTTTCTGGAGTGAAGCAGTGGCAACAGCGTGTTACACATTGAACCGAGTCCTCACAGTGAGAAGTACAAGAAAACGTGTTTTGAACTTTTACATCATTATAAGCCGAATTTGAAGTTTTTAGAAGCGTTTGGATCTCCATGTACCTTTATAGATCTTGATGGCAAGTTTGGTACTAAATCTAATGAGGGTTTCTTTGTAGGTTACGCGAGCCCGCTGAAGAGGGGAGTTCGTTCCATGCCTGGGAAAGGTAATTCATGTTTAGCATGTGGATTGTCAGAAGCATACTGCTCCACCACAACTTCCCGGACAAAGATTTTTGTTCGAGTACGACAAACTCTGGGAGTCTTTCCAACTTCCGACTGAGCCAAGTGAAGAGGAACTCGCTATATTATACCAACATAAACAATCTATGTCACAAGAACAGGTGCCAAGACCATTGGTAGTTTCTCAGCCTAATGTGGATACAAGCAATCCTACAGGTGGCACAAACGATCACGAGGCCGGTCCAAGTGGAACAGCTCACGAACCACCAGAGGAACCAACTCCAACACTTGATAATTCTGACGACTCAGAATCGGAAGACGGTCCGATTTTTGACGAGGAACCAAATGTTGCTACGACTGAAGCTGAGGATCACACCGGTGATCAAGATATTACGAACTTACAATCGGAAGTGAGCGTGCCTGACATTGCAATGCCAAGAACTTTGTCTTATAATCCTTCAGAGCAGATAATTGGTGATCTTCAGAGCGGAGTAAAGACGAGGGATCATATCAACAGAGCACTTACATGTTTTTATACATCTGTTGCTCCTTTAAAGGAAGAATTCTCACTTAAATATTTTATCTCGCAGATTGAACCTAGAACTTATAAAGAAACTTTGACTGAAGACAGTTGGGTGAATGCTATGCAGGAAGAGCTGCAGCAGTTTGAGAAGCTGGGTGTTTAGAGATTAGTAGACCTTCCTGAAAATCAAAAGCTGATAAAGAGAAAGTGGGTATTCAAGTGCAAAAGAGATGATAGAGGAGTCGTTGTTCGAAACAAAGCGCGATTGGTAGTACAGGGATTCAGTCAGCAAGAAGGCATTGACTATTATGAGGTTTATGCGCCTGTTGCTAGACTTGAGGCTATTAGGATCTTCCTGGCGTTCGCGTCGTGGAAAGGATTCGAAGTCCACCAACTTGATGTGAAATCTTCATTCATGTATGGAAAAATCAAAGAAGAAGTGTATGTGGGACAACCGCCGGGTTTTACTGATCCACAACACAAGAACAAAGTCTATCTTCTGGATAAAGCGCTTTATGGACTTCACCAGGCCTCGAGAGCCTGGTATGAGATGCTTTCCCAACATCTGCTGGCCAACGGGTTCACGAGAGGGACAGTTGATAGCACTCTGTTTACAAAGGAAGTTGCAGGCCATCTCTTAATCGTGCAGATCTACGTCGATGATATCATTTTTGGTTCGACGAATGACGACTTGTGTAAAGATTTTGAGAGAGTTATGAAGAAGAAGTTCGAGATGAGTTCGATGGGGGAGATGAAGTTCTTCCTAGGGCTGCAGGTAGAGCAAATGCATGAAGGAATCTTCATTCATCAAACCAAATATGTGAATGATGTTCTGGAGAAGTTTAGCATGGCTCAATCTAGTCCAGCATCAACTCCCTTAGCTCAGAATCACGAGATTTGCCCAGACGAGAGTGGAGAGAAAGTGGAAGAGACACTGTATCGGTCGATAATTGGATCCTTGATGTATCTTACTGCTTCCTGCCCGGACATCATGTATCCGACGTGTTTATGCGCCCGATTTTAGTCTAACCCACGCCAGTCACACTTGACGATCGTGAAACGCATCTTACGGTATTTGAAAGGCTGCCCAAGCATCAGCTTGTGGTATCCTAAGTCTGGCCATTTCTCTCTCACAGGTTATGCTGATTCGGACTTTGGTAGCTGCAAGCAAAATGCTAAGTCCACCACTGCAGGCTGTCAGTTCTTTAGAACTCGAATAGTCACTTGGCAGTGCAAGAAACAAACCTCAGTAGCGCTCTCTACTTGCGAGGCTGAATACGTTTCGGCCTCAAGCTGTTGCTCTCAGATGCTTTGGATCCAACAGCAGATGCGAGACTTTGGTTTGTAGTTCTTGGACACACCTATATTCGTGGACAATGAAACAACGATTAACATAACGAAAAACCTGGTTCATCATTCCAAAACAAAACATATCGAAATTCGACATCATTTCATCCATGATTGTCACGAGAAGAAATTGATTCGAATTGAACATATTCACACCGATGAACAGAAGGCTGATTTTTACACAAAACCGTTTGATAAAAAGAGATTTAACTATCTTTTGAAATTAGATGGGATGAAAAATTTGTTTTCTGGGAGGGTGGTGGAATGTGAAGCCAAGGAAGACGGCGATCTGATGTGATCCACGTTTTTGTTGTCAAAACTTTTGTACAGTTTATTTTCTGCATTTGATAAAAACAAAAACACAAAAATATGTCTTTATTTTTAGGGGGAGAAAGTTTGCAAATAAATACAAAAACATGATAAAATTTCAAAATCCAAAAACATTAGAAAATCTGAAAAATCCAAAAACATTGAAAAACTGAAAAAGAGTTTGTGTAAAAAGGGGAAATGATAGTACATCAGCTAGACAAATACAGTACGCTAAAGAATTGTATTGTAAAAATGTGTTAAACAGTCTTGTAAATGATGTGTCGAGAGGTTTTTATACATTTAGTAGATTTGTTTGGGATATAAACAAAAATAATAACTTGCTTTTACGTGGGGAACATCTCCAGGATATATAGGTAATCCCTGAAATCTTGTTTGAAACGTCCTATTTCTGACATACTAGGTCTTTGTACGTGATGATATCTGGGGTATTATACCAGGACTTCTGATTTTGCGAAAGCACTAGCCTAGTCCTCGTATAATACTCTGCACAGCTTTTGTCACACCCCCAAAATCCACATGCAGAGTACCACCGCTTGGAAGCGTGACTGACTAGGATCTTAGCCACCAATCACATTACCCTGTTTCCCAAACATATCCATAGATGGTGGGGGCTTCCCATGGGAATTACCAGTTTACCCTGTTTCCCAAACCATAACCATAATCAGTGGGGGGCTTCCCCTATGAACCACTAGACCATACCATATCGACTACTAACGAAATATAAGTTGTGCCCTGCATCAGTGTCTATCATCACTAACAGTTTTCCATAGTCCATTAGTACACGCCCGTTCGAACGACACGGTGTGAGGTTTGTTAAACCTAATAGCGCTATTAACTATTGACCCGCTCGCCATCGGCCTCGGCGATTAAGTCGATATAAAGAGGATGGACTTCATGATAGAGTTTTGTCTAGTAAGTTAAGGTTGTTGTCCTACCCAAGGAGGACGAACGTACGTAGTTCTACCCAAGGAGAATACGCAGAGTTTATAGTGGCATCCTACCTAAGGAGGATGGCCGTACATATCCTACCCAAGGAGGATATGTAGATTCCGTTTTAGTTTATTAACCCATTCCCAACCCTTGGGAATCCCATGCCTTGTAGAAAGTGTGAACTCACCTTGGTTTGCTCGGATTGTTAATCTACTTTACCAGTTCCCAGTTGGTCAATCAAACCCTAATGTGGTTTCCAAGAGTAATCTGTTTCTTAATCACTTATGCAAGTTATAACACATATTTCACAACTAACACCCACATATCATCGTACAAGCTGTAACTGTTTTTCATGAAATCCACAATCCACAACATGCATTATATTAGTACATGAAAGATGTCTAGCCTTATATCAGCTTATTACATGTACACATTCAACATTTATAGATTATATAGGTGTGTGATCCACATGATTTAAGGCCCGGTCCAAATGTGCAATGGGTAGTGTGCAATATCAGTCATTTACCGTCATTCAAAGCAGATATGTGAATCATCAATCAGCATACAGTCATCATGCAAGTTAGGGTCGAGCCCCATGGTAACATCACAGTCACTACTTAATTCATTCTGACGAAAAGCAGCACTCATATTTCACCTAATTCATTCTGACGAAAAGCTTAGTTTTGTCGACTACAGGCCAGGATGAAAAGCAGAGTTTCGTCGAGGTGAGTGGCGACGAAACACTTCCTCATTTCGTCGTCTTCACTCATGGCGAAACGGCCATTGAGTTTCGTCGGCCTCATCCATGTGATGAATCAGTTTCACACATCACCCCTAATTCATATTCTAGCAGCTATCTACAACAACATCAGACCAATATTCCATTCGAATCAAAGATCATGTAAATCTCCGGAACAGAATAATAGTACATCAAATATCAATATGCCATTGTTACTAAATTTGATCATATTAGTTTATAAGTTTCGTCATAAGACCCTAGTTCATCAGTTTAACGATTGCTAACATTGTGTATTCATTAACCAATTAATCATCATCACTGATTCATTAACAATGTCGCCTCCCTAATCATCTTCATCATTCGTGTTATCACATTATCATCATGACCATTATTCAAGTCACACATAGCCGAGAACAATTAACACAATCGAAATAAGTTTGAATACTAACCCAAGAAAAATCATAGGAGATACACAGAACAGAGAAAGAAAGCTTCAAAGGAGGACTTCGAGGACTCAAGGTCGCCGTCGCACAAGGAATGAGTTCTAGGGTTTCTAGTTTACGTCTAAAGGTCATAAGGGGTTATGAAACATAACAGTTTGGGCCACGTAAACATTGAGCCGAAGCCCATGTCCAGGAAACGCCGTGTTTCGTCGATGGATGCATGACGAAACTCCTGAGTTTCGTCAAGTAAGGGTTGTGGCGAATCATAAATTGTATCGTCGAGCTTACTAGTGTGAAACCCTAAGTGTCATTGAGTTAAATCAATCACAAGTTTATAACACTAAAAACATAACACAATAGTCACATAACATCTCAACATATATTAAACACGTATGGTTACAAGACAAACAAGTCGTGTAAGCAAACAACTAACAATTAACGTACAATTAGCGTGAAGACGGAATCTTGAAAACTTGAGTTGTCACATTATCCCCAACTTGAAAGAAATTGCGTCCCGAAATTTAGCATGCGGTTACTGAGGAAGCTAGTTAAGTTGCGTGGTTTACTGCTTTTCCTGGGGTGTCACATCATCCCCCCGTTGATTTGGAATTTCGTCCCGAAATTCCACAGTAGCTTCAGCCTCAGTAGTAGTTGCATTGTTCCTGAACAACTAGGGATACTTGAGTTTCATTCGGTCTTCTCGTTCCCAGGTGAACTCTGGGCCACGACGGGAGTTCCAACGAACTCGAACAAGAGGTATTCTGGTGTGCTTGAGAACCTTAACGTCCCGGTCTGTGATTTCGACTGGTTCCTCGATGAATCGTATCTGATAGTCGATAGTGAGCTCCTTCAAAGGAACTGTGGGGGTCTCATCTGACAGACACTTCTTCAGATTTGACCCGTGAAAAACGTTGTGAACTCCACTGAGTTCTGCTGGGAGGTTCAGTTTGTAGGCCACTTTGCCTATTTTCTCAATGATTTCGAACGGTCCGACATATCGCGGATTGAGCTTGCCTCGTTTGCCAAAACGAACTACACCTTTGCAAGGTTAGACTTTAAGTAGCACTCGATCCCCAACCTGGAACTCGAGTGGCTTCCTGCGCTTAACAGCGTAGACGGTCATGAGCCGCCGCCATTCATTGTCTTATCTGAGCAATCTTCTCGGTTGTAACTACTACAAGCTCTGGGCTAGTGATTTCGCCATCGCCAACCTTTGCCCAATAGAGAGGTGATCGGCATTTTACGTCCGTACAATGCCTCAAGCGGAGCAGCTTGATTGCTGGTGTGGTAGCTGCTGTTATACGAAAACCCCACTAAAGGGAGGTGTCTTTTCCGACCGTTGCCAAAGTCGATTTCACGTGCTCGAATCATGTCTTCAAGAGTTTGGATGGTGCGTTCAGTCTGCCCATCCGTCTGTGGATGATATTCTGTGCTCATGTCTAAACGCGAGCTAAAGGATTTGTGCACCGCTTGCCACAAATCAGATGCAAATCGTGGGTTACGGTTAGAGGTAATGAAGGTTGGTACCTCGTGCCTAGCAACCGCTTCCTTCAGCTAGATGACTGCAAGTGTAGGGAACTTATATGTTTCTTTGATTGTTAGAAAGTGTGCTGATTGTGCAAAACAATCAATGAGTGTCCAAGTGTTGTTTCCGTTTCAAGTTGTAAATGGACTGTCATCCATGGCAGTTTGTTTTTGTTTCCATGTGAGTGTTGCTGGTTGTTGATGCTACACCTTGACTTTCCTCAAGTCGATCCACCATTCACATACTTGGCTAGATGAGCTTTCATGTCCAATTACCATTACAGGGTATGTAAATCCTAACGCCTCTCATCAAAACCCAGATGGCTAGAATGTCAAAACTGGTGTGCTTGCTCAACGCGAGTTCCCTTCAGTTGCCGTGTAATGAGTCCCGCATTCGTTTCTATGAGGTAGCGAGTATCGTCCGACTTGTCAAAGGTGGCTTCTCCATGCCCCGCATGAGTTCAACTTGAAAATCCTCTTCCTTCAGTTCTCCAGTTTGAACAGAGCGAGTCTGAGTCAGTAAGTTAGAATCGATAGTGAGCTGCAGGGCTCGTGTACGTTCAGGTTTCGTAGTCGTGTTCATCTAGAAGTTCCATCCAGCGGGAACGTTGCATGCTTTAGCTTTTTCGAACGTCGGTACTTGGGAGGCCCTTGCGATCGGTCTAAATAACGTATCTGGAACCGTCCAAGTGATGCCTCCACCCAAAACCCCAAAGCCATGGTCTTCACCGTCAGTCGAGTGTCTTGCGTCGTTCCCCTTTGTGACTCGTTCACGTATGTCATAACTTTCTCATGTTGCGTCGACGTGCAGCTGGGACTCCGGTTCGGACCATAAGGATATACCCCTGAATCACCCGCACCCACGGGTAAAGGCGATGCTCAGTGCACATGCAGATTGGGATTCGAGAGCTGAAAAGACTTCCTCCTGTTTTGTCTTCCACGAACACAGCGCCCTGCCGTGTCAAGGAGATTAAGCTGTGCGATCTTCGAAAATCCTGGGATGAATCTGCGATAGTGTCTTGCAAGACCAAGAATTTGTTGTACCCCCGAAGGAATCTTTGGCGTCAAATAGTTTCTAACAATATGGATCCTAGCACGATCCACTTGTATTCCCACTCAGTTGGTTATATGATCAAAATGCTTTTCTCGCATCTATGTGTTACATTTAACAAGACTTCTCACGTAATGACTCCTCCCCCATGAGTTCTAAGATACAACATAGGCGTCATCCATGTTGTCCCTTCCTCCAGTAAATGACCCAAAATGTCATCAATAATACGGTCGATTCATGTGATCCCCGAAGCTGCTAGTGTGTTGAGCCACTCAATGATCACAATGTACAAAGTTGTAATGGCTGCATTGCGTTCGATGTGCTGTCCTAAGAGCTTTCTCCTCCTGGACTTCCTCCTGGCAATAATTTGTTTGCTAGCAAATGTTCGAATGGAAGCTTGTTCCTCGCAGTTGGTCGCCGGGTTGTCAATACGTGGTCGAGGCAAACGGTCCTTGACTGTCACCTTGTTGAGTTCTCGATGATCTTTACACATACGAAAAGGCTTCTCTTCATGGTTATAGCGAGGGCTCCTTAAAGCGAAAACTAGATCCGATGAAACTCAGGTCCAATAATTCTTGAAGTTGATTAGGCAGTTCCTGCAACCTTCCTGGTGTAAGATAATAAGATGTACTAGTAACAAGGGCTACTTCTGGCATGATACGGATCTGATATCCCACCTGACGATGTGTAGATAAACCTGACAGTTCTTCTGGTAACACTTACGGAAAAATCACGAATAATTGGTGGATCCTCGATCCTCCTTTCCTTGGCCTTGACATCAGTATCGAGTGTTAACATTGCGGGGTAATCCTTTCGTAGACACTCCTGGCCTTTCTTGCTGAAATGAAGCTAACCGTTGTGCCACTCTAGCGCGTTAG
This sequence comes from Helianthus annuus, assembly GCF_002127325.2. Lineage (NCBI taxonomy): Eukaryota > Viridiplantae > Streptophyta > Magnoliopsida > Asterales > Asteraceae > Helianthus > Helianthus annuus. The sequence continues at coordinate 104,392,356 of NC_035445.2, forward strand.
AATAGATAACAATCCTCCACGATGGAGAGGGTTACGTAGAATTGTCCCCTCACAGGGTACATCTATCAAGAATAACCGAAGAAGGTCGTTGTCGAACACTTGTCCCACAAGGTCGTGTCTGCATCCCAACGATCATATGAGGTTTCCGTTAGCTTGCCATTAGCCGATTCCACAACAGGTTCAAACTCCTAGAAGCATCCAGATCAAACGGAACAGAGACGAAATGGGTTGCTACTCATACGAGCTATCACGGTGATAAAGTCCTGACGTCGCCCATGACAACTCTAAATGCCTTTCCAAGAGCAGCATTTCTGGTGTTGCTGGTTTTCGTCACAAGAATTCCAAGTACTGTCGTTGTTCCTTTGGTCGTTGACCTCTTAACTTAACTACAATCAATCCATGATGTAGGCACCTTTATTTCTTTACTGAAAGCTAGGGTTACGAGCACCTTGTTGTCGTTGTGACTGCTGACCCCAATGTCGTTGCTCGAAACATGCCCTACGATTCTTCACCATCATAGTCCATCTTTTCGCATCCTAAGCCGCGTTCTAAAGCGTTACTCACTGTGCTGGCAGTTACGCATACCATACTAAGGTCAATGATTACCACTTATGCCTCGATTGGTTCGTAGGTGTTGACTCCCATGAGTTGCTGACGAGGGTTAAGGATTCGATTGAAGCCAATTCGCTGGTGCTCGTTGCCGGTAATCAGGGTCGTCAAAGTACTTAGGTCGGTAATGTGCTACGCTCATCCTTCTGTCCGTCGTCGTTGCAAGTGATTCGAGTAATTCACGGTCTGTTACGAGAGTGTTGCAGAAGTAATCACACTTCGGGATCGGTGACGACAATACATGAGTTTCAGTAAATGAGGAGGAGTAAGAAAGGTATCGTTCAATCATTCGACGCTGGGACATCCAACTCAGGGACGTTCATATAAGCACCTAACATTCTACAAGGTTCGCTAGGTGTTCAGATGGGTGTTCAGGTAACACTCGACAGCATCGAGTTTCGAAAGAATCCAACGATAAATGAGAAGTTCACATTTGAATTTGAGTAGGGGACAATTACTGCTATGCCCCCTATAGGTTTGTTTGTTTCACATTGATCAAATAGCGAGACGGAACCCCTCTTTCACTTGTTAAGCATCACTGGGACTCGCATGCACCCCACATTATTATTTTGTGTGCACCCACAAAAATATTGTGATTTGTATGCTCATCTCAGCTCCTCTTAACTCATGTCAAATGGTTCCTCAAACTCGAGTAGCAAATAAAGAGTATCACGAAGCGTAAGTCATGAAGGTTTAGGGATTTACCACCCTATCAGTCACATAACACATGCAAGTGTACATGAATTCATATCGTTGTGCTAAACGTGCAATCACATGCAATATCGTATGTAGTACAATGAGTATAAGAGAGGCGAACCTTGCAGTCTGGAGCTGAGTGTCATGGTCGTATTCACGTCTTTAGAACTGTTCGGTTATAGTCTGGTTTTACCAAAAACGTTTTTCCCCTTTTTTGAATAAAACCAAGTTCACTATAATCAATGGCTCTGATACCAATCTGTCACACCCCCAAAATCCACATGCGGAGTACCACCACTTGGAGGTGTGACTGAACAGGATCTTAGCCATCAATCACATTGAACTCATAGGTAGATGTAAATAAAACTTTCATTTATTAACAACAAGTGTTACAACGTTACAATATTTCACAGTTTACAGCGGAAGCATATTTAACTCGTTAAGTGTTTATAAACCACATGTATAAGCTCTTAGTCGTGTGTTGCGTTTCCATGTAACTCGACCCATGACCACTCCAGCTTCTCAGACAGCAAGTTCCATAGATATGCACCTAAAGGCCTGAAAGGCATGTAACAATGAGTCAACAACAAAGTTGAGCGAGTTCACAGTTGGGTGTTCGTTTTACGTTGTTTACAAAAACATAGTTTGTGTTTAGTTGGCTTACTTGCTTTGGGGTTTACCCCAGCTTGTAAATGATGTTTCGAGAGGTTTTTATACATTTAGTAGATTTGTTTGGCATATAAACAAAAATAATAACTTGCTTTTACGTGGGGAACATCTCCAGGATATATAGGTAACCCCTGAAATCTTGTTTGAAACGTCCTATTTCTGACATACTAGGTCTTTGTACGTGATGATATCTGGGGTATTATACCAGGACTTCTGATTTTGCGGAAGCACTATCCTAGTCCTCGTATAATACTCTACACAGCTTTTGTCACACCCCCAAAATCCACATGCGGAGTACCACCGCTTGGAGGCGTGACTGACTAGGATCTTAGCCACCAATTACATTACCCTGTTTCCCAAACATATCCATAGATGTTGGGGGCTTCCCATGTGAATTACCAGTTTACCCTATTTCCCAAACATATCCATAGATGGCGGGGGCTTCCCATGTGAATTACCTGTTTACCCTATTTCCCAAACGATAACCATAATCAGTGGGGGGCTTCCCTTGTGAACCACTAGACCATACCATATCGACTACTAACGAAATATAAGTTGTGCCCTGCATCAGTGTCTATCATCACTGACAGTTTGCCGTAGTCCATTAGTACACGCCCCTTCGAACGACACGGTGTGAGGTTTGTTAAACCTAATAGCGCTATTAACTAATGACCCGCTCGCCATCGGCCTCGGCGATTAAGTCGATATAAAGAGGAGGGACTTCATGATAGAGTTTTGTCTAGTAAGTTAAGGTTGTTGTCCTACCCAAGGAGGACGAACGTACGTAGTTCTACCCAAGGAGAATACGCAGAGTTTATAGTGGCATCCTACCCAAGGAGGATGGCCGTACATATCCTACCCAAGGAGGATATGTAGATTCCGTTTTAGTTTATTAACCCATTCCCAACCCTTGGGAATCCCATGCCTTGTAGAAAGTGTGAACTCACCTTGGTTTGCTCGGATTGTTAATCTACTGTACCAGTTCCCAGTTGGTCAACCAAACCCTAATGTGGTTACCAAGAGTAATCAGTTTCTTAATCACTTATGCAAGTTATAACACATATTTCACAACTAACACTCACATATCATCGTACAAGCTGTAACTGTTTTTCATGAAATCCACAATCCACAACATTCATTATATTAGTACATGAAAGATGTCTAGCCTTATATTAGCTCGTTACATGTACACATTCAACATTTATAGATTATATAGGTGTGCGGTCCACATGATTTAAAGCCCAGTCCAAATGTGCAATGGGTAGTGCGCAATATCAGTCATTTACCATCATTCAAATTAGATTTGTGAATCATCAATCAACATACAGTCATCATGCAAGTTAGGGTCGAGCCCCATGGTAACATCACAATCACTACTTAAATTCAGGCAAGTATCGAAATCTTATCAGACAATTCAAGGCCATGCAACCAGCACTCATATTTCACCTAATTCATTCTGATGAAAAGCTGAGTTTCGTCGACTACAGGCCAGGATGAAAAGCAGAGTTTCGTCAAGGTGAGTGGCGAAGAAACACTTCCTCGTTTCGTCGTCTTCACTCATGGCAAAACGGCCATTGAGTTTCGTCGGCCTCATCCATGTGATGAATCAGTTTCACACATCAACCCTAATTCATATTCTAGCAGCTATCTACAACAACATCAGACCAATATTCCATTCGAATCAAAGAACATGTAAATCTCCAGAACATAATAACAGTACATCAAATATCAATATGCCATTGTTACTAAATCTTATCATATTAGTTTACTAGTTTTGTCATAAGACCCTAGTTCATTAGTTTAACGATTGCTAACATTGTGTATTCATTAACCAATTAATCATCATCACAGATTCATTAACAGTGTCGCCTCCCTAATCATCTTCATCATTCGTGTTATCACATTATCATCATGACCATTATTCCAGTCATACATAGCCGAGAACAATTAACACAATCGAAATGAGTATGAATACTAACCCAAGAAAAATCATAGGAGATACACAGAACAGAGAGAGAAAGCTTCAAAGGAGGACTTCGAGGACTCAAGGTCGCCGTCGCACAAGGAAGGAGTTCTAGGGTTTCTAGTTTTCATCTAAAGGTCATAAGGGGTTATAAAACATAACAGTTTGGGCCACTTAAACATTGGGCCGAAGCCCGTGTCCACGAAACGCCATGTTTCGTCGATGGATACATGACGAAACTCCTGAGTTTCGTCAAGTAAGGGTTGTGGCGAATCATAAGTTGTTTCGTCGAGCTTACTAGTGTGAAACCCTAAGTGTCATTGAGTTAAACCAATCACAAGTTTATAACACTAAACACATAACACAATAGTCACATAACATCTCAACATATATTAAACACGTATGGTTACAAGACAAACAAGTCATGTAAGTAAACACCTAACAATTAACGTACAATTAGCATGAAGACGGAATCTTGAAAACTTGAGTTATCATAGCTTTATTCGTAAAGCCTCCCCTTAGCATAAAAAATGATGAAACATTGCAAAATGTCAATCATGTGTTGTTGTAAAAAAGATTCCCAAAGGGAACCCACCGAAAGTCGAGCTGTCATCTCTTTGTTGAACGGAAGTTCTGACCTGAGCTCTCACGGTCTTGCATTCACCTCATTACAAATATCATTAGTGTACATTCACATGTAAGACTGAATATAGTGATCTGGATACGGGAGTATATTCTGAGGTGGTACGCGCGTAAATGTCAAGATCTTAAAACACTAAATCCGTATCCCGAATAGATTGAACTTTGTGTGAAAATTTAAGAGGATCAGTATATCGACAATCAAAGCAAATTGTTTAATGCCGTATATGAAATATAAGCTTAACGGTACTCGTATCTTGTCGGACACTGATATGATCCCCTAACAAACTAGCAAAAATATTGTGTGTACATTTTTCTGTTTATCATATTCAAAAATCCAAAAAGATTTGCATTTCATCTTATTTTTTTTTTACAACGGACGTTGGGGATCAGATGATCAAAGTCTTATGTGCTGAACATGTTTGGATCATGAGGGTTCGGTAAGCAGAAGTTTGAGAAAGTGATTGGTGATTGCTTAAAATTCCAAAACTTCATTAATTTGAACTTTAAATTGTTTCAGAAAATCAGCATCTTCATAATCTGGTCAGCCAAGGTCATTAACTTGGACTTGGCTGGCTAAACAGTTGACCAGGGTCATTGACTTGGACTTGGTTAACTGGGTGTGTCGGTAAAATTTGCAAAAGATAAAAATTTGAAAATCTTGAAAGGTAATTTCGCTTGAAATTGTGATTTCGTTTGAAATCATAATTCCGTTTGAAGTGTGATTCCACATGAAGTGGTAATTCCGTTTGAAACAAGTAATTCCGCTTGAACCGGGATTTCCGTTTAAAAGTAATTCCGCATGAAACACATTAGTGCTCATTCCCCGCGGAATTACCCCGTATATAAATAGGGGTGTAATTCCGTTTGAACGCATTATTCATCTGATTTTGTTTCAAAGATTCGTTCAAGGCGAATTCAAACGAAATTCCAAACCCTTGTTTCTCAGCCGTTACTCTGCCCGATTTTTGTTCGAAATCTTATTATAGTTGGCATACTCAACTATAATCATGGGAAAGGTAAGAGATATGTGTTAATTTGACCCGGATTTGGCTGATTTCGTTTGAACGGCGATGAACTGAACTTAAAACGTAGATCTAGGGCTTGTATGTGAATAAAATTGACTGATTAACACTTTATTGAACTCGGAATATGATTTTGATCTTGATTAGGGTTTTAATTTGTCTGATATGAGTATTGTCGGCAGTTCAGGTTTTTAGATCTTAGATTTAGGGTTTTTCAGTGGACGAAATTGAAAAATAAACATACTATCATACTCGGAATCATCTGATTAACAAACCCAGTTCATCAATTTGATCATCAGTTCTTGAAAATGTGTTGATTGGTTAATTTCGTTTCAAACTGATAATTCCGCTTGAAATAGATATTTCGTTTCAAGTTTGATTTCGTTTGTAATGTGATAATCAGTTGAAATGTGATTCCGTTTTAAAATGTAATTTCGTTTGAACAATGATTCCGCATAAACTGTGATTTCGTGTGAATGAGTGATTTCGTTCCAAACTATGATTTCGTTGGAACAGTGTTTCCGTTTGAGATGTATTTCAGTTTGAGATGTTATTTCGTATGAGACTTGAGTTTGTATGCATTGTAATTTCGTTTGTATAGTAATTTCGGTTGAAAATTGTTTGTTTTGAAATATTTTCAATGTGTTGAAACTCATTGTATGTTGTTATGTTTTCAGGCTTCAAATGTGCTGTTTGATCCACTACACATCACCTGTTGTGTTTATGAAAAAGAAATTCCAAAGATGGCTGGTTTCACAGAAATTCTGGAGTTCATGGAGAGATTGCCAATTTAGAAAGCATTGACGAACCAACACTTGGTATTCAGATCTCACATTAAACGTTTTTCGGAGAATGCAACATATGATGAAGCAAACATGACTATAAATTCAGTTGTGAGCATAAATGGTAAAGATAAACCGATCATTATCACTGAACAGCTTGTACGTGAAGTGATTAACTTTCCAGATGAAGAAAATTCTCCTACGAAGTTTCCAGAAAAGATGGTAAAGGGATGTATGTTGAGGTTGGGGTACAATGGTCCTCTGAACAAAGCGAACTATTTGAAAGCTTGTTTTCCAAGGCTGTACAAGTTTCTTATTCATTCAGTGGTGAATGCTCTCAGTCACAGGAAGGGAGGTTATGATGCTATGCGTGATTATCAATGAATATGGTGGTTGCTCTTGTGTTGAACAAAAAGTACAAGTTTTCACACATTGTGTTTCATTACATGGTTGAAAATATTACGTCGAAGAGCAAGACTTCGGTTTATCCCAAATTTTTGAAGATAATTTTAGACCATGCATATCCTGAGTTGTTGTCACACCCCGACCACGAAGAACATACAAAACATGGCGGAAATGTCGGGGAGTGTTGTAATAGAATCAATTGTTTCAAATCCATGGTAAATGGAGTTTCGTTTTATTAATCAAACATGAAACTTTACATTGCTTTAAACAAGAACCAAAGAATACATAACATAAATTAACTAGTTCTTGTCTCGTTTTAAGTCACTAAGGCACAGGTCCGCCTAAGTATGTCTTGATAAGTCCTATGCATCATCTCCTGAAAACACATGTGAAAATAGGTACGTCAGCATAAAAATGCATGTGAGATACATTGGTTTTGTGAAAACGGAATTTATGACCTATGTTTGAGAAAATGTTTAGTCATGAACCTTGTATTTTGCTTTGTCTTGTAAACCATTTGAAAAACGGTAAGATCAAATGATATGTATAAATAAGAGAATAATGTATGGTTAAATGAATAACCATGTAAACTGAGTTTGTATAAGATATGTTGTTTGTAAATCAATGTCCTTTGAAAAGTGTGTTATTTGTATAGAATGTTATATGTCTCAAATTTGAAATGATTCAAGTAACGCTACGATATGTAATACCATACAAACACTTATATATAGAAAGTACCAGCGGCGTATCCACCATGCTTGTATCATATTACACATGCCTCGTTACTTAGATCACTTACTCAAAACAAACCATCAAGATGAAGTGTTTAACAATTGTAGATATGTTCATTTATAGTCAAATGTCTATTGTCAAAATGTAAATCATGTCAACTGATACAACTGGTTCACACGGTTCAATGGTTCCAAACGGTTCATATAATCAAAGGGTTAAGACGGTTCACACAGTCAAGTGGTTACAATGGTTCAAAATGTGGTACAATGTGTTCATATGCTGGATGAGCATATGCAACGGAAATGCAATGTAAAACAATGTACTAAGTATGCACACAATGGGCGTACGTAGCATGGAATGTATTGTAAAGTGATGTACTAAGTATGCACACAATGGTCGTACGTAGCATGAAATGTAATGTGAAACAATGTACTAAATACGCACACAATGGGCATAAATAGCATGAAACGTATTGGGGAACAATGTACTAAGTATGCACACAATGGGCATACATAGCATGAAATGTAATGAAATCATGTACTATAATGTACTAACGAACATAGCCGGTATATGATGTGAAAACATGGAAAGCATGAAAGTAACAAGTAGGCACATGTGTTTCACCCCAAAACAGTTTGGAAAACAGTAAAAGAGGGGTTCAATGTACTCACCTGAGATTGCTTTGAAGTTCTTGTGTAATAATCACACAAAGCTAGTGATCACGGAATATCAAACGACACCTAATAGGTAGCTATATTAATATACCGGACCAAAATCGGAAGGATCGGATAGTATGCGGGTTCGTAAACCAAACGAGTATGGAGACTCGTGAAATATGGCTTAACAAAACCTACATACTAAAATGAAACCTAACCTAAGTGCTTGTGACCCATTACGACCCGTTTAGGTAGCTTATGCTACCTTAACGCGCCTTTCGCGTATAACGTGTTTGGAACGCCTAACATCGTGACCACAAGGTATAACCTCGAAAGGTTATAGCTAGGGTCACCTAATGTGTTTGGTCGGATCCTAATGATCGACCAAATGGGTCGGGTTCGAAAGTATAAGCGATGGTTTAGATCGCTTACCTTACGACCCTATATAAGCACTATACTAAAAGTGACGAGCTAAGCATGTTAGAACATGCTTAACTAAGTTTAGAAAACAGGTTTGGCATCAAAACAAACGGCTTTGATGCTCACGAGTAGTTTGGTTACAAAATACGCAAGAATACGCATTTTGGCCGAAACTACGACTCGTCACTGAGCCTAGATAACGTGGTAATCAGTAGGTATAGTCACTACGGACTATAACCATCGTGATCACGCTCACGTTATGAACTTCAAACGAACTTCGCATTGACCATAAACTGGTCAATGTAGAAAGACAAACATAGTTCGACTTTCGGACTCGAAAAGCAATAAAACAACGAAGGAACACTTACAAAGTGTCCCCGAATGCTAATCTCGATCCAAGGAACTCAGGTATGAAGCAATGGCTCCAACTTAGAGTTTTAGATCAGATTCTTGTGGGTTTTACACCAAATGGGGGGGGTATTTATAGGAAAAGCATGACCGTTAGGATCGTTTATCGATTAACGTGCTTTGATCTTTTCCATACACTTGTTGTAACATTTATGGTACATCAGATTTGCCCCTAATTGGCCTGAAGAGACAAGTGCAAGTTTGGCCTTTCACTACATGAAGAGGCAACTGCATTTAAAGCTGAATCTGCTGTACTAGGGACTCCTTACGGACCGTATGGGTGATGGCTTACGGTCCGTAAGCCTTAGTTTGGCAGATTTACAGTTTTGGTCCCTGCAGCCCCAAAACTTGGTATTTGATGCATTTTTGACACGTTTAAGCCCCGTTAACCCCATTTCAAAGCTCTAAAATGAAGTTAATGTATAGGGAACTTAAAATATGCTCAAAAATATCTTGGATGTCGGTTCGTTTGGCCGTACGGTTGCGATGTTCGGTTAATTACGACGAAATGCGCATAAGCGCGAAAGACGATCCAAATTGCGCGACGAATGGATTTTTCTCATGCCATACATTAAGGCATAATATAAGGATGCTTACATAAACTTTTGGATGTCCGGATGTATTCAGAACGTAAGTTATGCGCGAAAGTGCAAACTTGTGCACTTTTTGACACTTTTAGTCCCTGAATGACCCAAAAGTTTATTTTAGCACACTGAACACCTCAAAGCCTATTTCTAAGCTTTGTAAAGGATATTTATGGTATGTTTAACTTATGGACACATTCTGGAATGTTCGTTACAGTCCAAATTGGCATACTTTCGCAGTTTGCTAAGTTTAGTCCCTGTAAGCGAATTAACTTGTTTTTGCCATACCAAAGCCTTCAAAACTTATTTCTAAGTTATGTAAAGGTTATTTAAGGTATGTTAAGTATATGTTGGTGTTCCGGAGTATTTGTCGCATTAATTTGAGTATGTTTACGAACCAGTTTGCGTATAATTCTCCAGAAAGTATTGTAGAGTTTGAAATTGAACAATAATTGATATGTGCAAGAGATACACATATTTATACAAGATCCCAAGTATGAAATACAATATTTCATCGGCTTGGTATTTGTTTGATGGTCGCGGTTGTCACACCCTGGCTTTGCGGAAGCGTGGTTAATTTGGTGTGACTTCTCAATACCATAGCTTAATCATAACAAAGCTATATGAATTAAAAATATGCAAGAATCATCCATTAAGTTTTAAAAACCAAATACAGTACCATTGTTTTAACGGGAACACGCCCTAACAACCATAACCTTGTTCAACAAACATTACAACATAAACATAACATAAACACAGTTTAAGGACTGTGACTTGTCAAGGAAAGAGTCACATTCCCTAAACCCCGGATGACCTTGGAAACTAGTGCAGCGGGAAAACGTGCCATACCGTGCCAGATCTTTTAATTCCCTGAAATACATGTAAGTTGAAAAATCAACAATAATGTTGAGCGAGTTCATGTGTAAGTGAGTAAATAAACCTTTGTATTTATCAAAACCCTAGTATGTAGCAAATAAGGAAAAAGAGATCACCAATGGTTTGCAAGGCCACTGATACGTGTGAAGTGCAAGTAGGAAGACTCAACCCTTGCGATTTTACGTCGGGGCACAAAGTCACCCCGAGGTCCGTTATGCTGGACCTGGGGTTGGGCTCGCTACACCCAGATAGATCTACCGCTTACGTCCCTCGGTCCTACAATGAGGATTAATGGCCTCCAGTTCCCGCATACCCACTCACATGATCTAAGTAGTAGCCCTCCTTACGCTAACCACACCATGTAAAAACTACTCATAATCATAGTAATATGTATTTCACCCCCGCAGTTTAGAAAACTGAAAACAGTTAAGAGAAAAGGGGGACATGAACTCACAGTCGGTGCGTCTCTACCAAGTACTCCAAATCAGTCAGCTGTACAACGACCTACATGTGCTAAATCTATTAGACGGACGGCCGTGCCTCAGCTTTATAGTTTAAGTTTTTGGGAAATAGTTAGACAACTATTCCGTGTTTACTTTTCGTATGTACTTGGTAGTTAATCTCCTTCCCAAGGATGGGGGATTTAATACATGTGCGTTCGAATTATAATATTAAGTCTCACTTAATATATTTTCATTTCTAATTCCAAAATATAAATATTTTCTCAAAAATATTATATTTCCATTTCACATAATTTTCCCCAAAAATATTACGTCGATAAAATACGCGTTCATGAATATTTCTGTATAATGCGTAAGTTACGTTTTATCATTCGTGTGGTAATAGTAATTACCGGTGTAACTTATATAATTATCGTAGAGGCGTTCGTATTATTTTGGATCTGTTAATGTTTGTAAATATTATTTTTACTCTAAAAATTATATTTATGTATTTTTCACAAAATAATCATAAACAGTGTGGTGAAAATATATTTACCGAATATATATTTATCACGTTTAGTTTTTGTGAAAAATCCCACCTCCGAATATTTGTAAATAAAGTCGTGGCGAAATATATTTTGAAAACATATCAAAAATAATTCTAACACTTGTAGTGTAAATAATTCTAAGTGTTAGGTTTTTAGAAAAAAATTTCGCCAGAGTTTCCTCTGTAACTAGAGGTGGCCACGCTTTCAAGCGTATCATTTTCTTTTACAAAATCAATTTCAACAACTTCTCTATTCAATCAAACAATTTCCGACACATCAACTAGTCGACAAGTATGTAAATCGCATAAGTACATGAACTTGTAGTTTTTCCGAAACTATAGTGTAAATCCCATTATATTTTGTGGATCTTTATATAAAGAAATTTGATCTCGTAAAAACCTCGTTTTTAGAGTAAGTCCATCTTTACAACTTCTTGTCATCTTTTACACAGATTGTTATTTTGTCGAAACTTTTCATTTCACAAGTGTTTACACACTTGTGGTTTATAAAAACCATGCTTGTTAATGTAAGATCTATTTTTAGAAAACATGATTTTCTTTGACGCTTGGTCCTTTGAAAATACCATTTGTACATACATAGATCCGCTAGTTTCAAACACTATTTTACAAGTAAAAATACTTTTACACAAGTTCATGTTTCTCGTGTGGTAGAGTTTCACCTTTTACCCTTGTCTCATTCAAAACAAGCTTATGTCAAGATCCATGATCTTAACCAAACCGGGTTAAATGGTGATCCGAGCTACCACAACGTAGATCGGGCCTAAATAATCACAACTTTTAATTACTACAGCTTTTACACAACTTATATGCTTTTAACCAACAATACTTGTAATTTTAGTGGACTTTAATGCTTCAAAATGCAAGATTCCGAGTTTTAATCATCATATATCTTATTAACCACCTTAGAATAGTTTGAGAGAGTGTTTTAAGTATTATACCTCTAGCTCAAGGCTAGGGAAGAATCTATGCGAAAAAGAGGTGGATAAAAGCTAGGTAGAGAGGCCCTTCGCCTTCCGTTTGCTCCAAGACTCCTAATGCGTGACCCGTAACACTTGAACAACCTTGAAATGTGGAGATCAAGAGCCGAAAATGGATGGATGGGTGTGTGTGTGTTCGGCCGTGAGTTTGGGAGCAAGAGAGAGTAGTTTTGTGTGGTGTTGTGTTGTGAAAGTAATCTTGTGGACTAATATGTTCTTATAGACAAAAGTGAAATCAAGGACCAATGGATTTTATGTTGTCTAGATATGAGACACAATGGAATATTATAATCACAAATGGTACATGATCTAGTCACAATGTGACCGATCGGCCCAAGGGGGGGGGGGTGTCCTAGTTCATTTCCAAGTATTAGTTACTTTAAGGTTAGGTTAACTAAGTTAAGTTTAGGGATTAACTTAGTTAGTTATGTGATGTGTTTTAACGCGGGTGTTAGGGTGTTCAGGGACCCTAACTAGCTCAGAAAAAGATCAATAATGTTAATGTCAATATTTTTATGTTCCGGGTATAGTCCGGTTGTTCGGTTGGATAGTAATCCGTTAAAGCGCTTAATAAAGCTTTAAAGTGTCGTTAATTCCCTTTTTAGTGACACAACTTATTCCCGACACTTTGGAAAGTGTCTAGTAATATTTTTCTCATGTTTTGGCACTTTATTAGCTAGCTAGAGGCTGAATTGTTCATTAAAGTGCTGTGTTTTGTGCTCAGTGTATGTTTTAGGCACATCTAGTCGTCGTAACTTATTCCTAGAGACGCAGTTCTACAACCCTTGTATCCCTACACTCACAATGGGTGTAGTAAAATATTCCTGGCTCATACAGGCCTTAGAGGCAGTATCTGCCTGATGCTGGCTTCATCAGCATGTTCAATAGGTTATCCGTTCATAGTGCTACTGTGCTTTTGTGCTTTTGTGCATCATGCTTGTCACTAGAGTTCAGTATGTAAAAAATGTAGTGACAGAAATCAAAGTATGATGCAGATATGTTCAAGTATCAACAGTCAAGTAGCAGTTCACCAGTAATTTCAAGTAAGCACAGTAATTAAGCAGCAATTAATTATTAATTAAATCGTACGGATACCTGGTTTAGTGAGGGTTGTCACAGCGGTGACACAGGTGTCATAGTTGTAGAGAGATGAAAATAATGATCTGTTGGTGCAGTATTATATGGATAATGAATCTTTGAAGCAGTTGAGTAGATATCATCCAAAGCATCTAGAACCAAAGACAAAAGTTGAATTTTTTGGTTTCACTAAAGACAAGAACTATCAAGATCCAGATCCAGTCAACCATCAGAACTAGAGGAATGAGGAAGAGATGAAAGAAGCAGGTTATGCTGATGAGTTGAAAATTCTTGAAAGTTTCAAAGATACAAGGAATGAATGGTTTGTAAAAGAGGAGAAAAAGAAAAAGAGCAGAAAATCAACTCTACAAGTTCAAGCAGAGGAGGGTTCCTCATCACAACCAAAGAAACGTCAAAAGAAGAATGTGGAGACAATGTTGGTCGATGAACCAGATGAAGAAGAACAGTGACGAATGTTGAAGGAAATCAGGAATCTGATATTGATGACGTGTTGAAAAACATTGATTATGACTTGGAAGCAGATAAGGTAGCTGATGAAGGAGTTGGTGTTGATGAAGATAAGAGTTCTTCTAGTTCTGAATCTGAAGTTGATGAAACAGAGCGTATGAAGAGAATTCAAGCTGAAATTGAAAAAGAAAAGAAGCTGAAAAGAAAGAGGAGACAGGAGAAGGGTGATGATCTGTATATTCCATCTCCTGATCATGTTCCAGATTCTCAAACACCTCCATCTGGTGGTAGAAAGAAAGCAAGTGCTTGGAAGAGTTTAGTTTCTCCAAAAGCTGCTAGGAAGAAATTGGTTAGGAGGTTGCCTAAACGCACACCTAAAACAAAATCTAGTCAACCACCATCACCACCACCTGAACCATCTCCACCTAAATCACCACATAAATCTCCTCCAAAACAACCTACTCCACCTCAATCACCACATCTTTCACCATTACATCTACCACCACCACATTTATCACCACCACACCAAACACCAATCCAAGAACAACCTATTTTCACTTCACAACAAATTTTCCAAACACCACCACCTACTCAACCACCTATCCAAACAACTCCTGGATCTTCTGGATTCAGAAATTTTCCAAATATCCCTATGAATGTGAATATTGGTCTTGACGATATTGGTGATTTCGACATTGCAAATAATGAGCAAGTGAGGAGATTGGAAAAGAAAGTTGAAGAAGTTGTGGTTGAAAACAAAAAATTGGTTGATCGTGAAAAGATACTTGAGATGCGTGTCAAGAAGGTTGAATATGAGAATAAATCATTGCTAAAGAAAATCGAAGCTGATCAGACCGAGATAGATATAATGAAAGTGAAAATTGCTGAGTTAGAAGAAGATAAAGCACGCCGAGAAGGGCAGAATAAGTACTTTGAGTTGAAGAACAAAGATCTTGAAGCTGCTAAAGCTATGAAAGAACATGAGATTTACATGATGAACAAAGTGCTAGAAAATATGCTTGGAAAGTCTATTGAGCAGAGGTTTGAAGAGATAGAAGTAGAAGAGGTTAGAGCGAAACATCAAGCTGAAATTGATGCTGAAATGAAGTTTAAAGGCAAAGGTGTTGAAGGTTCTGAGGTTACAGAAAGATCAATTATTCCATCCACTGTAATTGAATCTCCTATTCAGAATCCTCGTCCTATTTCAGCAGTGTCTGCTATTTTTGAGGAAGACGTGTTGATAGATGATGTTATAAATGATGAGGAAGATGTTGATGAGGATGATGATGAGGAAGATGACGAAGAGGATGATGATGAAGAAAAAGTTGATGATGCAGATGATGTCTTTTCTGCGAGTAGTCATAGTGACGATGGTAATGATGATGATGATGATCAAGGTGGTACTGGTATTAAAGTCACTGAAGCGTCAAATGAGTAGAATGTCAATGATTTTATGCATGATGATGCGAATGAAGAACATGAAAGTGCTGAAGGTGAAGGGGAGCACGTGGATGATCAAAATGTTGATAAAGTTGAAAAGTTAATTCTGCGTCTAGAGCCTGAAGTAGAGGAAGGTGAGTTCAGGCATACGTATACAATGGCTGATATTAAAGAGATGACGCGTATTGTTGATCCAGATTTCAAGTTTGACTTTGAAGAAGAGTTGAATGCTTTCGATATCAACCAACAACCTGATTATGAGTACAAGTATGTTGATGAAGCAGATAACTATGATAGGGTTGAGGTTGAAGATTGTAGTGAAGAAGAATATGTGAATGAAGACACTACAAATTTTCCCACTCTGGTTGAGTTCTTCAGTCAAGAGAACAGAGATGAACTGAGGAGAAAAGTTGCTGAATGTTTGAAGGATAAGAATTTTGATGGTACTACGAAAGATCCACAACAAGAAGAATGCAAGAAATGGTTCCGTAAAGACACTGAAAGAAATTTCAAGCGTCCATTGAAGTTCTACAAGAGAGACAGGGATGTATCACTTGGTGACATCATTAGCTGGGGCTTTCTGCCTCAAGTTAATGTGTATGCTGTTCGGAGAGAATATGGTGTGCAATATTTTGCATATCTTTGCGATGTCATGTCATTACCCTGGTGGGATGTGGAAGAATTGTCGAAAGTTAGAACGTTGGATTATCCAGTTAGAAAACTTGATGTACCCATGTGGGGTCTGATTAAATTTGAAGCCTTAAAGTGTGACAACCCTCAAAATTCCACGTATTCCGTACAATTTATTATTGATAATTAAAGTGCTTGACGACTGTATGGAATTACTTAACTACTTTCTGATATCTGTGTTATGCTTACATGTGCTTGTTAACATACTAGTAGTATGCAGAAAAGTCACTAAATAGTCCGTTATAATTTCCTAAGTGTTAGAAATTAAAAGTGTTACAAAAATATACATAAAAGACACTTTAACGGAACAGTATCAAACCGAACAATGGGACTTTACCCGGAATATAAAAATATTGCCAATAACATTGTTTATACTTTTCTGAGCCAATTAGGGTCCCCGAATACCCTAACAGCCGTTATATTACATAACACACATAATACTCTAATTAATACCATTGGAACTTAATTAGTTACTAACTATTCGATTGACATCCAACTATAAACCCCCCCCCCCCAACCGATTGGTTCCCCCGTGTGAGACACACCTACATATTCTTGATTATTTTATTAATCATGTTTAGTATCTTGAAGACATATTATATGATGGACAATGAGGAAATTGGATTATAAATAAACCCATGAGATAAGCTTTCTCTTTTATCACAACCTCAACCCAACAAGCTCTCCTCCTCCTCCTTTGCTTGAGTTCGGCAGCCACACATCACCACCATACACCCACCATCAAGCCACTTTATAGCCACTTTCCATCCATACAAAGGTGCAAGAAGGTGAACAACGAAGCTTGGTGCACTCGCAAGTTGAAGGACCGCTCTCGTTTTCTTTTATCCACCACTTTTCTACACTCGAACTCCCCTAGCCTTGTGCTAGTGGTAAGCACTTAGATCCTTGCATTTTACATGATTGTTGTGTGGTTAATGATGTTTAAAGATCAAAAAGGTAGAACTCTAATGAACATAAACAAATCTTGAACATCATCTAGCATATGGTAAAGTAGTGTTAAAAAGGATGATGAAATATGTTAATGCATGATAAATCTGAAGTATATAAGTGATAATCTGCTGTAAGTATTATTGTGACTGCTAAACATGTTAATGGGATCAATCAAACACATTTTATAATGTTAAAAGTCTGAAAACAGCTTGTTGAGATCTGCATTTCCAGCCGCCTTTAACTGGCTGTAACCAGATCATAACTTAATGAAAAATGCATTTTCTGAAGCCTAGATTTATGTATTACGAAATACGGTTCTAATGGCACTGGAATCATAATTTTTGGACTTCTTTTACTATTTTTAAAGTGTCATTCCGTAACAGCAGCTAGAGCTGCATTTTTCTGCTGAAAATATACGTTCTATTTTCTGTGGTAACTTGAGTTCTGTGTAGAGTTAGATCATGTAACTGGTACTGTAGATGGATATGATGTCGTAGTAATTGTCCCACTGGAATTTCATCAATCCGACTTACAATGAATTTTTAGTGAATTATTCCGTGGGCTGCAGTCAGAAAATAATGAATCTAATTGCAGTCCGGATAATGATTTTTAGTAAAATATTGGTGACGAATTAGATCCCGAGATTTTTACACAATAATGTTTGGGTCGTTTAGCATCTTCTGTAAAAAGTTGGGAATTTTTGAAATAAGATAACTATTTTATTAAAATGCTCGAAAACAGCCCAGTTTCGGATAATTAAGTTGAAACCACATAAGTAGCGAGTTGCGTGTCTAAATGTCGAATATGTTATCTGTGAATGATCTAACATGTTATGTGTCGATAAAAGTGTTATGTGCAATGTGGTATGTTTATTTGTGAATGGGAATGGATGGGGAGTTTAAATGGGCATAAACCGCTAAAGTAATGCATGCTGTGTGATAGATACGTGTAGGAACTTTGTGCTCTATTTGAAAACCACTAAATGATTAACTGGTAATTATATTAGGACGTGATTGACCGACCTCGACTGTTAGCTATATTTGAGAATCTAACCGAGCAAACCAAGGTGAGTTCACACACTTTCTAAGGCATGGGATTCCCGGTGGTTTGGGAATGGGTTAAAGAATTAAAACGGAATCTACATATCTTACTTAGGTAGGATATGTACGGCCATCCTCCTCGGGTAGGATGCCAGTATTAATCCTGCGTATTCTCTTTGGGAGAACTACGTACGTTCGTCCTCCTTGTGAAGGAGAACAACCTTAAATTTACTAGACAAAACTCTATCATAAGTCCCTCATTTTATATCAACGTAATCGCCGAGGCCAATGGCGAGCGGGTCATTAGTTAATAGCGCTATTAGGTTTAACAAACCTCACATCGTGCCAGTCGGACGGGCGTGTACAAATGGACTATGGCAAACCATCAGTGATGATAGACACTGATGTAGGGCACAACTTACTTGCGTAGTAGTCGATATCATACGGTCTAGTAGTTCACATGGGGAAGCCCCCACTAATCATGGACAGGGTATGGGTAATAAAGGATGAACTGGTTAAATGTTCTTTCAACTACGGGGTAACCCCCATGGCAATTACGCCAACGAAAGACAAACCACGTTTTCAGAAACAACTTAAAACTAAACAACCAAACGTGAACTCACTCAACTTTGTTGTTGACTCGTTGTTACATGCCTTACAGGTCGCTAAACACTTGGAGCTTGCACGAGGAAGGAGTCGTTGTGGTGTACGGACTGTTATGTTCTGTGCTTAATATTTAAATCCTTATGAACTTATTGAACTTGCGTTTTGGAATTTAACTTATAAACTATGGACTTATGTTTTGGTCTTTACGTTATGCTTCTGCTGTTTAATTTAAAACATGGTTAACTAGCTTTTGGTCACCAATCGTATTGTGGTTGGCTTTATTTACTTAAATACGTTGTTCAATATAATTGGTGGCTCGATCCTGGTCACGTCACGCCTCCAAGCGGTGGTACTCCGCATGGTGGATTTTGGGGGTGTGACAGATTGGTATCAGAGCCATTAGTTATAGTGAACCTGGTTTTAAAAAGGGAAAAAGCTTTTTGATAAAACCAGACTATAACCGGTACAGTGCTCAAGGATCCACAACCACACTTCGCTCCACGTGCAAGACTCGACACAATAGGTGGTATGATTTATGTTATATTGTCGGTTAGATAGTTCACAATGTGCATTAGTTAACGTGATAATTGCTATTTGAACCTTGTGTGTTTACTCTCTCATGTCATTCCACACATACGCACTTTCGCGACACTTTTCTCACTTACGTTGCTTCGTGATGAAGATCATGAGCGGACGCGGAGGACGTATCAACCTAACTCAAGCTCAGCTGACGGCTTTGATCAATGAACGAGTTGCTGAGGCACTCGCAGCTGTCCCTGCAGGAGGTTAGCATGCTCAGCCTCCTGTGTGCACATTCAAAACCTTCATGGATTGCCGACCTAGTACTTTCAGCGACACAGAAGGAGCTGTAGGTCTTCTTCACTAGTTCGAGAAGCTCGAGTCTGTTTTCGAAATGTGTGAATGCCCTGAAGATCGTAGGGTGAAGTATGCTACTGGAACACTCGAAGGTGCTGCGTTAACCTGGTGGAAGGCACAGGTTCAACTGCTTGGGTTGGCGGTTGCTAATGCCACCACGTGGAACGGTTTCAAAGAGCTGATTAAGGAAGAGTACTGCAGTCGTGACGACATCCACAAGCTGGAAGTGGAATTTTTCAATCTGAAGACTACGGGGTCTGAGATCGAGGCATACACGAAGAGGTCAAACGAGCTGGCCATCTTGTGTCCCACAATAGTGGACCCTCCCATCAAGCGAATCGAGCTATATCTCAAGGGTCTTGTACCAGAGATTCAAAGCCATGTAACCTCGGCTAATCTCAGCACCATTCAGCAAATCGTCAAGTTGGCTCATCGCCTTACTGATCAGGCAGTTGAGCAGAACAGGCTGCCCAAGCGTATTAGCACTACTACTTCTGATGCTCCCAATGATAATAAGCGCAAGTGGGATGGAAATTTGGGCAAGGGTTCTGCTTCAGCTCAATCCCAGCAACGAAGGACAGACGAGTACAGGAGCCCCAGTCAGTAGTCTTCTGGGAATCAAGGTCAGGGTGGGTACAAGGGAAATCACCCTAAGTGCAATCGATGTAATTTGCACCATAGCAGGCAGTGCAACAAAGGTCGTTGTCAGAGATGTCACAAGCTGGGTCATGAAGCTAAGGATTGCAGGAGCCCACGTCCTGTAAATCAGAATCGCCAACAACAGCAACAAGCTCCACAGAATCACCAGCAGCAGCATCAGCAGGGCAATAAAGGATGCTTTCAGTGTGGCGCTGAAGGCCACTTTAAGAGGAACTGCCCCCAGCTGAACCAAAACCAGAACAACAACCAAAGAAACGGGAACCACAATGGAAACAACAACGGAGGCAACAACGGAGGCAACAATAATGGCAATGGTGCCTAGGGTCGGTTGTTCGTGATTGGTCAGGGTGAAGCAAGGAACGATCCCAACGTTGTGATGGGTAAGTTTCTTCTGGACGACTTCTTTGTTACGGTTTTATTTGATTCGGGTGCCGATACTAGTTATGTGTCTTTAAAAGTTAGCCAAATACTTAAGCGCACTCCAACACTTCTGAACACCAAACACACGGTAGAAATAGCAAACGGTAAAAGTCTTGAAGCCACACACATAGTTAAGGGCTGCAACCTAGTCCTAGCTGGTCAGACTTTCTCCGTTGACCTCATTCCTATCATTCTGGGTAGTTTTGACGTTGTCATCGGGATGGATTGGCTATCTCCGCATCAAGCGGAAATTCTTTGCAATGAGAAGATTGTCCGCATCCCTCGTCCTGGTAGAGAACCCCTCGTAATTCGTGGCGACAAGAGTGGTGCTGTTGTATGCATCATCTCCTTCCTTAAGGCCCAGAAGTGTTTGTGGAAGGGCCACACTGCTATTCTAGCCCTCGTTTCTGATTCATCCTCGGAAGAAAGGAAGATAGAAGACATACCTATTGTGCGTGACTTTCCAGAGGTATTTCCTTAGGAATTACCTGGTCTTCCGCCTCATCGCCAAGTTGAGTTCCAAATCGAGCTAGCTCTCGGAGCAGCGCCCATAGCTCGAGCACCTTATCGTCTAGCTCCATCAGAGCTTGAAGAACTGTCCACGCAACTACAAGAACCCTTGGAAAAGGGTTTCATACGTCCTAGCTCTTCGCCTTGGGGAGCTCCAGTGTTATTCGTGAAGAAGAAAGACGGTACCTTCAGAATGTGTATTGACTACCGCGAACTTAACAAGGTGACCGTGAAGAATCGTTATCCTCTTCCACGCATTGATGATTTGTTCGACCAGTTGCAAGGGTCGAGTTATTACTCTAAGATTAATTTGAGATCGGGCTACCATCAGTTGAGAGTCCGAGAGGAAGACGTCTCCAAAACAACATTTAGAACTCGTTACGGCCATTATGAGTTTCTGGTTATGCCTTTCGGATTAACGAATACACCTGCAGTCTGCATGGATCTCATGAACCGAGTGTGTAAGCCTTACCTAGATAAGTTTGTCATAGTCTTCATCGATGACACCCTGATCTATTCTAAGAGTCAGGAGGAACACGAGCAACACCTGAGGCTTATTCTGGAACTACTTCGTAAAGAGCAGCTGTATGCCAAGTTTTCAAAATGTAGATTCTTTAGCATCCTTCCGCTGTTAGTGTTTCTAAGAATGCTATAAGGGATACCATCAAGTGCAAATGAAGGAGGAAGAAGAAGACAAGACGGCCTTCCGCACAAACAAAGGTATCTTTTGCTACACGAAAATGCCTTTTGGCCTCTGCAACGCGGGGGCTACTTACCAACGATTGATGGATAGAGTCTTTGGAGAAGACATTGGCGTAACAGTAGAAGTTTACATGGATGATCTCGTTATCATGAGCCAAGAGGAAGAAACTACGCTCACAAACATTCAGTGCACCTTTGATTACCTACGCAGAGTTAACCTGAAGCTGAATCCAATAAACGGCTCCTTCGGAATGGATAAGGGCAAATTCCTAGGGTTCATAGTAACCAGAGACGGCTTTAAGGTCAACCCAGAGAAAGTAGTGTGACACCTGTGCCTCTGTGACAATAAAAAAAATACCAAATCAATGAAATATTGAGTTTCATATTTGGGATTTGTATAAATATGTGTATCATGTGCACATATCAATTCATGTTCGATTTCGAGCTTTAAATCACTTTCTAGAAGGTTATACGCAAACTGATGCGTAAATATAACCAGTTTAATACAACAAACACTCCGGAACAGTGACATAGGCTTAACATACCTTAAATAAACTTTACATAACTTAGAAATAAGTTTTGGAGGGTTTAGTGTGGTGAAATCAAGTTTATTCGATCAAAGGGACTAATTTTGACAAACTGCGAAAGTATGCCAATTTGTACTGTGACGAGCATTCTGGAACTTGATCATAAGTTAAACATGCCCTAAATATCCTTTACATATCTTATAAATAGGCTTTGAGGTGTTTGGTGCGCAAAAATAAACTTTATTGATCAATAGGGACTAAAAGCGTCAAAAAGTGCATAAGTTTGCATTTTCACGCATATCTTACGTTTTGAATATATCTAGACACCCAAAAATTTATGTAATCATTAAAATATTTTATTTTAGTGATTGGCTTGACAAAATTCCATTCGTCGCGTAATTTGGATCGTTTTTCGCGTCCGTTCGTGTTTCGTCGTAATTAACCAAACAACGTGACCGTACGACCAAGTGAACCGACATCCAAGATATTTTTGATCACATTTCAAGTTCCCTATACTTTAACTTCATTTTAGAGCCTTGAAATGGGGTTAATGGGGCTTAAAAGTTCCAAAAACTGAGTTTAACAAGTGAAGGGACCATTTCTGACATTTCTGGAAAGATTGCCCAGGCGGGCCGCGTAGCCTTGTGTCTCTGCTTACGCAGGCCGTGAGGTCTTGCCAGGCAGAAACATCATCTTGTCCGTTTTTGCTACTTTGATGGTTTTTACCCCCTGATTTCATTACCATTTGCTTGTTTTGAGTGTCCCATGGTTTAGAAATGTGCCCACATGTAAGGCCAAGATCAAGGCACGTTTTACGATGAATGATCCTAACGGTTCACCGACATCTATATAAACCCATGCTCTCATTTTATTTCTGCACACACTTTGGTTCAATCAGCTCTAAATTATTACTTCATACCTGAGTTGTTTGAATCAAAACTTCCTAGCTTGGACCCTTTGTAAGTCTCTTTCGTGCTTTTTATGCGTTTTTAACTTTCTTCTTTGACCAGGTTATGGTCAACATGAAGTTCGTTGAACTTCGCGATGTGAGCGTAATCACGATGGTTATAGTCCCTTGTGACTATACCTACGGATTACCACGTTATTTAGGTGTAGTGACGAGTCGTAGTTTCGGTCAAAATGTGTGTTCTTGCGTATTTTGCAATCAAACTATTCTTGGGTATCAAGACCCTTTGTGGTACCCGAGGAAAATCCACAGTCATCCTAGTCTAGCACTTTGTCGCTTTGTGTTACCTTTGAGTTACCATGTCACTTTTGTATTACTTATCAAATTTCGGGAAGAAATTATGATGTGACAACCCGAGTTTTCAAGGTCCTTCCTGACACGTTGCTTGTTTTCGCAACTGTGTTTTTATAATTCGTTGCATTGTAGCGGATGCGCGTTTGTTATATGATTGTTTTGTTATATGATTATTTTGTTACCCGTTCAATGTGCACGGCCCAATCACTGATTTTGGATGTTTAAGTTGGTCGGCCACAATGTTTCAAGATAATTGAGTGGTTCAATAGTCCAGTCAAATTTAAGTCTGCATGTGTGTATTGACTAACAAGAATCACATGAAATTTCAAAGGTTTCAAAGCATTTGCATGTGATCAGTACAAGTCATCGATCCAATAGAAACTTAGTAGGTTCAGAACCCTTTTTATTGTGTGGCGGCCCATGTGATTAATAAATGTCGGCCCATGTGATAACTCAGAAGTGAATTGATCGGCCCAATGATTAATAAACGTCTAAAACTTGTCGGCTTATTATTGTCCTTAGTAAGGTCATGACGAAACATGGTGTTTCGTCACAAGCATGGTGTCTCCACTTGACGAAACTAAGGTCTTCTACCATTCCTGAACTCGACAAAACATGGGAGGGGTTTCGCCATAAGCTTGCTCGACGAAACTTGTAGAGTTTCACCGTGGGAATCTTTCATCGAGTCAGTTGCCGTCGAAGCCCAGTAAGGGCCCAACCCACTCCCTTCTTAGAACGTGTGTATATGTATACGTCGCACAACTGATCGGTTGCAGACCCTAAAACTCTCTCTCTAAAATTAGCGACGGCGACACTTCCTATTGAAGATCTCTGGGATTGTTATCTCCGTTCTTTCAGTTAGTACATGAATACATATTGATGGTGTTACTGTTTAATATTTGTTAGATATGAATATATGATTATAATGATATATTTGATATGAATACATGATTATCAGTGATATATTTGATATGAATACATGATTATCAGTGATATATTTGATATGAATACATGATTAATAGTGATATATTTGATGAGTTATGGACTATTCATGGTTAGATTGTTATGAGGGTTATATATGTCGAGATGTAATCATTGATTGGAATGATACTTTTAAACGGTTGATCTGTTAATCTGTTATGGGATGGTTAAATGGTGAATTGGTTAATAGTTAAGGTTAACTGATTAATGATGCTTGCAAATAATTGTTCGACATGATTGGAACAGAGGCGATTAGGGTTTCTGTGTGTGTGAATGATTAACTGTTACATCTGATGACGGAAGTCCCTTCTCACGAAACTCCAAGCCGACGAAACATTCTGGGGTTTCGTCACACATCATGACCGACGAAACACTTGATGTTTCGTTATCTATGCCGACGAAATGCATAAGTCTTTCGCCATTGGGAGTTTCGCCGCCCCAAAGGGGTAGTTTAGACTGTTGTTGAAATTTGAATGATTTTGGTAACAAAACCCTATTAATGTCTGTAAATGATATGATCATCGACTGTTAAGATACATACATGAGTAGTACATGTAAATGTTAACACTGTTGTGAAACATACATGTGAAGTGTGGAATCAGATGAGTTTGGAATTGTCCTGTGTTATCCAGTAATCATGAATTGAATGCACGTTATGATTATATGTGTACATGTGCGATTAGAATGTAAACTGATTTCATGTGCATGAACACCTTAGGCCTTGAATAACTAAGCGAGAACAAGTAATTAATCAAACCGAGCAAACCAAGGTGAGTTCACTGCTCTTTTTCAAGCATGCATCCCGGGAAGGGATATCGGGTAACGTTCTAGGGAGGAATGCAAGTTAATGGGATGTTGGTTATTACTCAGTTTCTATCATATAAGACCCCTTACATCTACCGATTGTTGTCGGTAAGGCAACGGGGTATTTAGTTGATAGCGCTATTAGGTTTGGCACCCTCACACCGGGCCGAAATGGACGGGCGTGAACTAATTACCTTGACCACTTGACCAATGCTTTGATAGAGGCATTGGGGTTTGGGCAAACACATCTTGTAGCCACTTACGGTAATCGAGTTAATAACAACATCAAAACAAAACGTTGAACTGTTTTAAACACACATCTGGTAACTAAACGCGTTAACAAAACTTTGAACTCACCAGCGTCGTCTGACACACTTGTCTGCATGCTTGCAGGTCTATAGGCGTATTCTTGTCTATTTCTGGGAGGGCGTAATAGCCCTTCAGGCAGGCCTTGTTGAGATCTTTAAAATCGACACACATGCACCACCCGCCGTTGTGCTTCTGCACCATTACTGGGTTGGCTACCCAGGTTTGATATTGTACTTCGCGCCGGATTCCAGCTTGAAGTAATTCGGTTACTTGTTCCTTCATTGCATCTACTTTCTCTGTGCTAAGACCGCCCTTCCCTTGCGCGACTGGTTCCACAGAAGGTCGGATGTTTAAGCAGTGCTGTGTTATTTCCCTTGGTACTCCAGTCGTGTATGCCGGGGACTAGGCGAAGATATCCATATTGTTAGATAGGAGTTCTTTCAAATTTATACGGATTGCCGATGAGATATCGTGTCCTAACAAAATGGTTTGTTCAGGATATTCCTCGGTGAGGACCCATTTTTCTGGTTCGTTTGTCGGTGAAGGTTTGGCAACTTTTACTGGTGGCTCATCGTCCACATACATCACTTCTTTGCTGGAATATAGAATTGCTGCCCCGGTTTCCGTCGGAAAACCACAAGCGGCGTGTGGTATAGAGGTGATCATGCCGAACTCTCTCTGTGATCGTCTCCCCAGTTATACATCATGGCGAGATGTTGCTAGCATGACCATAAAATTGACTTTGTGGGTGCGCGAGTGCTCTCCATCTGAGAGGGTTACAGGGAAGGCGATTTGACCCAACAGAAAGACGACTTCATTGTAGAAACCAGTGAGAGGAAAATCGACTGGTTTTAAGCGCGCCTTATCCTCAGGGTCGAGTTGCTTAAAGCATTGCTCGTAAATTATATCCATGGAACTTCCTGGATCTATAAACATATAATCAGTGCGATAGTGACCGAAGATACCAGTAATGATTACCGGGCGTTCTTCTTGATGGCCTCTTAGAACGACGGGAAAGACTACTTGCTGCTCTCGCAAGTGCTGATTGTGGTCCCGTTTGTGCAGCCTTCGTGACGGTCCTCCTTGTACAATATTTATCTGTGGCACTTTGGTTTCCTGGTGGTCGTTATCTTTTTGTTGCATATTTCGGTGTGGTTCCAGATATCCTTGGCTACTAAGTTGGATGTCTCACTGATGTGTTGATTGTGGGTCCAACATTGTGATGTCGGATCTTCTCTTGAGTTTGTACTCTTGTTGATCATTAGATCTGTTATGCAACAACTCAGATCTGGCATTTTGTGAAAAAATTTGGTTCATGGCGTTCTGGATTCTGGTGAACCAGTACTCTGGAGTTTCCTCCAGAAGTAGATCTGGATGATTGTGAACTCCTTATTGCATAACGGAGCTCTCTCCCTCAGGATAATTTCTGCTGCTATCTGTTTTGCCCATGATTCCGTCGATCTGAATATCCTGGGTTAGATTACCCGTGTTTTCAGATCGAGGACTTGATGGGTAAATTGACGAATTCTCTGCCATGGAGAACAGAGAATGAAGAAAAATGAACCAAAATGAGAAGATGTGAATAGAAACTGAGAAATCGATGGGCACCAATGAAGAAACACTAGTTCAATAAATCGGAATCAACTAAACCAGGGGGTTTGAATCTGCATAAAAGGGTTAGGTCTTCTCGTTTGATTCGGGGGTGAATGATCTCCTTCCTCGAACAATAACTTCAAAACAAACAACCATTAGACTCGCCACGAGGAGAATGGGGGTTCTCTCCGTGACCACCCTCAGGCGTGAGAATAAGTACAGGTTTTGATGAAGAAGAAGAAGTATAGTAAAGTGAAGTGAGAGTAACTTGAGAAATGATACCTGAAAGTAATTTCCGTAAGCGGTTATTGATGTGTGTAAAATGCAACATATAAAATACATCAATTAAGGCATAAAACTAACACTTTTTTAGTACTAATGTTGGAAAAAGTGTGCTATTGTCTTCCTTTTGTATTTCAGGACTAAATGAGCGTAAATGAACAAAAGGAACAAATATGCAGCAAAATCTAACATAAATACAAGAAAAGGAATAAACGTGGCATGCCCGACCCCTCGAAAACATCTTCCCAAGAAAAAACAAGAAAACAGAAGGCTGACCACGGCCCCGTGCCCAGCGGACACGGGGGCGTGGCCAAGTGTCTTCAGATGTTAGGATCTGAGTTTCTTATGATTGTGCTTGTTTAATAATGATGAAGATGAAATAGAGTTAAGTGCAGCGAAATTAAATGAAACAAACTTTCAACACATAATCAATGGAAGAAATAGTTTTCAGCAAACATGTTTATCTCATAATCGAAAGATTGTATTACAATTATCAACTACAAAGCATGCATGCACTGTATCTCCCCCTCAGCTTGAGCTCACAATGATTGTTCGTACAGAATGACTTGGGGATGAAGAGAGCTAATAGAACAGTACAGGGTACTATTCTATTTATAGTACAAAACAAACCACTGAGCATCTTTTGGCTGACATCACCATGAAAGTGACATCTAACCTCCTAACAACCTACAACCACTGATCAATACAAACACTGATACTAAACTACTGATTTACATAATACAAATACAAAGCATAACTAAACCACTGATTCTCCATTCCATTATTGTAGCTTCAGCAGTGCTTTAGGTCTTCAGTAGTACTTGAGTTGCATCAGTAGATTGGGTATCAGTGCCTTATCTTCAACAGTCTTTAGTGATCAGCAGTTGTTGTAGAGAGCAGTACTTAGAGGACATCAGATGTTAGGGCCACTTCCAAGGGGAAAGATTTGATGCAAACAACTGTTTATGAGGAATCCACTGATCTGATCCAGTTTTGGCTTTATCAACTGTTCCTTTGTATGGTTCAATCCCAACAATCTCCCCTGGAATAGATGATGCCAAAACTCTTCATTATTCTGGATTTTTATTGCCTCATCAGGAGTTCCCTAACTTGCCCTTTGAATTGTAATTCAAAGGTTATGGAATCCTCATCATTCTCATCCCTACATAATGTAAGCTCAAGGAGATCCTGTAGATCTTCTACACCCAGGCCAAGTGCTTCTTCCCTTGATATATGCTTCACTTCACCATTGGATTTGAGCAGAGTCAATACGTGGGTCTTTTGATGAGGCTTCCACTTTAGTATTTTTGAATCCAATGGGTTTCTTGGGGGAGGCTTTATTGTTGATGAGTTTGGAGATTGAATCCGGGTGACGACAACTTTGGCAGGGTCTTGAGATTGTGCTAAGTCTTGTTTCTCTGCCATCAGTGTCTGAAGAACCATTTGCATAATGTATTCTTCTTGAGCCTTGTCTTCTTTTGTTTCTGCATCCATCTGCTTTTGTTTCCTTCTTTGATAAAGGATGGTAGCAGGTGGAGCAGTGGGTCTTCTAATTGGCAACTTATGATTGACTGGAACCACTGCTTCTTGATAATGCACATACGAAAACTACCGTCCTTCTTCTTGACAAACAAAACTGGAGCTCCCCAAGGCGAGAAGCTTGGTCGGATAAATCCCTTGTCTAACAACTCTTGAAGTTGTGTCGACAGTTCTTGCATCTCAGACGGAGCAAGTCTATAGGGTGCCTTAGCCACAGGCGCGGCGCCTGGAACTAAGTCGATGCGAAACTCCACTTGCCTCTGAGGCGGCAATCCAAGTAAGTCTTCTGGGAAGACTTCTGGATATTCCCTCACGACAGGGATGTCTTCGATCTTCGGTTCTTCCGCTTTCTTATCTACAATGTGTGCCAAAAAGGCAGCACATCCCTTCTGTAAACATTTTCGCGCTTTCAAGCAGCTGATAATCCTCAACGGCGTCTCACGCTTCTCTACATGAACAACAATGGTCTCACCATCATCGGTTGGGATACGAACTACCTTTTCGTGACAAACTATCTCAGCCTTGTTGCTTGATAACCAATCCGTTCCTACCACCACGTCGAAGCTTCCCAACTGGACTGGTAGTAGATCCAGAGCAAACTCACGCTCTCCCAATTCAATCACACAACCCCTGACGACTTCATTGGCTTCTACCAACTTTCCATTCGCCAATTCGATCGAGTACGGAACATCTAACTTACTAGCGGCTAAACCAAGCGTATTCTTAAACTCTAACGACACGAAGCTATAATCGGCGCCAGTATCAGATAAAACGGATGCATAGCGTCGGTTTACAGGGAACGTACCAGTGACAATGTGACAACTCAAATTTCCAAAATTTCTATTTCGTATTTATTGCACGATCATGTATTGATTACCATGAAGTTATTTATGGTTTGATTGTTTGGTTGTATTTGTGAAACTTGTCAAATGTGTGAATTTGTTAGTGTGAAACACAAAGATCCTTCGAAGGTTGGAAGGATCACGAAAGATAACCTTCGATTCGAAGGATCAACTTTCGGTTCGAAGGATCACGAAACATATCCTTCGACCAAGGACTCTATCCTTCGAACAAAGATAGGATCCTTCGACATCTTTCGGCCCAGTCTTTCTAATGGGCTTGGCCCATTCCTGTGATACGTTTTATATACGTGAATGCATGTAAGTCGACAGTTATTTCAAAAACCCTAGTTCCATTGTGTGTGTGTGACGGCATAGCAGACCCATTCTCTGTTCGAAGATCTCGTTCCGTAATCCAGATTTTCCGGTTAGTGTGTGATGTTGTTTATGTTAATAGATGATGCTTTGAGTGTATATGACTTCATGATTTATCAATTGTCTTGCAATATGTTGTTTGTATGTTAACCGGATATGTATGTTAATCGGATATGGATGTTAATCGGATATGTATGTTAATCGGATATGGATGTTAATCGGATGTGTATATTTATCGGATCTGTTGTGATGATGTTTAATGATAATGTTTTGTGGATCGGCTGTGATATTATGCAATTCGGAATTTTTATTGTTCATGGAACCGGAACATAATATGATTAAGTGTTATTATTGTTCATGTGGTTAAATTAGGGTTCATGAGGTTTAATATGAAACTCCCTGTTTGATCGATTCTGAGGTAACCGAATACTTGAATTTGTGTTAATTGATAATCACGGATAAACTTGGAAACTTTGAGTAAACGTAACTGATATTTATCGAAAGATATTAGTTATTCGAAACATAGTTGTGACCGAAAGATACTTGTTAGTCGAAACATAGTTGTTGTGACCGAAAGATACTTGTCCTTCGAACCATAGTAGTGTTGACCGAAGGATAGCATTGACCGAACCATAGTAGTGTTGACCGAAGGATAGCATTGACCGAACCATAGTAGTGTTGACCGAAAGATAACAGCGTGGTCGAAAGATGACATTTGGTCGAAAGATGACATTTGGTTCGAAGCATAACAATTGGTCCGAAAGATAACTGTGATAACTAATATGTCGAAAGATAACAGTTGGGTCGAAAGATAATGGGGGGTTATAAACATACTTTGAATGATGGAATGTATGCTTGATTTATTTGGCATGCCATGCTTGGTGATGAATGTTAACATTTGTATTCGTGTACACTAGCTGATGATTAAATGTGAAATGATACGTGTTGTGCCGATATGCAAACTGACTGTTATGTGATACATGATTGATGCATGATATTGGCTATCAAGCACTATGTGACATTAGATTGCATGCGTATCATTGCGAACATGAACTGATTTGTTATACGTGCATACAATAGGACGTGATTAATTACTTGTGAGTGCATAACCTAGCATACCGAGCAAACCAAGGTGAGTTCACACTCCTACTAAGGCATGGGATTCCCGGGTCGTGGGAATGGGTTAAAGGTTATCATTGACTAAGAACGTATATATGCTTTTCCTAGACTATCACCTATCATGGTCCTCGGATGTCAGGACGGTTCCGTAGGTTGGGATAACACCTACGTGGTCACATGCCAATTACTGCCTCGGATGTCAGGCACGCACGTAAAACCTACGTGTACGCATTACTTACTTCTATCCTCGGTTATGAAGGATACGTGCGTAAAACCTACGCACACCCCATACGCGCTACTGTTCTCGGACGAAGAACAGGGATAATACGAATAGTCTAGTGGTCACATAACATGGGAAGCCCCCACCTGTATAACTTACTATTGGCCCTGTAGAGCCACCCGTTACTTACTGTTACGCATTTACTTACTGTGAAATCGCTCAACTAGTTTGTTGATCATTCTGTTACATGCCTTGCAGATCGTTAGGTACTTGGAGCTTGCACTGGAGAAGCGGGTCGTTGTGGGCAAGGATCGTGGTTTCTACGTTGAACTATTATGACATTTAAAACTATTAACTATTGTTGGTTTATTTACTATGCTTCCGCTACACTTTGAAACTATGGTTATGTTTTGAACACCTATCGTATTGAATGGATGGTTTACATTTATTTTACTTAATATTAATTACATGTTCAATATGATTGGTGGCTTGATCCTGGTCAGTCACGCTCCCAAGCGGTGATACTCCGCGTGTGGATTTTGGGGGTGTGACAGATTGGTATCAGAGCCATTGGTTATAGAGAACTTGGTTTTAATATGGAAAAAAAAAAACGTTTTTATTAAAACCAGACTATAACCAGAACAGTGCTCTCAACGATCCACAACGACGCTTCGCTCCACGTGCAAGACTCAACTTCCTAGGTACTAAGGTTTATGTTTATTGCCTACATGCTAGAATTTGCATAGAACTTTGCTCGTAGTATGCTTACATTACCTTGCTCACAACTTGTCATTGCATGAGAATACTTATGTGCTTACACTCTTCTGTCATCGCACTATTCGCGAACCTTTCTCACTTATGATGCCTTTGATGTGAAGATCAATGGCCGCACGAATTAACATGACTCAAGCCCAGCTAGAGGCTCTCGTTGCTGCGGCAGTTGCAGCCGCCCAAGCAGGTAGTATACCCTGCAGTATAGACACTAGGATCTTTAGATCCTACATTAATTCTCGTACTTAACTTTGCCCTATTCGTACACAATAGGTCAACCCGCTCAGCAACAACCTGGGTGCACCTTCAAGAATTTCATGGATTGTCGTCCTAGCTCGTTCAGTGGCACGGAGGGAGCAGTTGGACTCCTCCACTGGTTTGAAAAGCTCGAGTCGGTTTTCGAAATGTGTGAATGCCCTGAGGCTCGCAGGGTGAAGTTCGCCACTGGCACACTTGAAGGGATTGCGCTCACTTGGTGGAACGCACAAGTGCAACTATGAGTTGGCTGTGTTATGTCCAACTATGGTGGACCCTCCATACAAGCGTATTGAGTTGTATCTCAAAGGTTTGGCACCAGAAATACAGAGCCACGTTACCTCGGCTAACCTCAACAACATCCAGGAAATCCAGCGTCTCGCTCATTGCATCACCGATCAGGCAGTGGATCAGAATAAACTGCCTAAGCGCGTCAGCGCTACTGCTACAGTCACTCCTTCAGCTACTCCCGTTACCCTCAGTGACAACAAGAGGAAATGGGAGGGGGATTCAAGCAAAGCATCAATCTCGGTTCAGTCCCAGAATCAGCAGCGAAAGACTGGCAACTATCAAAGCCCTAACCAGCAGTCGTCAGGTAGCCACAGGCAGGGTGGATACCGAGGAAACCTTCCAAAGTGTAACAACTGCAACAGGCACCACAACGGCCAGTGTAACAAGGGCCGTTGTCAAAGATGCCTCAAGATGGGTCACGAGGCCAAAGACTGTAGAAGCCCTCGTCCTGCGAATCAGGATCAGCAGCAGCCACCGGCACAGCAGAATCAGCAACAGGGCAACAAGGGGTGCTATAATTGTGGTGCTGAAGGTCACATCAAGAGACACTGCCCTCAGCTAAACAGGAACCAGAACAACAACAACAATCAGGGCAACGGGAACAATAACAACAATAACGGGGGAAACAACAACAACAATGGCAACGAAGCTCGGGGTCGTGCTTTTGTGCTAGGTCGGGGTGACGCAGTGAATGATCCCAATGTGGTTATGGGTAAGTTTCTTCTCGACGATATTTATGTTACTGTCTTATTTGATTCGGGTGCTGATACAAGCTATATGTCATTGAAAATGAGTAAATTATTAAAACGTACACCAACACCCCTAGACACCAAACACGTCGTAGAACTAGCCAATGGTAAAAGTGTAGAAGCCGCACAGGTAGTCAAGGGTTGTAGTATTGTTCTAGCGGGTCAGACTTTCTCGATTGATCTCATACCCATAGTTTTGGGTAGTTTCGACGTCGTCATCGGTATGGATTGGTTATCCCAACATCACGCGGAGATCTTATGCAAAGAAAAAGTTATTCGTATTCCTCGCTCCAGTCAAGAACCTCTCGAAGTACAAGGTGACAAGAGTGGTGCTGTGGTTGGCATCATCTCTTTCTTAAAGGCGCAGAAATGTTTACGAAAGGGACATACTGCCATTCTGGCACTTGTCACTGACGCATCAGCAAAGGAAAAGAAGCTGGAGGATATACCAGTTGTGCGTGATTTTCCTCAAGTGTTTCCTGAAGATTTACCTGGTTTACCTCCTCATCGTCAAGTCGAGTTTCAGATTGAGTTAGCTCCTGGAGCAGCACCAATAGCCCGCGCACCGTATCGTTTAGCTCCAACCGAACTGGAAGAACTGTCGAAGCAGCTACAAGAGCTCTTGGAAAAGGGCTTTATTCGTCCAAGCTCTTCGCCTTGGGGAGCTCCAGTGTTATTTGTGAAGAAGAAAGACGGTACGTTCAGGATGTGCATCGACTACCGCGAACTCAATAAGGTGACGGTGAAGAACCGTTATCCTCTTCCGCGCATAGATGACCTATTCGACCAGTTGCAAGGGTCGTGTTACTATTCCAAGATTGATTTAAGGTCAGGGTATCATCAGCTGAGAGTCCGGGATGAGGACGTCTCCAAAACCGCTTTCAGAACTCGCTACGGTCATTACGAGTTTCTTGTCATGCCATTCGGGCTTACGAACGCGCCTGCAGTCTTCATGGATCTTATGAACAGGGTGTGCAAACCTTATCTTGATAAGTTTGTTATCGTTTTCATCGACGACATTTTGATTTACTCCAAGAGTCAGGAGGAGCACGAGCAGCACTTACGTCTTATCTTGGAACTTCTTCGAAAAGAGCAATTGTACGCAAAGTTTTCAAAATGCGACTTCTGGCTTCGTGAAGTCCACTTCTTAGGCCATGTGGTGAACAAGGATGGGATTCATGTCGATCCATCCAAGGTTGATTCGATCAGAAACTGGCCAGCACCACGTACACCGACAGAAATACGCCAATTCTTGGGTTTGGCGGGTTACTACAGGCGATTTATTAAAGACTTCTCAAAGATCGCGCAACCACTTACTATGCTAACACAGAAAGGTGTCGTTTACAGATGGGGTAATACGCAAGAGACCGCTTTTCAGTACTTAAAGGATAGGCTTTGCAGCGCACCTATTCTCTCATTGCCAGAGGGCACGGATGACTTCGTGGTTTATTGTGACGCATCGATACAGGGGCTTGGTTGTGTATTGATGCAGCGGGATAAAGTTATTGCCTACGCTTCGCGGCAACTCAAGGTTCATGAACGGAACTACACGACGCACGATTTAGAGCTGGGAGCTGTTGTTTTCGCGCTTAAGATATGGCGACACTACCTGTACGGTACCAAGTGCACGATTTACACCGATCACAGGAGTCTCGAGCATATTCTTAAGCAAAAGGATTTGAATATGCGTCAACAGAGATGGGTTGAACTTCTAAACGACTATGAATGCGCCATCAAGTATCATCCAGGCAAGGCCAATGTTGTGGCTGATGCCCTCAGTCGGAAAGACACTCTACCTAAGCGCGTGCGAGCGCTACAGCTTACTATTCAGTCCAGTCTTCCTGCACAGATACGAGCTGCTCAGTTAGAAGCACTGAAACCCGAAAACGTCAAAGCTGAAGCCTTACGCGGCTCAAGGCAACGCATGGAACAAAAGGAAGACGGCGCCTACTATGTAACGGGGCGTATTTGGGTCCCACTTTATGGCGGTTTACGCGAACTTGTAATGGATGAAGCTCACAAGTCTCGCTATTCGGTACATCCAGGGTCGGATAAAATGTACCACGACATCAGCACTACTTATTGGTGGCCTAGTATGAAGGCTCACATCGCTACGTACGTTGGAAAATGCTTAACCTGTGCGAGAGTCAAGGTTGAATATCAGAAACCAGCTGGTCTACTTCAGCAGCCTAAGATACCGCAATGGAAATGGGAAGAAATTTCCATGGATTTTGTTACAGGTCTACCTAGATCTCAGCGTGGGAACGATACAATATGGGTCATAGTTGATCGACTCACCAAGTCTGCACACTTCCTGCCGATCAAGGAAACGGACAAGTTCTCCACTCTCGCAGACGTCTATCTTAAAGAAGTTGTTTCGAGGCACGGAGTGCCCACCTCTATTATTTCGGATCGCGATGCACGATTCACGTCAGAGCTTTGGCAAGCGATGCACAAATCCTTCGGCTCACGATTAGACATGAGCACAGCATATCATCCTCAGACGGATGGGCAGTCTGAGCGAACTATCCAAACTCTAGAAGACATGCTTCGAGCGTGCGTTATCGATTTCGGCAACGGCTGGGAAAAGCACCTCCCTTTAGTGGAGTTTTCATACAATAACAGTTACCACACCAGCATTCAAGCCGCTCCATTTGAGGCATTGTACGGACGTAAATGCCGGTCACCTCTCTGTTGGGCAGAAGTGGGGGATAGTCAAATTACGGGTCCAGAGATTGTAGTGGACGCCACAGAAAAGATTGCGCAGATACGACAACGCATGGCGGCAGCACGCGACCGTCAGAAAGCCTACGCGGACAAGCGTAGAAAGCCATTGGAATTTGAGGTCGGGGACCGGGTTTTATTGAAAGTTTCACCCTGGAAGGGTGTGGTTCGATTTGGTAAACGAGGCAAACTGAATCCGCGGTACGTCGGACCATTCGAAATCTTAGAAAAGATTGGCAAAGTAGCCTACAGATTAAACCTACCAGCTGAACTCGGTGGAGTTCACAATGTATTTCACGTGTCGAATCTGAAGAAATGCCTATCAGATGAGACCCTTATAGTTCCTTTTAAGGAACTCACTATCGACGAGCGGTTGCAGTTCGTCGAGGAACCAGTTGAAATCACGGACCGGGATGTTAAGGTCCTCAAACACAAGAGAATCCCTCTTGTTCGAGTTTGTTGGAACTCCCAGCGTGGCCCAGAGTATACCTGGGAACGCGAAGACCAGATGAAAGAAAAGTACCCCCAGCTATTCGAAACCAATGCATCCACTTCTGAGGCTGAAGCTACTACTACTGAATTTCGGGACAAAATTCCAAATCAACGGGGGGATGATGTGACACCCCAGGAAAACCAGTGAACGATGTAACTTACCCAGCTTCCTCAGTGAGTGCGTACCAAATTTCGGGACGAAATTTCTTTTAAGTTGGGGATAATGTGACAACTCAAATTTCCAAAATTTCTATTTCGTATTTATTGCACGATCATGTATTGATTACCATGAAGTTATTTATGGTTTGATTGTTTGGTTGTATTTGTGAAACTTGTCAAATGTGTGAACTTGTTAGTGTGAAACACAAAGATCCTTCGAAGGTTGGAAGGATCACGAAAGATAACCTTCGATTCGAAGGATCAACTTTCGGTTCGAAGGATCACGAAACATATCCTTCGACCAAGGACTCTATCCTTCGAAC
Source organism: Helianthus annuus (assembly GCF_002127325.2). Taxonomy (NCBI): domain Eukaryota; kingdom Viridiplantae; phylum Streptophyta; class Magnoliopsida; order Asterales; family Asteraceae; genus Helianthus; species Helianthus annuus. The sequence continues at coordinate 104,429,858 of NC_035445.2, forward strand.
AAAGATAGGATCCTTCGACATCTTTCGGCCTAGTCTTTCTAATGGGCTTGGCCCATTCCTGTGATACGTTTTATATACGTGAATGCATGTAAGTCGACAGTTATTTCAAAAACCCTAGTTCCATTGTGTGTGTGTGACGGCATAGCAGACCCATTCTCTGTTCGAAGATCTCGTTCCGTAATCCAGATTTTCCGGTTAGTGTGTGATGTTGTTTATGTTAATAGATGATGCTTTGAGTGTATATGACTTCATGATTTATCAATTGTCTTGCAATATGTTGTTTGTATGTTAACCGGATATGTATGTTAATCGGATATGGATGTTAATCGGATATGTATGTTAATCGGATATGGATGTTAATCGGATGTGTATATTTATCGGATCTGTTGTGATGATGTTTAATGATAATGTTTTGTGGATCGGCTGTGATATTATGCAATTCGGAATTTTTATTGTTCATGGAACCGGAACATAATATGATTAAGTGTTATTATTGTTCATGTGGTTAAATTAGGGTTCATGAGGTTTAATATGAAACTCCCTGTTTGATCGATTCTGAGGTAACCGAATACTTGAATTTGTGTTAATTGATAATCACGGATAAACTTGGAAACTTTGAGTAAACGTAACTGATATTTATCGAAAGATATTAGTTATTCGAAACATAGTTGTGACCGAAAGATACTTGTTAGTCGAAACATAGTTGTTGTGACCGAAAGATACTTGTCCTTCGAACCATAGTAGTGTTGACCGAAGGATAGCATTGACCGAACCATAGTAGTGTTGACCGAAGGATAGCATTGACCGAACCATAGTAGTGTTGACCGAAAGATAACAGCGTGGTCGAAAGATGACATTTGGTCGAAAGATGACATTGGTTTCGAAGCATAACAATTGGTCCGAAAGATAACTGTGATAACTAATATGTCGAAAGATAACAGTTGGGTCGAAAGATAATGGGGGGTTATAAACATACTTTGAATGATGGAATGTATGCTTGATTTATTTGGCATGCCATGCTTGGTGATGAATGTTAACATTTGTATTCGTGTACACTAGCTGATGATTAAATGTGAAATGATACGTGTTGTGCCGATATGCAAACTGACTGTTATGTGATACATGATTGATGCATGATATTGGCTATCAAGCACTATGTGACATTAGATTGCATGCGTATCATTGCGAACATGAACTGATTTGTTATACGTGCATACAATAGGACGTGATTAATTACTTGTGAGTGCATAACCTAGCATACCGAGCAAACCAAGGTGAGTTCACACTCCTACTAAGGCATGGGATTCCCGGGTCGTGGGAATGGGTTAAAGGTTATCATTGACTAAGAACGTATATATGCTTTTCCTAGACTATCACCTATCATGGTCCTTGGATGTCAGGACGGTTCCGTAGGTTGGGATAACACCTACGTGGTCACATGCCAATTACTGCCTCGGATGTCAGGCACGCACGTAAAACCTACGTGTACGCATTACTTACTTCTATCCTCGGTTATGAAGGATACGTGCGTAAAACCTATGCACACCCCATACGCGCTACTGTTCTCGGACGAAGAACAGGGATAATACGAATAGTCTAGTGGTCACATAACATGGGAAGCCCCCACCTGTATAACTTACTATTGGCCCTGTAGAGCCACCCGTTACTTACTGTTACGCATTTACTTACTGTGAACTCGCTCAACTAGTTTGTTGATCATTCTGTTACATGCCTTGCAGATCGTTAGGTACTTGGAGCTTGCACTGGAGAAGCGGGTCGTTGTGGGCAAGGATCGTGGTTTCTACGTTGAACTATTATGACATTTAAAACTATTAACTATTGTTGGTTTATTTACTATGCTTCCGCTACACTTTGAAACTATGGTTATGTTTTGAACACCTATCGTATTGAATGGATGGTTTACATTTATTTTACTTAATATTAATTACATGTTCAATATGATTGGTGGCTTGATCCTGGTCAGTCACGCTCCCAAGCGGTGATACTCCGCGTGTGGATTTTGGGGGTGTGACAGACAACATTGGGATCCTGGCGCGCTTCCCTTGCTTCTAAGTTGAAAACCCTCCCACGGGCTTGGTTCAACTCTGGGCAATTCCTCTTGTAATGCCCAAGGTCACCACAGTTGAAGCATCCGGATCTCTGCCCATTTCCACCAGCTTGGTTATTCCTCTGAGTACGGTTCACAGCGCCCGCTTGATTAGCATTGTTAGCTCGATTTCCATCACCTCCATTATTCCCTTGTGGGCGATTTCCATTTCCACCCCGGTTGGTGTTTCTGTTCCCAAAACCTCCTTGACCTCTCTGGCCCATAGTGGCCCAACAAGAATCCTTCAAATGGCCAGTCTTTCCACAAGCTTCACAAACTTTCAAACCACAACGGCTAGAATGGTGGCGCTGGCAGGTGTTACACTTGGGCTGGGCGCCCATGTATCCTCTTCCTTTCTTCCCACTACCAGCTGTGACCTGAGCTGGCGTGCTTGATTCCCCTTTCTTAACCATACCGCTAGTGCCTTGCTTGAAGTTTGAAAACTTCCGCTTGTTACCTCCTGATGACTCCACATGAGTCTCTTTCTTCTTACGTTCCGCTTCATCAAACTTGTTCAGGCGAATAGCTTCCTCTGTGAGAGCTACGCTCAAATCAATCGCCTCAGTAATAGTCGCAGGCTTGGAGGAGGTCACCATGCTTATGATTTGAGGAGCTAATCCCCAAATAAAACGTTCAATCCTTTTGAACTTCGGAGTGACCATGTAGGGTACCACATGTGACAAGTCGTGGAACCTCTGAACGTACTCTGCGATCTTTGGACCTTCCATCTTTAAATGCCAGAACTCTGTCTCCAATCTTTGGATTTCAGCACGGGAATAGTACTTTTTGCGCATAAGTTCCTTCAGTTCGGTCCAGGTCAGCGCGTAAGCAGCAACTTCACCAAGTGTCTGTACTTGCAGATTCCACCAAGATAGGGCTCCATCCAAAAAATAGCCCAGAGATATAGGTGACTTGCTGATCCAGTGCGCATTTGCTCATGCGAAGAACAGATTCAGTTTTCTCAGCCCAACGAACAAAGGCGACAGCACCTCCTGTGTCATCAAAGTTGACGGGCTTGCAGTCTAAAAACTGTTTGTAGGTGCATCCTGCACGTACAATATAACATGTGAACGACATTAGCATCTTTGCTATAGATATCCAATTAGGTCATGGGATGTCTAAATGACTTAGTATTACCATGAGGTGGGTTGTTGTTGTTGCCAGTGTTGCCAGAGTTGCTTCCACTCATTCCTCCTTGAGAGGCAGCATATTGTGCGATCGCAGCAGCAATGATCTGCTGGAGTTCTGCCTGATTGGTAGGCATCTGCGGTTCTTGACGTCTCGGCGGCATCTTCTAAAGATGTGTTTACGTCGGTCAGGCCATAATAAAACGCACGTATATAATAATAGTAATAGTACATAACATCTCATGTTATCAGTATATCACAAATATCAATCACACAACATCCCATGTCACAAATATATAAATAATTAACCAAGCATCAAATATGATGAGAATACTGCGATTGCCATACATTGAGACCACATAGTAAGTGTATCAGTACATCACTGTGTCATACAATCATCAATCAACTAGGGGCTACATCACCTCTGTCCAAAAACTATATCAAGTCAGTGTCAAATACATCAAATATATGTCAACAAAAGTCAGAATCATCATGTAGTCTCCAAAAATGCTGTGTAGTCAAAAGCAATCGCGATCCTCTCACCAACGTCTACCCAAACGGTACTGATGAGCTCTATACAGATGGCGGTGGAGGAGGGGGAAAGTGAGTGTAAAACAAACGACGTAACTGGAGCCAGTCCTCCTCCATGGCTCTCTGAGTACGAATGAAAGAAGCAACCTGCTGCTCTAGTGCAAAGAGGCGTGCAGCATAATCTGGAGGTATAGGTCGAGAAGGCTGCAAAGGAGAGTGTGTCTGACCGTGACACGGACATGGTGGCAGCTGAGCTCTCTCAAGCTCCTGGATGTGCTGCGTGTGTGACTCATGCTGAAAAACGAAAGACATCAACACGTCCTCAATAGTGTGCCCCACATGGAAGGGATGGTAGGGGTCAGTCGGTGGCATGGCAGGCGGTGACGACCAAAGGAATGGCGCACTGGTGGGATCAAAAGGTGCCACATGAAATGGGGAAACAGGGGGTAAGACAGATGGAAATCGTGGCATGAAGGGAACAGACGTCGGCACATGCCCAAAGGGATGGGCCGAAGAACCCTCTCCAGGTCGCGCTGGAGGTGTAAACTGAGGAACTGAAAAAGAGAAATCAGCATGTCGTGCATCAGTGATGGGAGGGGGAATAGGTGGAACATCCTCATCAGCAGGAATCCACCCGTGCTATGCGTGCTCATCTGGTGGATCCATGTGTGCCACGAACAGTGCATGCTCGGGCTCTAGTGGAACGGGATCAGGTGGGGGAGCAACAAAAGGGTGAACGGGTGCAATGTGATCAACAGGATGGTCAACAGGTATATCAACAACAGGTGGGGGATCAACAGGATCAGCAGCAACGACATGATCGCCCTCCAACAACGGAATATCTACGGGGTGACCATCAACAGGTGGGTCAGCAAACACAGGCTCAATAAGGGGTGCGTGAGCATGAACTGGGTCATGCTCAAACGCAGGGTCTAAAGCAACTGTCACACCCCCAAAATCCACATGCGGAATACCACCGTTTGGAGGCGTGACATGACCAGGATCAAGCCATCAATCATATTGAACATAGCATAATATAAATAAGATAGTTCGTAAAACCCAATTCAATACAATTGATGTTCTAAACCAAACATAGTATCAATAGCGGAAGCATAAGTATGTAAACCCAAGTAAATCATAAGTTCAAATATTCAAAACATTAAGCATAGTATTCATGATCCATTGCCCACAACGACCCGCTCCTCCTTGTGCAAGCTCTATAAGTACCTAAGGTCCTGCAAGGCATGCAGCAGAGAGTCAACAACTAGTTGAGCGAGTTCACAGTTAATAGTTCAGTAATAGTATAGTGTGAGTAGTAGTATGTTCGTTTGTTATGTCAGGTATCGTATCAGTTTCCATCGCGGCCTCCCAGGCAGGTATGCGAAGATATTAGGGGATGTTTTTCCCAAGTGTTCTAGACTAGGTTTATTTGTATCGCGGCCTACCAGGCAGGTGTGCGAAGATTAGTAAATTCCAGTTCGCGGCCTTCCTAAGGCAGGTGTGCGAAGACAGTCATAATATCGCGGCCAACCCTTGGCAGGTGTGCGAAGATCAGTTCAATAAGTGTTACTAGTCAAGTCGTATCTTATCGTTAGGTTCTATCATCCGAGTATGTACCATAAATCATCCAATCCCATTCCCACCCGGGAACCCCATGCCTTGGCTGTGTGAACTCACCTTGGGTTTGCTGGGTATGCTAAGTATGTACTCGAAGTAAATCAATCACGTCCTAAATACGTACGTATGCAAAAATCAGTTTATATCCAAAGTGTTCACGTATAGGCATAATCATAGAAGTACCAGCATGTATTCGGTATCACATAAGTTATGCGCATCACTTAACAGCAGTTAAATAATCCAGTTAACATTTGACAGAGTTAAACCATGTTACTGTGCAAAGTATACAAATTGGCGAAACACATATTGGCGAATCACATCATTGGTGAAACACATGTTTGACGAAACACATGTTTCGTCAACTACCCCTTTGGCGAATCAAAAATTCTATTTCGTCGATTATCCCTTGGCGAAACACATTCTCTGTTTCGCCAAGCTCCTATTTCGTCAAACAGCCTGTTACGTCCATAAGTCAGTTACGCCAATCACGCCAAACAGTTACAGAACTTATCTCAGAAAACCCTAATCATTCTAGAGCAGCCGTTACTCTTTACCATCAATTATCAAGCAGAAACATACGATTAATCATTTGAACATTATACTATTAACCGTACCCTACACATAACAGTTACGGAACCGACACGTAATTTACCATATCATTAGATGTTCATACAGTTATTACTAGTTCTGATTCGTGAGTTCAGGAAATCGCCATGTGGTTACATTCAAATCAGTTTCATCAAATATGCAAACGGATAGTACTACGTAAAACTCATGGAACCCTAATCATACACATGTTTCACATAAATCTAAGTAACCAACTACTTATGCATAACGAAATCAGAATCAACATATTGACATCAGGTTTATAGATCAACAGCATATGCACATCACGTATAAAGAAACCAAGGGATCAAGAAATCGATTTAGCAAACATGCAACTAACCGAGGTAGATGGTACGAAGGTTTAATCGTTCACGAGAGCTTGGGGAATACACAGGGCTGCCGTCAATTGCAGGAGCGTTCTAGGGTTCTGATTTTTGCTAAAGTGTGACAAATGAAGAGGTTACGTATAACTTATACGCGTCTAAACGTTTTGGGCCGTAACTGGGCCTCAACGAATCTGGGCCGGCGAGTTTAATCTGTTTCGCCGAAATTGAGTTGGCGAAACAGACTTGTTTCGTTGAGTATGTTCATTGGCGAATCACACTCTGATTCGTCGAGTTGGTGTATGGCGAATCACATATGATTCGTCGGGTCCTTAATGGGTTCTAACAGTTTAAGTCTAAGTTTTCTGATAAGTCACAAGTTATACATATACAACCAAACACCAAACCAAGCATACACAATTCGTTTCATTATAACACAACGTGTGCAGTTACAAGTCAAACAGTCAAAGTCAATGGTCAAGGTCAACGTGCATTAAATACAAAATGAAAGTCAAAAGTTCGAGTTGTCACATTATCCCCAACTTAAAAGAAATTTCGTCCCGAAATTTGGTACGTACTCACTGAGGAAGCTAGATAGGTTGCATCGTTCACTGGTTTTCCTGGGGTGTCACATCCTCCCCCCGTTCATCTTCCCGAAATTCCGCAGTAGTAGCTTCAGCCTCAGCAGTGGTTGCATTGGTTCCGAATAACTGGGGATACTTTTCTGTCATCTGGTCTTCGCGTTCCCAGGTGTACTCTGGGCCACGACGGGAGTTCCAACGAACTCGAACAAGAGGGATTCTCTTGCTTTTGAGGACCTTAACATCCCGGTCCGTGATTTCAACTGGCTCCTCGACGAACTGCAACCGCTCGTCGATAGTGGGTTCCTTAAAAGGAACTATGAGGGTCTCATCTGACAGGCACTTCTTCAGATTTGACACGTGAAAAACATCGTGAACTGCACCGAGTTCAGCTGGTAGGTTTAACTTGTAGGCCACTTTGCCTATTTTCTCAATGATCTCGAATGGTCCGACGTACCGCGGATTTAGTTTGCCCCATTTACCAAAACGAACCACACCCTTTGTCACACCCCAACCGATGGCGGAATCATCGGGGCGCGGCACTGAGCGAAACAGATTGTTCAGAAGTTTCCACAACAACTATCATACAATTCAGTTATATAACACGTCCCATACCGTGTCCCAAATAATAACAAGTTATCATAGAAATCAACTAAACAATATGGGAACTGTTCCGACAACTCAGATTCTTAATTATTACAAACCGAATTTAAATATCGTTTTAAGACTTCTAGACGGCTAACTGTAGACCTTACTGACTACAGGTGCCAGTACAAGATCCACAGAGGACTATGGCCCTGGAGCAGGTATGTGGACACTGTCCTAAGGTCACAGGCTCCTAGAAGCTTATTATTGCCTCGCTTCCCTAGCACGCTAGTAGCTTAAACACCTGTCACATACGTTAAAATAAAGTCAATACATATAATGTAAAGGTGAGTACACAAGTTTAATATAACATATAAAGTTCGAAAAGTTTACGCCTAACCAAGCACGTACACAAGGGCAAACGATGCATGTAAATTATCAACATGGGACCATCGATACCAACGACTTCGAGTTGACTGTCCGAGACAGTTCGCAATACATGATTACCACTGTAATCCATGCAAGTAATTGTCCTTAGCAACCCCCGTGTGAACGGGTGCTGAGTCCAAACTATAGTACTACGTTGCTAAAGCAGGCAGATAGCACTCCACGTGTAAACATAATAAACAGCAATCATCTAGTCAAGTAATACATGCAAGTAGGTTAGCGTTCAAATAGTTTGTGTCGTTTGTGAATTTGATAGATTACGTATGTAACACCCAAAAGTGCTGAAAGCAAAAAGGGATCGAGTATACTCACAGTGGTTGGTTGTGGATTGAAAGGAGCACTGAGAATAGGTTAGCCTGAATAGTTCGATAACAATACAATGAGTAATGCGGAAAAAGTGAACAGTGGAAACTGGATCGGATAGACCATTCGATCGGACGGCTGTTCGATCGAGTGGGCTGTTCGATTGGGTTAAAGTCCGTTCGAACGTCCCGTTCGATCGGCCGGCTGGCTCGATCGGCTGGTTCTTTCAAGTGGATTGTTTCTTCCTTTGATGTGAAGGATGTGTTTGTGTATGATGGTTTGTATTTTTTTGAAGTTTTTGCAGCATTACCTTTCAAGTTGGCCGATCGAACAGTCCGTTCGATCGGTTGGTCCAACCGATCGGTTAGCATTGCACACTTGGCAAATTGTCACTCGATCGGGTGGCATGCTCGATCGGGTGACATTCTAATGTTTCGAAGAGGTTTAGCGTTGAAGTGTAGTATCTCATGATTCGATGAGTAATGTTTACAATCGAGTGGCTCGATCGATCGAACAGAACCCTGTCAATATTACACCTCATGAGTTTGTGGGCCCAGATGCTAGTCGATCGATTAGCCTAGTCGACCGGCTGGCGTAGTCGTTCGGTTGGGCTGTTCGTTCGAATAGCCTAACCGTTCGGCCAGCCCCTGACCTGGTTAGTCCATCACCTAGCACTTGGTTATTTCCCGTTATTTTATTGATGTTTTAAAGATAGTTTGACCACAAGTTGAACCACCAAAATCCTCAGCCTTTACTTTACTCACTGACTCGGCTGGAATCACCCAAGCTCGGTCAGGGAGCGTTCAAGGACCTAAGTTTAACGTTTAACTCGTAATCGGTAATCTCGTGGTGAAGTCCGAATCTTGAACCATGTGTTTGTTTAGAATGATTTATAGGTCGGTTCAAGCTTCGTTTTCGCCGGTTTGAGTGTAAAAGAGTTGAAAGATTGGTGAAAACCGTCTTTCAATCCTTTTCCACCGTGAAATGTTAAGATCTTTGGAAGATTTTAGGTTGTTTGTGTGGAAATCGGTTAGATTCAAGCTATTCAGGTCGGATTGATGTCAATCTTAGTGTTCTTCAAGAACACCATGATGACATCACCCAAGAATGCTTAGATCTTTGTGATTTCACGGTTGGAATTCAGATTTTGAAAGATAGAAAGATGGAGAATCGATCAAGGATCAAAAACGTACAAAGATTGGAGTAAAATACTTACAGGTTTGAGAGAAATCTGAGAAATGGCGAGAATAGAAGGCTGGTCGGTCAGAGCTTTTCCAAAAGTGGAAAGCTTGACAAGGACAGCCCTATTTATAGGCTTCCAAAAGTGGAAAGGGGTTAGCTGATCGAACAGCATCCCTGATCGAGCGGCTGCCCGATCGAACAGCCTGTTCGATCGGCTAGCCTGTTCGATCAGATTGCCCTGTCCGATCGGCTTGCCTGGTTTTGAGTGTTTCGCGACGATTTTTGATATTTCGATTTCGATAGATTGAGGAGTAGAGTAGGATAGAGTTTCTATTCAAATTACTTTCAGTCCCAACTACTATATCTAACATACAAGCATCCTTACAACCTATTTTCAAGTCGGTTTCGATTGTGTTTGATTATCCTTCGAGTCTCGATTGATTTGATTGATTCACCACACTCTTTAACATAAAAGTAACATGCACAAGTAACACGTAAGGCACACACACACGTATAAAAGCATTAAAATTATCCACACTTGAGTTCGATGATTGATTTGATTAGCTTGATTATTGATTGACTAGCTTTATTGCATTGTTACTTCCTATCATTCACAGTCGGTCGTTGATTCACAGTTCGATTATCGGCCGATTAGTTTGATTATACAACACTTACTCCACATAATATGAAAATCAAAATGAAACTAAAATGAAATTAATCTTTATTGATCTTTAATTCCAATAACAGTCAACTCTTGACTTTGACTTTGACTTTTGGGAAAACACGGGGTGTTACAGTCTCCCCTCCTTTAGGGAATTTCGTCCCGAAATTTGGCCGAGAACCGTACATCGCCGTGTGCTTTTACCAATTTGATGCTTCAGATCTATCTGAACAACTGCGGGTACTTGGCCTTCATGTCACTTTCGAGTTCCCAAGTGAACTCCGCGCCTCGTTTGCCTTCCCATCGTACTTTTACAATAGGAATGCGAGAGCGTCTGAGTTGCTTGGTCTGTCGGTCCATGATTTCGACAGGCTTTTCCACGAAGTGTAGCGTCTCATTGACCTGAAGATCGTCGAGTGGTATTATTGCGTCGTGGTCGGCTACGCATTTTCGAAGGTTTGAAATATGGAAAGTCGGGTGGACATTGCTGAGTTCCTCCGGTAATTCGAGTTTGTAGGCAACTTTACCGATCCTTTCCAGAATCTTAAAAGGTCCAACAAATCGAGGCGCAAGTTTCCCTCTTTTGCCGAATCGGACTACTCCCTTCCAAGGTGATACCTTTAGGAGTACGTAGTCGCCAACTGCAAATTCGCGGGGCTTGCGTCGTTTATCGGCGTACATCTTTTGTCTGTCCCGGGCCTTCACCAAATTTTCCCTTATCTGGTGGATCTTGTCAGTCGTTTCTTGCAGAATCTCGGGCCCAGTCAATTGTGAATGACCGACCTCGTGCCATACAATAGGCGAGCGACATCTCCTACCATACAAGGCTTCGAAAGGTGCCATTTCGATGCTGGAGTGATAGCTATTATTGTACGAAAATTCGACCAACGGTAGGTGTTTGCTCCAACTACCACCAAAATCGATAACACACGCACGGAGCATGTCTTCAATAGTACGAATCGTTCTTTCAGTCTGCCCGTCGGTTTGCGGGTGGAATGCGGTACTCAAATTCAGCGTCGTACCAAGAGCTGCTTGAAAAGTTTCCCACAATCTCGATGTAAACCGAGCATCGCGATCAGAAATGATGTCTCGAGGCGTACCATGATTCTTAATGATCTCGTCGGTGTAGATTTGGGCTAACTTGGCCACCTTATAGTCTTCTCGTATTGGAAGAAAGTGGGCTGATTTGGTTAGACGGTCGACTATAACCCAAATACTGTCGTGACCTGATGGCGTGGTCGGAAGCTTAGTTATGAAATCCATAGCTATGCTTTCCCACTTCCATACGGGTATCGGCGGTTGTTCGAGTAAGCCTGAAGGTCTTTGGTGTTCAGCCTTGACTCTTGCACAGGTTAAACAGCTACCAACATATAGAGCAATATCCCTTTTCATCCCAGGCCACCAGTACTTGTAGCGAAGGTCCTGGTACATTTTGTCCGCACCGGGATGAATGGAATATCGGGATTTGTGGGCTTCGTTCATGATGATCTTTCGCAAATCTGTCCTCCTCGGAACCCAGATTCGGTCTAGATAATAGAATATCCCGTTGGCTTTGCTCACGAGCTGAGTTCCATCGTGATAGATTCGTTCTTTCTTCAACGTACGCTCGTTAAGGCAAGCGTGTTGTGCTTCGCGGATGAGAGCTTCGAGGTTATACTGAGCCTGGATGTTTCGAACACCTATCACGTAATTCTTTCTGCTGAGGGCGTCTGCAACTACATTCGCCTTGCCTGGGTGATAACGGATCTCACAGTCGTAATCGTTGAGAAGTTCTACCCATCGGCGTTGACGCATATTGAGTTCTCTCTGGTTAAAGATATGTTGTAGGCTCTTGTGATCGGTGAAGATCGTACACCTTGTACCATACAGGTAGTGTCGCCAAATCTTTAAGGCAAAGACAACTGCGCCTAGCTCAAGGTCATGGGTTGTATAGTTCTTCTCGTGGATTTTGAGCTGTCGAGATGCGTAAGCTATAACCTTGTCTCGTTGCATGAGAACACAGCCAAGTCCAAGGTTTGAAGCATCACAATAGACAACGAAGTCATCGCTTCCGTTCGGCAGTGTAAGAACTGGTGCATGGCACAGCATGCGTTTGAGGGTTTGGAAAGCAGTCTCCTGCGCGGTTCCCCACACAAAAGGCTTGTCTTTATGAGTAAGGGAGGTAAGCGGTACAGCAATCTTTGAGAACCCTTCGATGAATCGTCGGTAGTAACCAGCTAATCCGAGAAAAGAGCGAACTTCTGACGGATTCTTTGGCGTAACCCATCCCTTGACTGCCTCAATCTTTGCAGGATCAACGTGTATACCCCGACTATTCACAATGTGACCCAGAAATTGAACCTCCTCCAACCAGAACTCACACTTGGAGAACTTGGCGTAGAGTTGATTTCCCTGAAGCAACTCGAGAACCAATCGCAAATGCTGCGCATGTTCGGCCCTCGATCTAGAATAGATCAGGACATCGTCGATAAATACAATGACGAAACGGTCTAAGAACGGTTTACACACGCGATTCATCAGATCCATGAAGACCGCGGGTGCGTTGGTTAAACCAAAAGGCATGACAACAAATTCGTAGTGGCCGTATCGGGTTCGAAAAGCGGTTTTGGGTATGTCTTCCTCTTGAATCCGCAACTGATGGTAGCCTGAACGTAGATCAATCTTGGAGAAACACTGAGCACCTTGTAGTTGGTCAAACAGATCATCGATTCTTGGTAAGGGGTATCGGTTCTTGATGGTCAGCTTGTTCAATTCCCGGTAATCGATGCACATTCGGAACGACCCGTCCTTCTTTTTGACGAAAAGGACTGGTGCGCCCCATGGAGAAGTGCTCGGGCGAATGAAGCCTTTTTCAAGTAACTCTTGGAGTTGGTTTGAGAGTTCTCGCATCTCAGATGGAGCGAGTCGATACGGAGCTTTGGCCACTGGGTTGGCTCCTGGAATAAGGTCGATTCGAAAGTCGATATCACGACTTGGAGGTAATCCAGGAAGATCATCAGGGAACACCTGAGGAAATTCTCGGACAACGGGAACATCCTTGACTTCAACTTTCCTTTTCTTGTCCGTCTCTGCTACAACAATGTTGGCCAAGAAGGCTCGATATTCCTTGCGGAGATATTTGCGAGCTTGAAGACATGACATGAGCTTGAGATCTTTTGCAGTAGTTTCACCATAAACACGTAGAATATCACCACTAGCTAGCACAAAACGAATCATCTTATCGGAACACACAACTTCAGCATGGTTTTCACGAAGAAAGTCCATGCCTACTATGACATCGAAACTTCCGAGCTGCATTGGAATGAGATTAATTGGAAATATATGATTGTTGAGCTCGAGAGTACAATCACGGAGCACAGAATTGACAGCAATGGTTCTTCCGGTAGCGACTTCTACTTCGAAGGGTGACGAAAGATAAGAGCGCTTACGTCTAAGAAGCTTCTCAAATTCAAATGACACAAAGCAGTTATCGGCTCCAGTATCAAACAAACATGATGCATATATACCATTCACGAGGAACGTACCATTGACCACGTTGTTGTCAGCTTGAGCCTGGCGTGCGTTGATGTTGAAAGTTCTGGCGTGAGCGGCTTGTTGTTGAGGCTGCTGTTGTTGTTGCTGGGGTTGTTGAGCTTCTTGTTTCACCACTCTGTTCGGGCACCGGTTTGCGAAGTGGTTAGGGTCACCACATACAAAGCAGGTCCGAACATTGTTTGCCGGGGCCTGTGCAGCTTGAGGAGCTTGAGGAGCTTGAGGAGCAGGTAGCAGGGCTTGGTTAACAGCGGCTTGAGCTTGCGTTTGACGAGGACCATAGCGGCAATTCGCAGTGAAATGCCCGTAAACGTTGCAGTGGGCACAGTAACGGCAGGCCACACCCACCGGGTGATGATAAGAACATGTAGCACAGAGTGGGTGGGGGCCGGTGTACGCACGCTTAGCCGGCGGCGCATTGATCACTGGCGCAGTGCGCTGTGGTTGTTGCTGTTGTGGCGGTACTGACTGAAGAGGAGCAGCATTGGTTGCGGCGGCGCAACTCTTGTTCTTCTTTCTTCTTCTCGAGGACTTGGAGGCTTGAGCAGCAGGGTTGTCGGTTGATGCGGCAGTAACTTGATGCAACGACTTGGATGGCTTATCCCAGACACCAGCCTTAACTCGCTTGTCGTTAATCTCGGCAGCGAGTAGGTAGGTTTCCTCGATTGATGCGGGTTTGGCGGCGAACACAAAATCTGCAACACAATCCGGAAGAGCACGGATGTATTTCTTGATGGTCATCTCGGGAGTCTTGACCTGGTCTGGACAGATAATGCTCAGTTGTTTGAAACGGGCGGTGAGACCAGCGTTGTCGCCCTCCTTCTGCTTGATGGTCCAGAACTCATCCTCCAACTTTTGGCGTTCGTGGGGAGGACAGAACTCGTCCAGCATGATAGCCTTCAGTTCCTCCCACGTCAGCTCGTAGGCAGCGTCGTTCCCGCGCTTATTCCTTTCGGCTGTCCACCAGTCCAATGCCCGCGACTGGAAGACACCGGTAGCATTGAGAGTTCGAAGATGATCCGGGCATCCGCTTTGACGAAGGGTAACTTCCACAGAGTCAAACCAGTGAAATAAGCCTGTAGGGCCCTCTTCACCGGTGAACTCCTTCGGTCCACACGCCTTAAATTGCTTGAAACTGAACGGAGCCTTGCTGGATTCAGTGAGGGTTCGGGATTCTTCCGACGACTTGCTTGTGTTTTCGTACACCTCACTGACAGCTTTCGCTACAGACCTTGAGATGAGCTTGGCGAGACGTCGGTCTCTCTTTTCCTGACGGGAAAGGTTTTGGCGAGTTCTTGATGATGACGACATGGTCTGCAATAGACATCGCCATAGGGCTCAACACAACGAATTCGAATCTCACTCGTCTTAGTTTACTAAAGCTTAGAATCACGTCGCATCTCACGTCACGTAACACATATAAACACATAAGCACATAATCATAGAGGCACATAAGCACAGAAGCAATTAGAGCACATAAGCAATTAAGCAAATAGAGCACTTAATTTCCTAAACACGTACGCACTTTTATCACAGAGGCTGTCAGAAAACAGAAACCTATAACCACAAGTCAAGTGTCGTTCGTTTTGCATATCGGATAGCATCACATTGTATCGTTTAACTTAGTCGTATAGCGTAGCATAGCACACTGGTTTCGTTTAGATCACATCAACAGGGATTTGAATCGGGATAGGATAGCAACAAAAGTCACGCAGATTGATAACAAATGGAGCAATCAACGAATCTTAAAACACGTAAACAGGTAAATCATATAAAATCAACAAAGCAACACTCAAAATCGGAAAATGGATTGTCTGCGGCTACTAGACTTTGACTAACCATGGCAATTTAACTATTCACAGTTGACTTGTCGTCACTTTCGACTCTAGGGGACATGTTTCTGCCTCGATTCTTGGGCATTATGCATGCGCATTCTAGGCCATACTCGTGAGTTCAGGTCATTGGAGTCCGTCAATTGCCTTGGCGAGATAAAATAAAGTTGGAATAACTGCCAAGGTTAGGGTTTCACCCCTAGCTCAGCAATTTCTTCCTTGTTTTAAGAAAAATTTAGAGGAAAGTTTTCATCAAATTACGGGTTTCAGCCCTGATTTGGTATAACTCTCCCCCGTTTGTTGATAGAAATTTGCACAAAGTAATTGGCAAAATTTGTAATTTAGGCAGGAATTCGCGGGTTTCACTCCTAATCCCGTCCAAATTACAAAATTTGGCTCGGAGTTCGGATGTAATGATAGAATAGAAGGAAACAACATAAAATAAGCACGTAATCTTGGTCTCTTGGTTCCTAGCTATAGTCTAGGTCTCTAAGACAGCGATCCGGACTAGATCGTGTCTAACCTAATTCCCTATAGTTGTGGCTCTGATACCAATCTGTCACACCCCAACCGATGGCGGAATCATCGGGGCGCGGCACTGAGCGAAACAGATTGTTCAGAAGTTTCCACAACAACTATCATACAATTCAGTTATATAACACGTCCCATACCGTGTCCCAAATAATAACAAGTTATCATAGAAATCAACTAAACAATATGGGAACTGTTCCGACAACTCAGATTCTTAATTATTACAAACCGAATTTAAATATCGTTTTAAGACTTCTAGACGGCTAACTGTAGACCTTACTGACTACAGGTGCCAGTACAAGATCCACAGAGGACTATGGCCCTGGAGCAGGTATGTGGACACTGTCCTAAGGTCACAGGCTCCTAGAAGCTTATTATTGCCTCGCTTCCCTAGCACGCTAGTAGCTTAAACACCTGTCACATACGTTAAAATAAAGTCAATACATATAATGTAAAGGTGAGTACACAAGTTTAATATAGCATATAAAGTTCGAAAAGTTTACGCCTAACCAAGCACGTACACAAGGGCAAACGATGCATGTAAATTATCAACATGGGACCATCGATACCAACGACTTCGAGTTGACTGTCCGAGACAGTTCGCAATACATGATTACCACTGTAATCCATGCAAGTAATTGTCCTTAGCAACCCCCGTGTGAAAGGGTGCTGAGTCCAAACTATAGTACTACGTTGCTAAAGCAGGCAGATAGCACTCCACGTGTAAACATAATAAACAGCAATCATCTAGTCAAGTAATACATGCAAGTAGGTTAGCGTTCAAATAGTTTGTGTCGTTTGTGAATTTGATAGATTACGTATGTAACACCCAAAAGTGCTGAAAGCAAAAAGGGATCGAGTATACTCACAGTGGTTGGTTGTGGATTGAAAGGAGCACTGAGAATAGGTTAGCCTGAATAGTTCGATAACAATACAATGAGTAATGCGGAAAAAGTGAACAGTGGAAACTGGATCGGATAGACCATTCGATCGGACGGCTGTTCGATCGAGTGGGCTGTTCGATTGGGTTAAAGTCCGTTCGAACGTCCCGTTCGATCGGCCGGCTGGCTCGATCGGCTGGTTCTTTCAAGTGGATTGTTTCTTCCTTTGATGTGAAGGATGTGTTTGTGTATGATGGTTTGTATTTTTTTGAAGTTTTTGCAGCATTACCTTTCAAGTTGGCCGATCGAACAGTCCGTTCGATCGGTTGGTCCAACCGATCGGTTAGCATTGCACACTTGGCAAATTGTCACTCGATCGGGTGGCATGCTCGATCGGGTGACATTCCAATGTTTCGAAGAGGTTTAGCGTTGAAGTGTAGTATCTCATGATTCGATGAGTAATGTTTACAATCGAGTGGCTCGATCGATCGAACAGAACCCTGTCAATATTACACCTCATGAGTTTGTGGGCCCAGATGCTAGTCGATCGATTAGCCTAGTCGACCGGCTGGCGTAGTCGTTCGGTTGGGCTGTTCGTTCGAATAGCCTAACCGTTCGGCCAGCCCCTGACCTGGTTAGTCCATCACCTAGCACTTGGTTATTTCCCGTTATTTTATTGATGTTTTAAAGATAGTTTGACCACAAGTTGAACCACCAAAATCCTCAGCCTTTACTTTACTCACTGACTCGGCTGGAATCACCCAAGCTCGGTCAGGGAGCGTTCAAGGACCTAAGTTTAACGTTTAACTCGTAATCGGTAATCTCGTGGTGAAGTCCGAATCTTGAACCATGTGTTTGTTTAGAATGATTTATAGGTCGGTTCAAGCTTCGTTTTCGCCGGTTTGAGTGTAAAAGAGTTGAAAGATTGGTGAAAACCGTCTTTCAATCCTTTTCCACCGTGAAATGTTAAGATCTTTGGAAGATTTTAGGTTGTTTGTGTGGAAATCGGTTAGATTCAAGCTATTCAGGTCGGATTGATGTCAATCTTAGTGTTCTTCAAGAACACCATGATGACATCACCCAAGAATGCTTAGATCTTTGTGATTTCACGGTTGGAATTCAGATTTTGAAAGATAGAAAGATGGAGAATCGATCAAGGATCAAAAACGTACAAAGATTGGAGTAAAATACTTACAGGTTTGAGAGAAATCTGAGAAATGGCGAGAATAGAAGGCTGGTCGGTCAGAGCTTTTCCAAAAGTGGAAAGCTTGACAAGGACAGCCCTATTTATAGGCTTCCAAAAGTGGAAAGGGGTTAGCTGATCGAACAGCATCCCTGATCGAGCGGCTGCCCGATCGAACAGCCTGTTCGATCGGCTAGCCTGTTCGATCAGATTGCCCTGTCCGATCGGCTTGCCTGGTTTTGAGTGTTTCGCGACGATTTTTGATATTTCGATTTCGATAGATTGAGGAGTAGAGTAGGATAGAGTTTCTATTCAAATTACTTTCAGTCCCAACTACTATATCTAACATACAAGCATCCTTACAACCTATTTTCAAGTCGGTTTCGATTGTGTTTGATTATCCTTCGAGTCTCGATTGATTTGATTGATTCACCACACTCTTTAACATAAAAGTAACATGCACAAGTAACACGTAAGGCACACACACACGTATAAAAGCATTAAAATTATCCACACTTGAGTTCGATGATTGATTTGATTAGCTTGATTATTGATTGACTAGCTTTATTGCATTGTTACTTCCTATCATTCACAGTCGGTCGTTGATTCACAGTTCGATTATCGGCCGATTAGTTTGATTATACAACACTTACTCCACATAATATGAAAATCAAAATGAAACTAAAATGAAATTAATCTTTATTGATCTTTAATTCCAATAACAGTCAACTCTTGACTTTGACTTTGACTTTTGGGAAAACACGGGGTGTTACACCCTTCCAGGGTGAGACTTTAAGTAATACTCGGTCCCCGACCTGAAATTCCAATGGCTTCCTACGCTTATCCGCGTAGGCTTTCTGACGGTCGCGTGCTGCCGCCATGCGTTCTCATATCTGTGCAATCTTTTCTGTGGCGTCCACTACAATCTCTAGACCCGTGATCTGACTATCCCCCACCTCTGCCCAACAGAGAGGTGACCGGCATTTACGCCCGTACAATGCCTCGAATGGTGCGGCTTGTATGCTGGTGTGATAGCTGTTATTGTATGAGAACTCCACCAAAGGGAGATGCTTTTCCCAACCGTTGCCGAAATCAATAACACATGCCCGAAGCATGTCTTCAAGAGTTTGGATCGTTCGCTCAGACTGCCCATCCGTCTGAGGGTGATACGCTGTGCTCATGTCTAACCGTGAGCCGAAAGATTTGTGCATCGCTTGCCATAGCTCTGACGTGAATCGTGCATCCCGATCCGAAATGATGGAGGTGGGCACCCCGTGTCTTGAAACAACTTCTTTAAGGTAGATGTCTGCGAGAGTGGAGAACTTATCCGTTTCCTTTATAGCCAGGAAGTGTGCAGACTTGGTGAGTCGATCCACGATCACCCATATGGTATCATTCCGCCGCTGGGATCTAGGTAAGCCCGTAACGAAATCCATGGAAATTTCTTCCCATTTCCATTGCGGTATCTTAGGTTGTTGAAGTAGGCCCGCTGGTTTCTGATACTCCACTTTGACTTTTGCACATGTCAAACACTTGCGGACGTAAGTAGCGATGTGGGCCTTCATACTAGGCCACCAGTATGTAGTTCTGATGTCGTGGTACATTTTATCCGCCCCTGGATGTACCAAGTAGCGGGACTTGTGAGCTTCATCCATTACCAGCTCGCGTAAACCGCCAAAAAGTGGGACCCAAATATGCCCCGTTACATAGTAGGCGCCGTCTTCCTTTTGTTCCATTCGTTGCCTTGAGCCGCGTAAGGCTTCAGCTTTGACGTTTTCGGGTTTCAATGCTTCTATCTGAGCAGTTCGTATCTGTGCAGGAAGATCAGACTGTATAGTGAGCTGCAAAGCTCGTACACGCCTAGGTTAAGTGTCTTTCCGACTGAGGGCATCTGCCACAACATTGGCCTTGCGTGGATGGTACTTGATGGCGCATTCGTAATCGTTCAGTAGTTCGACCCATCTTCGTTGACGCATGTTCAAATCCTTTTGCTTAAGGATATGCTCGAGACTCCTGTGATCGGTGTAAATCGTGCACCTGGTACCGCACAGGTAGTGTCGCCATATCTTAAGCGCGAAAACAACAGCTCCCAGCTCTAAATCGTGCGTCGTGTAGTTCCGTTCGTGAACCTTGAGTTGACGAGAAGCGTAAGCAATAACCTTATCCCGTTGCATCAATACGCAACCAAGACCCTGTATCGATGCGTCACAATAAACCACGAAGTCATCTGTGCCCTCCGGCAATGAGAGAATAGGTGCGCTGCAAAGCCTATCCTTTAGGTACTGAAAAGCGGTTTCTTAGGAATCTCCCCAACGGTAGGTGACACCTTTCTGTGTCAGTAGTGTGAGCGGCTGTGCGATCTTGGAGAAGTCTTTGATAAACCGTCTGTAGTAACCCGCCAAACCCAAGAATTGGCGTATTTCCGTTGGTGTACGCGGTGTAGGCCAGTTCCTTATCGAATCTACCTTGGATGGATCGACATGAATCCCATCCCTGTTCACCACATGGCCTAAGAAGTGGACTTCGCGAAGCCAGAAGTCGCATTTGAAAACTTGGCGTACAATTGCTCCTTTGGAAGAAGTTCCAAAATCAATCGTAGGTGATGTTCGTGCTCCTCTTGACTCTTGGAGTAAATCAGAATGTCGTCGATGAAGACAATCACAAACCTGTCCAAGTAGGGCTTGCACACCCTGTTCATCAGATCCATAAATACGGCAGGCGCATTTGTTAACCCAAATGGCATGACAAGAAACTCGTAGTGACCGTAACGAGTTCTGAAAGCGGTTTTGGAGACGTCCTCATCCCGGACTCTCAGCTGATGATACCCTGACCTCAAGTCTATCTTCGAGTAGTAACTCGACCCCTGCAACTGGTCGAATAAGTCGTCGATACGCGGAAGAGGATAACGGTTCTTCACCGTCACCTTGTTCAGTTCACGGTAGTCAATGCACATCCTGAAAGTGCCATCCTTCTTTTTCACGAAAAGTACTGGAGCTCCCCAAGGCGAAGAGCTTGGACGAATAAAGCCCTTTTCCAAGATCTCTTGTAACTGCTTCGACAGTTCTTCCAGTTCAGTTGGAGCTAAACGATACGGTGCGCGGGCTATTGGTGCTGCTCCAGGAGCTAACTCAATCTGGAATTCGACTTGGCGGTGAGGCGGTAAACCGGGTAAATCTTCAGGAAACACCTGAGGGAAGTCACGTACGACTGGAATATCCTCCAGCTTCTTTTCCTTTGCTGATGCGTCAGTGACAAGTGCCAGAATTGCAGTATGCCCCTTTCGTAAGCATTTCTGCGCTTTTAAGAAAGAGATGATGCCAACCACAGCACCACTCTTGTCGCCTTGAACTTCGAGAGGTTCCTGACTAGAGCGAGGAATACGGATGATCTTTTCCTTGCATAAAATTTCTGCGTGATGTTGGGATAACCAATCCATACCAATGACGACGTCGAAACTACCCAAAACTATGGGTATAAGATCGATCGAAAAGGTGTGACCAGCTAGAGCGATGCTACAACCCTTGATTACATGTGCGGCTTCTACCCTTTTACCGTTTGCTAACTCTACGACATGTTTGGTGTTTAGGGGTGTTGGTGTACGTTTTAACAATTTACTCATTTTCATGGACATATAACTTGTATCAGCACCCGAGTCAAATAAGACAGTAACATAAATATCGTCGAGAAGAAACTTACCCATAACCACATTGGGATCATTCACTGCGTCACCCCGACCTAGCACAAAAGCACGACCCCGAGCTTCGTTGCCATTGTTGTTGTTGTTGTTTCCCCCGTTGTTGTTCCCGTTGCCCTGGTTATTGTTGTTGTTGCGATTCTGGTTCTGGTTCAATTGAGGGCAATCACGTTTGTAGTGGCCTTCAGCCCCACACTGGAAACATCCCCGGTTCCCACGCTGTGGCTGCTGCTGCTGGTTCTGTGGAACTGGCGGTGGGAGTTGCTGGTTCTGATTTGTTGGCCGTGAGCTTCTACAATCCTTAGCCTCATGACCCGGCTTGAGGCATCTTTGACAACGTTCCCTGCGGCATCTTCCACTGTGGTGTTTGTTGCACCTATTACACCACGGGTGAATTCCCCGATATCCACTCTGCCCCTGACTGCCCGATGATTGCTGATTCGGACTTTGGTAGTCGTTGGTGCGACGCTGCTGTGCTTGAGACTGAACAGAAACTGATCCCTTGCTGGAATCCCCATCCCACTTTCTTTTGTTCTCGCTGGGCGTGGCAGAAGTAGTAGCTGGAGTAGTAGTGGCAGTAGTGGTAGCACTGATGTGTTTTGGCAGCTTGTTCTGATCTACTGCCTGATCGGTGAGTCGGTGGGCAAGACGCTGAATGTCTTGGATATTGTTGAGGTTAGCCGACGTCACGTGGCTCTGAATCTCTAGCGCAAGCCCCTTGAGATACAACTCAATGCGCTTAACTGGAGGGTCCACCATCGTTGGACATAAGATGGCCAGTTCATTTGACCGTTTCGTATAAGCCTCAATCTCTGACCCCGTCATCTTCAAGTGGTATATGTCACACCCCAACCAATGGCGGAAACATCGGGATGAGACGAAGTGTGAAGATTGCTAGAGACATCATAACGCTATTTGTGACAATATTTAGAAAATCCAAATTTCATTTCATTTCATAACTTCAAATAGTCAACATTACAAGAAATTCAAATACGACAAGTTTAACAAAACAACATGATAACATAACAAAATTTTGATACAACATTTTAAACCCTAACGTCTATATGTGTATTTAGGCATCAACGCTATCTCTTTTCTTAGCATCGTCATCAACCTGTAACATGTTTAAAAATACAATTCAATGCAAAAGCAAAGGCGAGTATACAAGTTTGGTACGTACATAGCACAAGTTAAAAAGTGTGATCAATTCCTCATGGCAAGCATATGATTCAAGATAAACCTTAAATATGGCATGTGTCTAACATATCAAACCAAGAAAACGCAATATGCTCAAGACATAACCTCAAGTTTACGGGCGGGTCGTTAATCCTATAGCGCTACATATGTCAAGGTTTGGCTCGTACGAAGTTAATGATAAGTTCAACACATAAGAATAACCCAAGTTTAAAGTATCAAGTCATCACGTATACAAGCATGTTATAGGAACGTTCATGTGTTTAACAAAGTGTTCATGTGTAAGTTAATAGGTAAACATGTTACACCCCAAAAGTGGTAAAAGTAAAAAGGGGGAAATACGAGCATACTCACAGTAGATGCGTTTGTGATTCCTTGTAAAGTAACGCACGGGTAAAAGATTGGGAAATCCAATGGACGAATAGGATTACCCTAGATATGAAATAACGCAATAACGATCTAATTAATATTTATGAGTTAGATATTACTCCAAATAAATATACGTAATGAAAACCATTGTTATGCAATTAAAAGATACACTAGAGATAAATCAGTAACAAAAATGAAATTGTCATCTATCTCGTGAATAAGTTTGATAATCAGAAAAACGTTTGTTATATTCGATTTGTTTACACTTTGGTGTCTCTCCCTTGAAAATTGCAAAACTAACTTTGGTATAAACAAAATAATAAAAGTAAAGGAAAATAATAATATAAAGTTAGTTTAGTAAACCATATGATAATAAGTTGTAAAATGCCTTATAATTAAAACTCATTCAACTAATACATGTGTGGGTTATATCGTGCAAATTTCATAACCTTAAAGTATATTATATTATATTACAATATAACTTACTAATTCATAAAAACAAACTGGTTGAGTTGGTTTTGACAAAAAAAGGTTTTAAATTAAAGTAAGGAAGAAGGGAATTAATTGTATATAACTGAATAAAGGAACTTCATGTTATCCTCTTTAACAAGCGAACCGAACATACTGTTTATATATATATATATTCCTTGTTATTGATTTCCAAAAAGTAGCTCATCTTTTTCATTCCAAAAGCAACGAAAGAATCATGAAACAAGTTTCATTTTATGATTCCATTATAGTTTCATATAAGTATTTTCTATTTAACTTCAAATTATAGTAAGAACATAACACACAGGGAGGAGATGTAACTGTATTGGGATCTTAAATATGATCCGATATCTACTGTAAAAGAAGGTATAGTACGAAAATAAGGGAAAGTATACCGAAACGATAAGGGATCCCCATGATGATTTTCCGGCGTCTTTGGTTGTTCTCCGTTCACTGGCAGCTTCGATACGTCTTCCGTCGATCTCCGGCGAGAACTCCGATGAACTTGAACCGAGAACAAACAAGACTGATGTTGACCGGGTTAACTGGAGTCGACTGAACAATGAACCAAACATCGGATCTGAACCGTGACTGAACCCGAGTCTGAACTTCGAACCGAACTGGGTTGAACCGAAGCCGTCTGTACTGACCCAGACCCTGTACCTGAGTCGAACCAGACTCGAGACCAAAACAAGCTCTGACCCGAACCCGGAACAATCTTGAAACATGAACCGCCGCCTCTGCCGTCTTGTCACCACGCCGCCACAGTTATTAGTTCCGACGGTTGGCTACCGTCGTGCACCACCACCTCCGCTGTTACGCGTCCCGTCGTTGTTGCTGCCGTTTAACATCAGAAAAAGCTGCCGCCGTACATCGTGTGCCACCACCACCACTCGGTGGTGGTCGGCCATAAGATCAACGGAGAGAGAGAGAGTGACGAGCGAGAGTGGGGGTGTTACAATGAAGGAGAAGGGCTGTGGTGTTTGTCGTGTGACCTGTCGTCGGAGAACCGGCCGGAATCTGCGCCGGTCGCCGGAGGAGCAAGAGAGAAGGGAAGGAAGGGGGTCATTAAGTCTGACTATATAGAAGTTGTCGCTGGCAACTGTTTGGGCGGTAAACTTGTAAGGAATTTGAAGTTTATATATTTAAAACATCTTTTTTTTTTGGAACTTGAGATACACGTGATGAGTGTAACTCATATACATCATTGCTTTGTTGTTTTCCATTATCCCCATGAGCCTTTTAAGCTATGCTTTAATTTTTCATTTAGTTAAATAAACCAATTTATCACCTTAACTAAAAATAACTTGACTAAGTTAGTTTGTATGAACTAACTTTAAAGTTCAACGAGACTAATTCGATTAAAATAAATACTTTTAAATTGCAAAATTAATTAATTTAATTAATTAAAAATGAATAAATAATCATATTTATTATGAATTAAATTAAAGATAAAAGATTTTTTTTTGACGATACAACGGATTATAATTTTGAAAGAGGCAAGCTTCTAAAAATAGATTTTTAAGACTCAATTTCTAAATTAGGAAAGTTATGAAAACGCGGAGCGTTACAGTCTCCCCTCCTTTAGGAAATTTCGTCCCGAAATTTATTCAAGAGGAAGACTCGAAAGGGTTTTTTTTTTTTTTTGGTAAACCAAAGAGGATTGTTTAAAATTGAGGCTTTGGAGTTTGATACAAAGGAGAATAATTGAGGCATAAGGGTGAACGATTAATCTAATAAATGATTATGAGTATAAGAATAACATAAGTATCGGATAGACAAAACTATCGTGCTAAGAATGAAGTCTATTCAGGGATAATCGGATATAATGCATTTGTAAGTTGTTTAAAGTTTGAATTAGGTCCAAAAAGGTCTGCAAAACACCGAATTTCTGATGGCACGTTTTACGAAAGTTTGGTAATATGGTGGAAACACTTATGTATAGGAAGTACTAGCGGCGTATCCACCATGTTTTGACCATATTACGTCTGTTTCGTATTCGGTGTCAAGTTACGTTCCGTGTCTTACCATACACAGTAGTACACTCTATAATTTTCATACGCCTATCACTATAATCCCGTGTGCACCCGCGATTATTTTAATCGTCGCATGATCCGCATAGCTTGTACTAGTTGTGTATGAATCAGGGTATACATAATTTAGAACAAGATAAGAATGTGTACGTTTAAGAATATAGTATATAAGCAAGTCCATGCTTAAGTATGTATGGGACCCACGTAATCGAATCTCTCGGATTACGCTCGCGTACAAGTACGAATGTATGAATCACGAGTATAAATGGAAGTATGAGCATAAGTTTAAGTATGAATATGCATGTAAGTATGAGTGTAAACATAAAACGTATAAGTAGTATGTGTATAAGTATAAGCATAAAATGTATGAATATAAGTGTAACGAAGTTGTACAAGTGTAAATGAAAACATAAAATGCCTAAATCATGAATATGAATTTAGTATAAACATGAATGAAGTACAACGTAAATGTATAATTGTGAGTGTATGTATAAATGTGAAACGTATGAATTTTGAATCATGAGTATAACACAAAGGTGTAAGTGTGAACATAAGTAAGGGCATAAAATGTATAACTATGGATGTAGGAAATAATAATTTTGTTTATACTATAAATCGAAATGCACGAGTTTATGCGTGTAAAAGATCGAAAGTTTCGAGTATGAAAGAGAAAGGGAACGAGTGACACGCGTGAGATTGTTGTGAGATAATGACTAAAACGTGTAAAATGGTATGCATATATAGTTGTTTGCGCAAAATGTGAAGTTAAAATAGATTGGCTTGTCACGAAATATAGACTCTAGTTTGTGAACATAAAGGGAGTATAAAACGTCAATTGGTTATGTGGTAAGTACTTTGTAAAGGAATGGAAATGCTACTGCGGTTTTAAAAGAGTTTACATAAGTTGAAAATTTGTCGGTTCTTATGAAGTTTCCTTGCCCACATGTTTTGAATTTAATTGACGTATCGAGTGAGGTTTTGAAAAAGTTTTAGAGATTAATAAGTTTGCATCGTTTTAAGTAACTTTGTGTTAGAAAATTTTGAAACTTACAGCTTCTTGTGGAAAAGCTGATCCTTAGAAAAAGGAATTTTTGTAAATGATTGAATAATGTTGATAATATTTTATAGGTGTGTGCGAAAAAGTTGATTTGATTCTCAATTGAGAATAACAATCTCTAGTTTAATGGTGTGAGGAGCGTGCTTCAATGTTTACGTTGATTGGTGAATTTGTGGGCAACGGATTTATTAACCGACTAGGCTGGCAAGTAGTATTTCGTGAAATTTTGAAAATCAAGTAACACACGTTTATGGTAACATTAAAATTTTTGTGTATGTGAGTGATGTGAAATTAGATTATAGAATAAGAGGTACGTTTAAATAAATGAAGCATTTGAAATACATGATAAATGATTTAGGTATAAACATGATCGTGTTTACATAATATAGCCTATTAAAAGAAAGCGTTGGTAACGATCACCTAGGTAAGGGAATCACCCCAAATCCGTTGGTGAGGTCGTTGTAAGATGAGAAAAGAAGCGGAGTTAATCGTCAAGGTAAGGAAATCACTCCTATCTCGATGATATGTCTCTGCTCGTTGTTTACAAAAGCGTAAATAAAATTACATGAAATCATGCATGCTAATAATGTATAAGCGTATGAAAAGTAAGAGTATGATGTTGCGCAAAAATGAAATCTCGAAAAATTGTTCAAAATTGACAAAAGATCGAAAATAATAAAGCGTGAGTTTGATAAAAAGGAAACTCGGATGGTTCCAAAACGGAACGTTGACTAACCAAAGTGGTCGAAAAATCTTTCGAGTTTGGGGAGCATGCTTTGGCCTAACAGGTGGAATACTCTTGCCGACAAGTCGGTTAACGGTATTTACCCTTCCGGTTACTACATGTCCCAAATCAATCGAAATTTCGAGACTTGGCGGGATTTTTTTTTTTTTTTTTTTTTTTTTAAATATCAAGGAGTGGAACTAGTCGACAAGGTGCGGGTTTCACCCCTAACTTGGCGATTTCGTATCCTAAATGTGGTTGGTACTCGTCGGGTCAAAATTTAATTTCAACACTTTGACGAGGGTCCACTAGAATTTGAGATTTGAAATTTCCGTTAAGATGTGGATTTCACTCCTAACTTAGTGGTGAATTTCGTGCGAAAAAAAATAGAATCAAGCGGGGTGAGAGTCGCTTACCAAATTGTGGGTTTCACGCCTATTTTGGTAAACTCGTCTCGTTCGTATAATATGAGTGTTTTCGAGTTTAAGAAAAAAAATCGAGTAGAATGCCTTGTAAAAAGGCATATGTTAAAGGAAATAACGAACAAGTATAAGCACATAAAAGGCATGTTGAGAATAACACACAAAGAATAGACCAATAAATCATCGACACATAGTAAACGAGTATCGACACATAAGAATAGCAATTCAAGTATTAACACAGAAGCGACTTATATGTTTAAAAGTCAAGGCGAATAAATGAGAAGCGAGTAAAGTAGCATGCAAGTAGTTTCAAGCGATACACGAGAATAAAGCTCTAAAACTATAGACTAGGTTAAAGCATTCCTACTTTTCCTAATTCCCTATAGTTATGGCTCTGATACCAATCTGTCACACCCCAACCAATGGCGGAAACATCGGGATGAGACGAAGTGTGAAGATTGCTAGAGACATCATAACGCTATTTGTGACAATATTTAGAAAATCCAAATTTCATTTCATTTCATAACTTCAAATAGTCAACATTACAAGAAATTCAAATACGACAAGTTTAACAAAACAACATGATAACATAACAAAATTTTGATACAACATTTTAAACCCTAACGTCTATATGTGTATTTAGGCATCAACGCTATCTCTTTTCTTAGCATCGTCATCAACCTGTAACATGTTTAAAAATACAATTCAATGCAAAAGCAAAGGCGAGTATACAAGTTTGGTACGTACATAGCACAAGTTAAAAAGTGTGATCAATTCCTCATGGCAAGCATATGATTCAAGATAAACCTTAAATATGGCATGTGTCTAACATATCAAACCAAGAAAACGCAATATGCTCAAGACATAACCTCAAGTTTACGGGCGGGTCGTTAATCCTATAGCGCTACATATGTCAAGGTTTGGCTCGTACGAAGTTAATGATAAGTTCAACACATAAGAATAACCCAAGTTTAAAGTATCAAGTCATCACGTATACAAGCATGTTATAGGAACGTTCATGTGTTTAACAAAGTGTTCATGTGTAAGTTAATAGGTAAACATGTTACACCCCAAAAGTGGTAAAAGTAAAAAGGGGGAAATACGAGTATACTCACAGTAGATGCGTTTGTGATTCCTTGTAAAGTAACGCACGGGTAAAAGATTGGGAAATCCAATGGACGAATAGGATTACCCTAGATATGAAATAACGCAATAACGATCTAATTAATATTTATGAGTTAGATATTACTCCAAATAAATATACGTAATGAAAACCATTGTTATGCAATTAAAAGATACACTAGAGATAAATCAGTAACAAAAATGAAATTGTCATCTATCTCGTGAATAAGTTTGATAATCAGAAAAACGTTTGTTATATTCGATTTGTTTACACTTTGGTGTCTCTCCCTTGAAAATTGCAAAACTAACTTTGGTATAAACAAAATAATAAAAGTAAAGGAAAATAATAATATAAAGTTAGTTTAGTAAACCATATGATAATAAGTTGTAAAATGCCTTATAATTAAAACTCATTCAACTAATACATGTGTGGGTTATATCGTGCAAATTTCATAACCTTAAAGTATATTATATTATATTACAATATAACTTACTAATTCATAAAAACAAACTGGTTGAGTTGGTTTTGACAAAAAAAGGTTTTAAATTAAAGTAAGGAAGAAGGGAATTAATTGTATATAACTGAATAAAGGAACTTCATGTTATCCTCTTTAACAAGCGAACCGAACATACTGTTTTTATATATATATTCCTTGTTATTGATTTCCAAAAAGTAGCTCATCTTTTTCATTCCAAAAGCAACGAAAGAATCATGAAACAAGTTTCATTTTATGATTCCATTATAGTTTCATATAAGTATTTTCTATTTAACTTCAAATTATAGTAAGAACATAACACACAGGGAGGAGATGTAACTGTATTGGGATCTTAAATATGATCCGATATCTACTGTAAAAGAAGGTATAGTACGAAAATAAGGGAAAGTATACCGAAACGATAAGGGATCCCCATGATGATTTTCCGGCGTCTTTGGTTGTTCTCCGTTCACTGGCAGCTTCGATACGTCTTCCGTCGATCTCCGGCGAGAACTCCGATGAACTTGAACCGAGAACAAACAAGACTGATGTTGACCGGGTTAACTGGAGTCGACTGAACAATGAACCAAACATCGGATCTGAACCGTGACTGAACCCGAGTCTGAACTTCGAACCGAACTGGGTTGAACCGAAGCCGTCTGTACTGACCCAGACCCTGTACCTGAGTCGAACCAGACTCGAGACCAAAACAAGCTCTGACCCGAACCCGGAACAATCTTGAAACATGAACCGCCGCCTCTGCCGTCTTGTCACCACGCCGCCACAGTTATTAGTTCCGACGGTTGGCTACCGTCGTGCACCACCACCTCCGCTGTTACGCGTCCCGTCGTTGGTGCTGCCGTTTAACATCAGAAAAAGCTGCCGCCGTACATCGTGTGCCACCACCACCACTCGGTGGTGGTCGGCCATAAGATCAACGGAGAGAGAGAGAGTGACGAGCGAGAGTGGGGGTGTTACAATGAAGGAGAAGGGCTGTGGTGTTTGTCGTGTGACCTGTCGTCGGAGAACCGGCCGGAATCTGCGCCGGTCGCCGGAGGAGCAAGAGAGAAGGGAAGGAAGGGGGTCATAAAGTCTGACTATATAGAAGTTGTCGCTGGCAACTGTTTGGGCGGTAAACTTGTAAGGAATTTGAAGTTTATATATTTAAAACATCTTTTTTTTTTGGAACTTGAGATACACGTGATGAGTGTAACTCATATACATCATTGCTTTGTTGTTTTCCATTATCCCCATGAGCCTTTTAAGCTATGCTTTAATTTTTCATTTAGTTAAATAAACCAATTTATCACCTTAACTAAAAATAACTTGACTAAGTTAGTTTGTATGAACTAACTTTAAAGTTCAACGAGACTAATTCGATTAAAATAAATACTTTTAAATTGCAAAATTAATTAATTTAATTAATTAAAAATGAATAAATAATCATATTTATTATGAATTAAATTAAAGATAAAAGATTTTTTTTTTGACGATACAACGGATTATAATTTTGAAAGAGGCAAGCTTCTAAAAATAGATTTTTAAGACTCAATTTCTAAATTAGGAAAGTTATGAAAACGCGGAGCGTTACAGTATAGCTCATTCTCCAACTTGTGAATGTCGTCTCGTGTGCAGTACTCACGTTTAATCAATTCTTTGAAATCTTCCCAGGGTGTGGCGTTAGCAGCTGCCAACCCTAGGATCTGTACTTGCGCGTTCCACCAGGTGAGCGCAATCCCTTCCAACGTGCCAGTGGCATACTTGACCCTGCGAGCCTCAGGGCATTCGCACATTTCAAACACTGACTCTAGTTTCTCAAACCAATGGAGGAGTCCCACTGCCCCCTCGGTGCCACTGAAAGTACTTGGACGACAGTCCATGAAGTTCTTGAATGTGCAGACAGGTTGCTGAGCGTGTTGACCTATTGTGTACGAATAGGACAAAGTTAAATACAAGAGTTAATGTAGGATCTAAAGATCCTAGTGTGAGTCTATACTGCAGGGTATACTACCTGCTTGAGCGGCTGCAAGTGCCGCAGCGACTTGAGCTTGAACGAGAGCCTCTAGCTGGGCTTGAGTCATGTTAATTCGTCCAGACATGATCTTCATTGTAAAAGTAGCGTAAGTGAGAATGGTTCGCGAGTAGGGCGATGACAGAAAAGTGTAAGCAAGTAGGTATTCTCATGTAACGATGTATAGTAGGTAATGTAATCTAGCATACTACGAGCAAGGTTCTATGTAGTTCTAGCAAGCAGGTAATAAACATAAACCTTATTACCTAGGATATTGAGTCTTGCACGTGGAGCGAAGCGTCGTTGTGGATCGTTGAGAGCACTGTTCTGGTTATAGTCTGGTTTTAACAAAATCGTTTTCCCATATTAAAACCAAGTTCTCTATAACCAATGGCTCTGATACCAATCTGTCACACCCCCAAAATCCACACGCGGAATACCACCGCTTGGAGGCGTGACATGACCAGGATCAAGCCATCAATCATATTGAACATTACATAATATAAATAAGATAGTTCGTAAAACCCAATTCAATACAATTGATGTTCTAAACCAAACATAGTATCAATAGCGGAAGCATAAGTATGTAAACCCAAGTAAATCATAAGTTCAAATATTCGAAACATTAAGCATAGTATTCATGATCCATTGCCCACAACGACCCGCTCCTCCTTGTGCAAGCTCCATAAGTACCTAAGGTCCTGCAAGGCATGCAGCAGAGAGTCAACAACTAGTTGAGCGAGTTCACAGTTAATAGTTCAGTAATAGTATAGTGTGAGTAGTAGTATGTTCGTTTGTTATGTCAGGTATCGTATCAGTTTCCATCGCGGCCTCCCAGACAGGTATGCGAAGATATTAGGGAATGTTTTTCCCAAGTGTTCTAGACTAGGTTTATTTGTATCGCGGCCTACCAGGCAGGTGTACGAAGATTAGTAAATTCCAGTTCGCGGCCTTCCTAAAGCAGGTGTGTGAAGACAGTCATAATATCGCGGCCAACCCTTGGCAGGTGTGCGAAGATCAGTTCAATAAGTGTTACTAGGATAGTCGTATCTTATCGTTAGGTTCTATCATCCGAGTATGTACCATAAATCATCCAATCCCATTCCCACCCGGGAACCCCATGCCTTGGCTGTGTGAACTCACCTTGGGTTTGCTCGGTATGCTAAGTATGTACTCGAAGTAAATCAATCACGTCCTAAATACGTACGTATGCAAAAATCAGTTTGTATCCAAAGTGTTCACGTATAGGCATAATCATAGAAGTACCAGCATGTATTCGGTATCACATAAGTTATGCGCATCACTTAACAGCAGTTAAATAATCCACTTAACATTTGACAGAGTTAAACCATGTTACTGTGCAAAGTATACAAATTGGCGAAACACATATTGGCGAATCACATCATTGGCGAAACACATGTTTGACGAAACACATGTTTCGTCAACTACCCCTTTGGCGAATCAGAAATTCTATTTCGTCGATTATCCCTTGGCGAAACACATTCTCTGTTTCGCCAAGCTCCTATTTCTTCAAACAGCCTGTTACGTCCATAAGTCAGTTACGCCAATCACGCCAAACAGTTACAGAACTTATCTCAGAAAACCCTAATCATTCTAGAGCAGCCGTTACTCTTTACCATTAATCATCAAGCAGAAACATACGATTAATCATTTGAACATTATACTATTAACCGTACCCTACACATAACAGTTACGGAACCGACACGTAATTTACCATATCATTAGATGTTCATACAGTTATTACTAGTTCTGATTCGTGAGTTCAGGAAATCGCCATGTGGTTACATTCAAATTAGTTTCATCAAATATGCAAACGGATAGTACTACGTAAAACTCATGGAACCCTAATCATACACATGTTTCACATAAATCTAAGTAACCAACTACTTATGCATAACGAAATCAGAATCAACATATTGACATCAGGTTTAGAGATCAACAACATATGCACATCACGTATAAAGAAACCAAGGGATCAAGAAATCGATTTAGCAAACATGCAACTAACCGAGGTAGATGGTACGAAGGTTTAATCGTTCACGAGAGCTTGGGGAATACACAGGGCTGCCGTCAATTGCAGGAGCGTTCTAGGGTTCTGATTTTTGCTAAAGTGTGACAAATGAAGAGGTTACGTATAACTTATACACGTCTAAACGTTTTGGGTCGTAACTGGGCCTCAACGAATCTGGGCCGGCAAGTTTAATATGTTTCGCCGAAATTGAGTTGGCGAAACAGACTTGTTTCGTTGAGTATGTTCATTGGCGAATCACACTCTGATTCGTCGAGTTGGTGTATGGCGAATCACATATGATTCGTCGGGTCCTTAATGGGTTCTAACAGTTTAAGTCTAAGTTTTCTGATAAGTCACAAGTTATACATATACAACCAAACACCAAACCAAGCAAACACAATTCGTTTCATTATAACACAACGTGTGCAGTTACAAGTCAAACAGTCAAAGTCAATGGTCAAGGTCAACGTGCATTAAATACAAAATGAAAGTCAAAAGTTCGAGTTGTCACAGCAACTGCCTGCTCAGGAGCCATGGCAGGCTCAGGGTCATCAAAAGCCATCTCGAAGTCAAACTCGGGGTCAATGGGATCGACTGGGTCAGCTAGATCGACTGGATCATCCATAGGCTGATCCATCGGTATGAACTCTATATCATGGTCCGGGTCGAATCCCGGGGGAAAGATAGGATCTGAGTCCTCCACATCCTTGTGATAAAAAACAAGAGCAGGAACAGGAGCAACAGAGGATGCCTGGTTAGGATCTGAACCATGCGAAAAATGCTGTGCGCTCAGAGTGTGGGAAGGTGCGGATGCCACAGACTCAAAGGAGTCTGGGACCGGAGAGTGTGCAGGCGAATCCTTGGCGGGAGCATCAGCGATCATCAGAAGATCGCCAGCAGGAAGAAGGGCCTCGCCCTGGATCTCATCCTCAATGGGCTCATCGTCATACAGATCAATGTCGCCGTCAGCCTCGGCGTCAAGAAGTAAATCGTACGCAGGATAAACGGCTAAGGGTATGGGAGCCGAAATCTCTACTAACGGTAGGTACTCAACGAGAGGGCCATCTGCAGGCTCACCAGCACCATCAGGTAGTGCGAAGGGCTGAAAATCGTCCTCATCAGTGCTAGAAACGTCCGACGTGTGCACCTCGTGCTCTGACGAGGCTAGGTCATCTGATACTACAGGTAAAGGTCCAGTGGTGTCTGAGTCGCCTGTACCGGGCGAGTCCATGAGTCTGTAACACAAACACAAATATGCACAGATAATCAGTCACACAATCAGGTAATCACATAAGTCACCAAGTAAGAAATCACATAATTCTCCTAGTCCCACTAGCCTCCCAGTCTCCTAGACTGACATTCCAAATTCTCCTCGTCTCTAAGACTGCTCTATCATCTACCTCGACCTCTTAGGTCGAGCCTCGGCCTCCAAGACCGAGCCTCAGCCTCCTAGGCTGAGCCTATTCTCCCTACTCCAACTAGCTATCTACCTCGATCTCTTAGATCGAGCCTCGATCTCCAAGACCGAGCCTCAGCCTCCAAGACTGAGCCTACTCATCCTAGTCCAACTAGCCATCTACCTCGATCTCCTAGATCGGGCCTCGGCCTCTAAGACCGAGCCTCAGCCTCCAAGACTGAGCCTAAACATAATAAACATCTACCTCGATCTCTAAGATCGAGCCTCGGCCTCCAAGACCGAGCCTTAGCCTCCAAGACTGAGCCTAAGAATAAATAAATAAAATGTGCTCAACATTGGTTTGTAAAAACGTTTTGGATCTGGACTTAAGTGGTATGCAGTAAAAATGTTTTCGTGAGAGCCCTAGTGATCATAATCTAGACTCGAGAAAGAATCCTAGTTCGCTATGATCAGAGCTCTGATACCAAGCTGTCACACCCTGGCTTTGCGGAAGCGTGGTTAATTTGGTGTGACTTCTTAATACCATAGCTTAATCATAACAAAGCTATATGAATTAAAAACATGCAAGATCATCCATTAAGTTTTAAAAACCAAATACAATACCATTGTTTTAACGGGAAAACACCCTAACAACCATAACATTGTTCAACAACAAAAACATGACATAAACACAGTTTAAGGACTATGACTTGTCCAGGAAAGAGTCACATTCCCTAAACCCCGGATGACCTCGTACTAGTACAGCGGGAAAACGTGCCATACCGTGCCAGATCCCTTAGTTCCCTGAAATACATGTAAGTTGAAAAATCAACAACAATGTTGAGCGAGTTCATGTGTAAGTGAGTAAATAAAACCTTTGTATTTATCAAAATCCTGGTATGTAGCAAATAAGGAAAAAAAGAGATCACCAATGGTTTGCAAGGCCATTGATATGTGTGAAATGCAAGTAGGAAGGCTCAAACCTAGCAGATTTATGCGCCGGGTACAAAGTCATCCCGAGGTCCGTTATGCTGGGCCTGGGACTGGGCTCGCTACACCCAAATAGATCTATCGCTCCTGCCCCTCGGTCCTACCATGAGGATTAATGACCTCAAGTTTCCGCCTACCCATTCACATGATCTAAATAGTAACCCTCCTTACGCTAACCATACCATGTATAAAGTATTCATAATCAAAGTAACATGTATTTCACCCCCGCAGTTTAGAAAACTGAAAACAGTTAAGAGAAAAGGGGGACATGAACTCACAGTTGGTGCGTCTCTACCAAGTATACTCCAAATCAAGCAGCTGAGCAACGACCTACATGTACTAACTCTATTAGACGGACGGCCGTGCCTTAGCTTTATGGTTTAGGTTTTTGGGAAATAGTTAGACAACTATTTCGTGTTTACTTTTCGTATATACTTGGTAGTTAATCTCCTTCCCAAGGATGGGGGATTTAACACATGTGTACTCGAAATATATCATTAAGTCTTATGTAATATATATTTATTTTCCAATTCCAAAATATAAATATTTTTCTCAAAAATATTATATTTTCATTTCACATATTTTCCCCAAAAATAATATGTCGACAAAATTACGCGTTCATAAATATTCCCGTATAATGCGTAAGTTACGTTTTAACGATCGAGTGGTAATAATAATTACCGATGTAACTTATATATTTATTGTGAAAGCGTTCGTATTATTTTGGATTCGTTAACGTTCGTAAATATTATTTTTACTCTAAAAATAATATTTATACACTTCACAAAAAAGTGACAAATAATATTGTGAGAAAATATATTTACTAAATAAATATATATTTATCACGTTTAATTTTGTGAAAATCCCACCTCCGATATTTGTAAATAAAGTCGTGGCGAAACTTATACTTTGAAAACATGTCGAAAAGTATTTCTAACACTTATAGTGAAAATATTTCTAAGTGTTAGGTTTTTGGAAAAATTTCGCCAGAGTTTCCTCTGTAACTGGAGGTGGCCACGCTTTCAAGCGTATCATTTTCTTTTACAAAACAATTCACAACTTCTTTATTTGATCAAAACAACTTTCATCACAACAAACTAGTTAACAAGTATGTAACTCGCATAAATCACATGAACTTGTAGTTTTTCTAAAATTATAGTGTAAA
This sequence comes from Helianthus annuus, assembly GCF_002127325.2. Taxonomy (NCBI): domain Eukaryota; kingdom Viridiplantae; phylum Streptophyta; class Magnoliopsida; order Asterales; family Asteraceae; genus Helianthus; species Helianthus annuus. Next base: position 104,467,060 of record NC_035445.2, read on the forward strand.
TCTCATCATTTTTAGCGGATCTTTATATAAAGTAATTTGATCTTGCAAAAACCTCGTTTTTAGAGAAAATCCGTCTTTACAACTTCTAGTCATTTTTACAAAAATTGTTATTTCATCGAAACTTTTGTGTTACACAAGTGTTTACACACTTGTTTACACACTTGTGTGTTCTAAAAATCATACTTGTGAGTGTAAGATCTGTTTTTAGAAAACATGATTTCTGTGATACGTGGTTCTTTGAAAATACCACCTGTAGATACGTAGATCTGCTAGTTTTAAATACCATTTCACAAGTAAACATTTTTACACAAGTTCATGATTCACGTGTGGTAGAGTTTCACCTTTTAACCCTTGTATCATTCCAAACAAGCTTATGTCATGATCCATGACCATGACCAACCCGGGTTAAACGATGATCCGAGCTACCACAACATAGATCTGGTCCAAATAACCACAAGATTCAGATACTACAACATTTACACAACTCATGAGCTTTTAACCATCTTTTACATGCTTTTTAGTAGACTTTAAAGCTTCAAATTGCAAGATTCCGAGTTTTAACCATTACATAACATATTAACCACTCTAGATTAGTTCAAGAGAGTGTTTTAAGTGACATACCACTAGCTCGAGGCTAGGGAAGAATCTACGCGCAAATGAGGTGGATAAAAGCTAGAGAAAGAGGTCCTTCGAACTCCGAGTGCACCAAGCCTCCTAATACGTGACCCTTGAAGCTTGTATGATCTTGGAATGAGGAGATGGGAACTCGAAAATGGATGTAGGGGAGGGGGGTGTTCGGCCGAGAGTATAGAGCAAGAGGGAGAGAGTATTTTTTGTGGTGTTGGAATGTGAATGATCTCTTGTGCAAAGGTTAGTATTTATAGACAAATTAGAGTTTATAATCCAATAGATTATATGTTCTCTTGATATGAGACAACAAGAAATATAAAATTCAAAAATGGTACATGTCTTGGTCACAATGTGACCGATCGGCCCAAGGGGGGGGGGGTCTTAGTTGGATTCTAACCATTAGTTAGGTTATTAGTTAAGTTAACTAAGTTAAGTTTAGGGATTAACTTGGTTAGTTGTGTGATGTGCTTTATGGCAGGTGTTAGGGTGTTCAGGGACCCTAACTGGCTCAGAAAAAGATAAACAATGTTCATGACAATATTTTCATGTCCCGGGTAAAGTCCGGTTGTTCGGTTGGATAGTAATCCGTTAAAGTGCTTAACAAAGCTTTTAAGTGTCGTTAATGCCCTTTTTAGTTACACAATTTATTCTCGACACTTTGGAAAGTGTCTAGTAATGTTTTTCTCATGTTTTGGCACTTTATTAGCCAGCTAGAAGCTGAATTGTTCATTTAAGTGCTGTGATTTGTAATTAATGTACGTTTTAGGCACATCCAGTCATCGTAACTTATTCCTAGAGACGCAGTTCTACAATCCTTGTATCCCTACACTCACTATGGGTGTAGTAAAATCTTTCTGGCTCATACAGGCCTTAGAGGCAGTGTCTGCCTGACGCTGGCTTTATCAGCATGTTCAATAGGTTATCCGTTCATAGTGCTAATGTGCTTTTGTGCATCATGTTTGTCACTAGAGTTCAGTATGTAAATAATGTAGTGACGGTATGTAAAGTATGATGCAGGTATGTACAAGTATCAGAAATCAAGTAGCAGTTTATCAGTAATTTCAGTTAAGCACAGTAATCAAGCAGCAATTAATTATTAATTAAATCGTACGGATACCTGGTTTAGTGAGGGTTGTCACAAGTTTCCTTAGGTCGTGTGAATGAATCTAAAATATCCCTGTGTAGTCAAGAGGTTTCAAAGAAAGGATGTGAAACACGTTCAAGAGGGTATAATCATATCAATAACACATCACCATCCTCAGGTTTCAAGATGTGATCACCAATGATCGAGGGTCGAGCCTTCCAAATTCTCTAAACTAGAGTGAGTTCGTATTAGTTTCTCTGCATGGAGAAGCGAGGACGTAGTGTCACTGCGGTAAAGAAAATGATGGTCTTGTCTAAGTCAATAGTAGAAATTAGGCATTGCATTAATCGATAAGCATAGGTCGGTACGAAGGCTAGCGAAAAGATTTCACATAATTAAGATAAACCATCGTAGGATCAAAGTGCGACTCTTGTAGTGTAAGGGGGAAAAGGGGTGGGGTGAATGCGTAGTTCATGGTGTCCGTCTGTAGGTTGAGTAATCCGTATCGCCATCCTCGAATGTCCCAAAGACTATCTCATCATTAGGAGGCATCCGCTTGCTAAGTTGTGTGTGCGAAGGTGTAAATCAAAGTAGGAATAATTAACCACCCAACAGGGTAATGGGGGGGGGGTAATCTTGTGATCAGTGGAAATCGTGGTATGGTTGTTAGCGTTTCGTTATATCGGTTGCGGATCGAAGAATCAGGAGGTTGGTGACATTCATACGAAGAATTGAGTGAAACAAAAATCCAACAAATAACCGAAGAATTTCGACGGCTATTCCGTTCTCCAGAGACAATTCTAGTAATGGTAGATGGTAACACGACACGAAAGAAAGGTTCGTGAGTATATCATTGGTCCAAAACAGAGTTTGGATGATAGGGTTTCGAGTGGTACAACGCCAAATGCGTGTAACTGTGACTACATCGCTTCTAGTAGAGATGATGGGGTTCGTCAGCATGGGCGCGTGGGTATTTAGTTCTCCTAAACCCGGGTTCGTTTGAGTCAGGTCTGGTCTTCATGAATGTTTACGTGCAAACCGAATAGGTGGAACGCATATAATGGTTGTCATTGCGGGGTGACGAGAAAACAGGAAAATCATTTGATCACTACGCGTCAAGTTTCAAGTAAACAGTTGGGTGTCATAAAGAACGCAGTAGGGCTAGTAGACAACATGCTACTACCCTAAATAAACATATCATATACAGCACACCATGCAAAAGTAATCTAGCAAGTAGGCAATATAAACTTAAATCATACCACCTAAAGTGTTGAGCCTTGCACGTGGAGCGAAGCATCGTTGTGGATCATTGAGCACTGTACAGGTTATAGTCTGGTTTTGTCAAAAAGCTTTTCCCTTTTTAAAACCAAGTTCACTATAACCAATTGCTCTGATACCAATCTGTCACACCCCCAAAATCCACACGCGGAGTATCACCGCTTGGAGGCGTGACATGACCAGGATCCAGCCACCAATCATATTGAACAATGCATTTAAAATAGATAAAACCCAACCACGCAATATAATTGGTGTTTCAAAACTAGTTAATCAAGTTCGAATTAAACAGCGGAAGCATAAGACGTGGAATCAAAACATAAGTTCATAAAGTTTATAAATTTAGAATGGGACATAACAGTCCGTATCCCACAACGACCTCCTCCTCGCGCAAGCTCCATAAGCATCTAACGACCTGCAAGGCATGTAACAACGAGTCAACAACAAAGTTGAGCGAGTTCAAAGTTGGTGTTCGTTATAAAGTAGTTTTTCAAGAACTATGAGTTTGTTTGCAACTACAGGTTAGATCAACTTTCCTTATTTTCCAAACCATAAACGGTGGGGGCTACCCCATGTTGTAAACCACTAGACTAGATGTATATATAAGTGTCCTTCCCAATCCGAGGACAGAGGTACATGTTAAATATGTAGGTTTAGCGCGGGTGCCCGTCCCAATCCGAGGACAGAGGTACGTATAAGAATACGTAGGTTTAGCGCTGGTGCCCTTCCCAATCTGAGGACAGTGGTACGTAGTGAATACGTAGGTTTAGCGCTGGCGTCCTTCCCAATCCGAGGACAGAGGTAAGTAGTCTAGTAGTGGTGAATGTACCAGTTCCGTCTTAACTATTTAATCCCATTCCCAACCCACCGGGAATCCCATGCCTTAAGAGTGTGAACTCACCATTGGTTGCTCGGTTTGACTCTCAAAAATAGGTACAATCAAGGTCGGTCAATCACGTCCTAATATGATTACCACTTGGTTTGTTAGTGACTTCAAATAAGCACGAAGTTCCTACATGCATCTACCACATAACATGCACTCACTTTAACGGTTCATGCCCATATAAACTTCTCATCTATTCCCATTCATAAGCAAACATACGATATTGAACATAACACTTTTATTGACATATAAAATGTTAGATCATACTCAGATAACATACTCGACATTTAGACACGCAAATTACTACTTATGTCATTTCAGCTTTAATACCCAAAACTGGGCTGTTTTCGGGAATTTTAATAAAATAGTTAACCTTCTCCAAAAATTCCCAAACTTTTACAGAATGTCTTTTATGATCCATGTTTTATTGTGTAATAATCTCAGGATCCAATTCATTACCAATATTTTATGAAAAATCATTTACTCGACTGAAATCAGATTCGTCACTTTCTGACTGCAGTCCACAGAAAAATTCATTCAAAATTCATCGTAAGTCCTATTGATGAAATTCCAGTGGGAGAAGTGCAATGACAACAGTGTCCATCTACAGTACAAATTTCATGAGCTAATTCTATACAGATTTCAAGTTATGATGAAAAACATAACACATATTTTATGCAGTAAAAACACAGCTTGAGCTGCTGTCCAAAACCGGACTTTAAAAATAGTAAACGAAGTCCAAAAATTATTATTCCAATGCCATTAGAACCGTATTTCGAAATATCACATTATAGACTCAAGAAAATCAATTTTTCGTTAAATATCAACCTCTTTATAGCCAATTGAAGTTGGCGGGAAATGCTAATCAGCATGCTATTTATAGTGTAAATGTTACTAAAAACACATCAACAAGTGTCCTAACAACGGGTTTATCAATAAATAAATGATCAAACAACATGCATGCTTATACCAACTTAATCCAACCAGATTTTATGTAAGTTTATGTTTATGTTCTTTGTTCATGTTCTTTTTATGTTCTTGTGTTACACATCAACTACAATCTTTCGGATAATCAACGTAGGAGTGACCAAGAGTTAAATCGAAGACTTACAACTAGCACAAGGGCTAGGGATGAACTTGTGAACAAAGAATGATGATGAAGATGGCGTGAAAATGTAAGGTGTGATGTTTCTTCAAGGCTCCAAGCTCCAAGCTTCACAAGACTTCTTCTAGCACTTGTTTTGGACTTGATAATGGATCAAATGAGTGAGTGTTGATGTGATGGTGGTGGTGGCGATTATGTGCAGCCAAGAGGGAGAGAGAGAGAGTGGAGAAGATGAAGTGAATTTGTAGAGAGAGAGTGTGATATGATGATATGGTGATCTCTAGCCCAACCTACATGTAATGATGGTGATTTCTTGGCAAGAGCATCAAATAAGGAGGTCCAGTCAAATGAAAAGGGAATATTTATTAGGGATTTAGTGATGATTATGGTGGGGCCCCTATGTGAGCCAAAAATATGAAGGGGGGGGGTTAATTGTAAGTTTTTATTATAAGTAGGTGATTACTTGGAAGGTTTAGTGAATTGTCTAAGGTAGTAAGTGTATGACATATTTATATAGTGTGTTGGGATTTTTGGGACCATAATTAGTTAAAAATAATAAAATAATGTTTCTGACAAAATTTTGGTGTCCCGGGTAATGTCCGGTTGTTCGGTTAAGTACCGTTCCGTTAATGTGTTAAATTGTACCGTATAGTGTCTTTTAAGCATCTTTTGCAACACAATTAATTCTCAACACATAGAAAAGCATACAGGATCATTTAGTCAATTTTTCTGCACAATCAATAAGCACAATTTAATATTAATTAATCGTACGGATACATGTAACTATGAGGGTTGTCACAGTTTAGGAAACCACTGATGGAACAATATCAGTGGTTTATAGTGGTGAAAATGAAACAATGGCTGACTTTTAAACTATCAGTGGGTTAACACGTTGATGTTTGACAACAGTTTTTAACAAGGACAATGAAGGAACAGAGGTTGACTTTCAGCAGTGGATAGTAGCAACAGAACAGATGTTTGAACTAAAACAGTGGTTGTGGCAGACTTTTAAGGATTAATGAAAATTTTCATTTTTACCTATTTTTAAGGATAGATTTTTGATTTTCTGAAAACATTTTATTGCTTTTATTCATAGAAAAAAAACAGGATTTTGCCTGTTATTCCATGTTCAGCATGCCAATCCTTGAGTTCAAGCTTTCAAAGGTAGATGTGTCCAAAGCCTTTATTAGCACATCTGCCAGCTGATCTTTGATATGAACATGATGCAGAGAAATCAAACCTTTTTCATAGCAATCCCTCACAAAGTGATGTCTGATATCAATGTGCTTGGTGGTTGAATGTGAAACTAGATTTTTTATGATATTTTCTACTGCCTAACTGTTCAACATAAGAGGTGTCTTTAAGGTAGTGATACCAAAATCCATCAGTTGATTCTAAAGCCATAACAGTTGGGCTGTACAGCTTGCAGCAGCTATATACTCTGCCTCAGCCGTGGATGTTGAAACAGCTGCTTGCTTTTTGCTTTGCCAAGATACTAAGCAATCACCTAGAAATTGGCACCCTCCTGATGTGGACTTCCTTGTTGCATTACACCCAACAAAGTCACTGTCTGTGAAACCTGAAAGCTTAATATTCCCATTAGCAGGGTACCAGATACCAAGTGTGGTAGCACTTTTTATGTATCTGAGTATCCTTTACACAGCTATTAAGTTACACTTTCTAGGGGTTGATTGGGATCTTGCACAAACACATGTTGCAAACATGATGTCTGGCCTAGAAGCATTTAGGTACAATAAAGACCCAATCATACTTCTAAAAAGAGTTTGATCAACCAAATTATCCTTCTCATCAGTCATGACTAGCTTTGTGGTTGCCATGGGTGTACTACATGATTTATAATCATTCATCTCAAATTTGTTTAAAAGTTCTTTAGCATATTTGCTTTGATGAATGAATGTACCATTTTGCAGTTATTTTACTTGGAGACCAAGGAAACATTGTAGTTCAGCCATTGCACTCATCTCAAACTCAGCTGTCATGAGTTATCTGAACTTTTCACACATTTTAGAACATGTGCTTCCAAAAATGATGCTATCCACATAAATCTGGACAATCATCAAGTCTTTCCCTCTCCAGTTTAAAAACAGTGTTGTTTACCTCTTGTGAAACAATTAGAGAGAAGAAAGGTGGAAAGAGTTTCATACCAGGCTCTAGGTGCTTGTTTCAAGCCATACAAAGCTTTATTTAGCTTGTAGACATGATTTTGATTAAATGGATCCTCAAAACAAGGAGGTTGACAAACATATACCTCTTCTTGAATCTTACCATAGAGGAATGCACATTTGATATCTATTTGAAACACCTTTATGTTGTGGTTGATAGCAAAGGCCAAGAACAGTCTGATAGCTTCCAATCTTGCTACAGGGGCAAAAGTTTCATCATAGTCAATGCCCTCTTCCTGTCTGAAACCTTGAACCACTAGCCTTGCTTTATTCTTGACAACAATACCCATTTCATCAGTTTTATTTTTGAAGACCCACATTGTGCCAATAGGACTCACACCCTCTGGCAGTGGAACAAGCTCCCATACTTGTTGTCTTTTAAACTGTTGGAGCTCTTGTTGCATGGCTTCCACCCAACTGTTGTCTTTCAATGCCTCTTGGTACTTGACAGGTTGATGAAGTGATAGAAAACCAGCAAAAAGACAGATGTTTTGGGATTGACTTCTTGTGAGCACCCCTTCACTGATGTTGCCAATGATTTGGTCTGGTGGATGAGACTTCAAGAATATTAGATCTCCTTTGTATGGAATAATGGCATTTAAGGGTGAAGGCTGCATATGTGAATCATCTGAGCTAACAACTATTGGTGACTTTGATGATCCAATAGTGTCTTGAAATGGAGGTGGAGGAATAGGAGGAATTTGTGTGGAAACATGTTGATTTTTATCCACTGTTTGAGGATTTTTATCAATAGTGTTTGATGATGTGGAAGCAGGGGTTAAAGGGCTACGTTGGTCAACAACTGTTGAGGTAGCAGTGGTTGAGCTTTGACTGCAGTTTTGAACATCTACTGCTCTGGCAATGGATTTGAAATTTTGTTGTGGAATGATCACTTCATATCCATTGTCTGATGGAGGATTTTGAGATGGACCTGCATTGTTAGTCTTTACAGAAACATTTTCAAAAGTAAATTTATCAAGATCAAATAACTCTGCAAGATTTGCAGGGATTTTCATTGAAGAAAGTTCATTGAACTTAACATTCAAAGTCTCTTCCACTGTCTTAGTCCTAGTGTTAAACACTTTGTAGGCCTTAGCAGTGGTTGAGTATCCCAAATGGTATCCACTGTCTACTTTGGCTGCAAATTTTGATATTGAATCTTTTAGATTTAAAATGAAACATAGGCAGCCAAATACTTTGAAGTATGAGATCAGTGGTTTGATTTTATACAGAATTTCATAGGCAGTCTTTGATGCCTGGGGTTGATCAAAACTCTGTTCTGGACATAAAAGGCAGGGTTTACAGCCTCTGCTCAGAAAGTTAATGGCAAACCTAAATCAGCAAGCATGGTTCTGGCAGCCTCAATTAGTGTCCTGTTCTTTCTCTCGACAAACCCATTTTGCTCTGGTGTCCTTTAAATGTTGTACTGCCTTACAATTCCTTTTGACACACAAAACTCATCCAACTCCCTATTTCTGAATTATGTGCCATTATTATTCCTAAAGACTTTTACTGGCTAGTCAAACTGCTTTTCAACCTGTTTGACAAAGTCTTGCAGAATGCCTGCAATCTCATCTTTAGAATGCAAGAAATAAGTCCATGTAAACCTAGAAAAGTCATCTACAATTACCAAACAATATCTTTTCTTTTTAAGACTCATGACTTTTACTAGGCCAAACAGATCCATGTGCAGCATTTGCAAGCACTTGGTTGTTTTGGACTCTTCAATGGACTTAAATGAGCTTTTATGTCATTTTCCTTTTAAGCAAGAAACACAATGCTAAGGACAGGTGAACAGTTTTTGAGGAAGACCTCTTACAAGTCCCTGTTTTGACAAAGCAGTGATTGTCTTGAGATTTGTGTGCCCCAATCTCTTATGCCAAAGTTCGGTCTCTTTGTTAGAGGCAGCTGAGAACATACAAGAATCAGTCCTGGGGCACTCTTTTGACAAATCAACTACATAAACATTGCCACTCCTTTGAGCAACAAGTTGAGTTTTTCCGTTTTTTTATTATTTCTTCAATCCTTTTGACCATTTCTGGTCCAACAATCCTACAACAATCCTTAGTAAAGAATGAGCCATAACCTTTATCACTCATTTGTGAGACACTAACGAGGTTGAATTTTAGATTGTCAATCAGATTGACATTTTCAAACCTAACATTTCCAGACTGTACTGTACTAGAACCCATCACCTTCCCTTTACTATTATTACCAAAAGATATATCACCCCCTCCATGAGTTTTAAATTCTTTGAGTAGGGCTCTACATCTAGTCATGTGCCTGGAGCCTCCACTATCTACATACCAAAGACTATCTAAGCATGCAGAAGCTCCTTGCACATCAAGTAAATAATTAGTTCAGGAGGGTCTCCAAAGCCAATAAGGCTTTGGATGGGGTCTCAATAGTGTCTGTGTTAAGTTCAGGTGGATGGACAGTGGTTAGCTCAGGTGTTTGGACAGTTTTGGAACTGTTTTTCTCTAACCACTGTTGGGGGTCCTGTCCTACCAGCTGTTGATACCCAAAGGGATGCTTGTTCACTCTTGGCTTAGAAGGCCTTTTGTAAGCCTCATAAACATGTGGGACCCTTGGATATGGTGGTTGACCTTTACCTCTTTGGTATTGGTTAGCAAGAGGTGCATCAGTCACCTGAACCTCTCTTTTGACAGAGGTTTGGTTCACCTTTTTTGTAACAGCTGTTTGTACTGGCACAAACAGTGGTTGTTTCTTGAGTTGTGGTTTTGATGAACTCATGAGTATTTTTGATGTGTACTCTTCCTTTTTGACCTCAAAGGATTTTAAATACACACACTCCTGAGTGGAATGATTTGATTTACCACAGATGGTGCAGCTCTTTGAAGGCACAATGGTACTTGTTTTCTTAAGATTATAAGCTTTTAAATGAAAACAATCTTTTGTCAAATGATTTTTCTTTTCACAAAAGTCACAAGACAAGTTTTTAATCTTTTCTCTTCTTTTCTTCTTTTCAGACTCCTTTGCAATAGAGTTTTGAACTACTGTTGGGATGTCCTTAAGAGGATTGACCTTGGCTATTGGAGCTTTGACACCATCCACTGTGGTGAAATCCATGGGTTTGAAATTTTCAAGGATGTCACACTCATCAGACCATGTGGGTTTGAATTGGTATTTCTCAATCTCCTCAAAAGTTGAGGACCCCACAGATCTTTCCAGAGTGATTTTGTTGCCAAGTTTATTAGTTATTTTAACTTCTTGGCCATCCTTGTTGGTCGGTATGACTTCAATAATGGTTTGAATAGATTCATTTACAGCAGTGTTTTCAATTTGATCATGTTTTCTGAAACCTACACCAAATTTTACATTGCTTTTGATTTGTTTTTCAAGCATAATTTCATAACCTTTGCAGGATTCCACCCATTTTTCACATGTGATTTGGGTGGATTCCAACTCCTTTTTACAAACCTGGTATTTTTCTATCATTTTCTGAAGTTGATCCTTGGTTATGCTATGCTCTTGTTTGAGGCTGCAGATCTCATTTTCTTTTTTTGACAATTTCTTTTTCAATTCTTTTAAAGATTTTTCAAATTGTACTTCACCATTTAACACTCTATCTCTAAGGTTTCTTTTACATCTTTGATGTTTGCAAATGCTATGATGCATTTGTTTGAACATAGGTTTTTAAGAACCTGAGGTGATACCTTAGTTGCAGCCATCATGGCACAATCACGGACATGTTCATTTTCATATGGCACCTTATCTTCTTTTTCAGACCAGGGGTCAGACAGTGGTTCCAACAAGGGTTCTGATTTCTCTTCCAATAGTTGTTGATCAACAACAACAGTAACCACTGCTTCAGCAATTTCATCCACTGTTTCAGCACTAGATGTTCCTTCTTCAGTTTCCAGCCCTTCAGGAATTGACTCTAATGCTACAAAACAAAATTCATCACTAGAAATAGCATCATCAGCCTATAGAGCAAAATTTTCATCTCCTAGTTCCTCAGGTAAGCTACTCCAATCAACAAAGCCTTGTGTGAAAAAAGCTTTGCTGATCTGCTTGAACAGCTGTTGGTGCAGCTTGTTGAGGTGCAGCTTGTTTCACCTGAACCTGAGGGACTGGGGCTTTGACATACTGTATTTGAGGAACAGTGGTTTGCACATAGTGCACAGGAACAGTGGTTGCAGGGTGTGCATAATGAGCAGTGTTTACATGGGCAGCAGGGGCATATTGGGAATACTGCACAGTGGTTTGGCTACTTTGTAGTCTAGAGCTAGGGTGTGTGATGATTGGTCAACTGTTTTGACTCCTACACTCTCTAGCAAAATGACCTAACCTATTGCACTTGTAGCATTTGATCTTTGATTTATCCAACCCTACTTTTAAATTCCCATGTAACCCTGGAAATTTTCTCCCTGTTCTTTTGTAAAACTTGCTGGTTCTAACACTCAGTAGTGCAATTTGGTGCAAAATATCCATCTCTTCCAGATCAGTTGGATCAAAATGCTAGAGATCATTGAGTTCAAAGCACAGATTGTCAGAATTCTGGTTTTCTCCATTTGTTGTAAAAGCATAATTGGATGAGTGAGAATCAGAGTTATTAAAAGTTCCACTAGCTGTTATGTCAATGTAATGATTATAACCCTGATCCTTACTATTACCAGATTCTTCCTGACCTAAAAGAGCTGTGTTGCCAAATGAATAGTCATCTGCAACCTTCCCAGACTCTTGTAACTTCTTTTTTTAGTTCAACTCCCTTTCATAGGTTAGGAGTCTACCATGAAGCTGGGTTAGGGTCAGATCTTTGAACCCAACTGAATTTTTTGTTATAAAAGCAATTGTGTCACATTTTTCAAGAAGTGACCTAAGAAACCTAGTATTTTGTGTTACATTAGCAAATTCAACCTTAACAAGTTTTAGTTCACTTACGAGACAGCTAAATCGCTCAAACTGTTGTGTTAATGATTCACCCTTAATGTGACGAAAGGTTTCATACTATTGGTTTAAAATTTCCCTGTTATTTTCAATTACTTCTTCAATCCCCCCAAAGTGTTCCTTAAGTGCATCCCACAATTCCTTGGCACTGTTACAGTCTAACAGCCCAGCATAGATCTCATTTGGTAGTGCGGATGCAACGATGCTAAATGCCTTGGCATCCAGTTCAATTTTCTAAAAATCCTGGTCAGTATAGTTCTCAACTTTCTTTGGAACCATGACCTTTAGATCCGCAGCACTCGGCACCATTGGAACATGTGGTCCAAAGACAACCGACCTCCAACATCCGGTATTCTGTTGAGCTAGGATGTGACCCATCCTTCGCTCCCAGATGTTGTATTCAGATCTGACCAACATAGGTGGTTTGAAGAGTGAACCAATGTTATTATTATTATTGTTATCCTGTGATTGTGACATCATTCTGGTTGTTTTTCAGGCACTGAATAATCAACTTTGTACGTGATTATACCTTACTCTGTTTTACAACTAAAACCGAACAATCGATAGTATCAATGAAATTAGGCTGAACTTTTACGTCAAAATGATTGTTAGATCAAGTTTGACTGTCCGAGCTCTGATACCAATTGTTAGGATCTGAGTTTCTTATGATGGTGCTTATTTGATAATAATGAAGATGAAATAGAGTTAAGTGCAGTGGAAATAAATGAAACAAACTTTCAACACACAATCAATGGAAGAAATAGTTTTTAGCAAACATGTTTATCTCATAATCGAAAGATTGTATTTATTGCAATTATCAACTACAAAGCATGCATGCACTAAATCTCCCCCTCAGCCTGAGCTCACAGTGATTGTTCGTACAGAATGACTTGGTGATGAAGAGAGATAATAGAACAGTACAGGGTACTGTTCTATTTAAAGTATAGAACAAACCACTGAGCATCTTTTGGCTGACGTCACCATGAAAGTGACATCTAACCTCCTAACAACCAACAACCACTAATCAATACAAACACTGATACTAAACTACTGATTTACATAATACAAATACAAAGCATAACTAAAAAACTGATTCTCCATTCCACTGTTGTAGCTTCAGTAGTGCTTTAGGTCTTCAGTAGTACTTGAGTTGCATCAGTAGATTGGGCACCACTGCCTTATCTTCAACAGTCTATAGTGATCAGCAGTTGTTGTAGAGAGCACTACTTAAAGGACATCAGATGTTAGGGCCACTTCCAAGGGGAAAGATCTGATGCAAACAACTGTTTATGAGGAATCCACTGATCTGATCCAGTTTTGGCTTTATCAATTGTTCCTTTATAGGGTTCAATCCCAACAGAAGAAAAGACAAAGTTGTAGAAGCTTCTATTACCAGCAGGGGGCGTGCCCAGCTCAACACGGGTCGTGGTCAACGCTAAGATTCGCAGAATCCAAGCAAATCTTGATAGTACAGATACGCTTCTGCACACGGGGCTGTGCCCAGCGGACACGGGGGCGTGTGGAGCTAATGCAGACAAACTGCAATTAATGAAGAAAGAGAAAGAGGATGGACACGGGGCCGTGCCCGGGCTTCTGTGTAGGCTATAAATAGAGATGCTTGGTTCACTTCAAAGGCATCCCTTGGCAAACCACCTCTCTCCCACTTCACCCACACTCCACCACCACTACAACGCACATCCACCACCATTATCCATCATCCATCTTAGAGTGTGTGTAGTAGTCTCGGGATCCAAGATTGATAGTAAGAGTTCTTGACAATCAAAGGCCATGTTTGCATAAGTCTCTTACATCACTTGGTGAAGACAAGCATTTAGTGTAATACTTTTGATTTTTAATCTTTTCGCACTTTTTATTTGGTTTTATATTAATGACTTTAATAACTAGTTTCCTATGTTGAAGGTGAAACTACCTTATCATTTGTCCGTGGTGTCTTGGCATTATTTTACTGTCTATATAAAATAAAAGATTTTCACCATTCATATATCTACGGTCTATATAGAGATATGTTGGCTACCTGGTCGGGGGTTAAGGGAATGGTTTGGTAAGGTTCTTGCCTTGTTCAGTGTATAGATCCTGCAAGGACCTGGGTCAAGCTTACTAGGACCTCCTTCAATACCCACCGGTATTGGATGACGGGGGTGTGAATAGCTGGATCCCCTCATATGTAAACTACTATTAATACATTAACCCGGCTACTTGGGATTGTATCCCTGCTGACTCAAACGACTTAGCCGAGGGTAACGTCACCTTCAAAAGAGGGGCCTACCACATTACGCATTAATAGTTTAATTAATTATCTTTCAATATTCTGACCCTTTAGGATTGTATCCTTGCTGACTCAAACTATTGGGTTGAGGGTAACGTCACCTTCAAAAGAGGGGCCTACTACTATAACTAAGATAATCTCTTAAAAAGTGCAAAAGTGCGGAAATCATCAAAGGTTACACTAAATGCGAGTCGGATCCAATTGATTCATCTTGTCTATCAGTTTTTATTTTTATTTTATTTTTCAGCATTTTTAGTTTTTAATTCTCATGGTTTAAAACTTTTTCTAAACTTTTGATTTGATTAGACGTTGAGTATAAACTGGTATTAAAAGCTCTTGTGTCCTTGGACGACCTCGGTATCTTACCAACGTTATACTACGCTCATGATGGGTGCACTTGCCTATATGTGTGTTTAGTGTTAGTAGAATATCTTGTTTTATAAATTTTAAACTTGACTAAAGTGTTAAAAAGGGCTTAAAATACAACTAAAAACATATAACGCTACACACGTGTCAAGTTTTTGGCGCCGCTGCCGGGGACACAAGGATTTTAAGAAAGTTAGTAATCAACGGCCTAATCGTTTTTTATTTTTCTATTTTTTTTAGGATTTTTCTTAATTTTTCAGCTTCTGCAGACTGCAGCACAGGGCCGTGCCTGGTCGGACACGAGTCGTGCCCAACATTGTTACTTGTAGTTTTTATTTTCCGAGTTACAGAGAGCTGAGCACGGGGCCGTGTTGAACTCCCTAGTAACAGGGATCCGAAAAAAAATCAATGTAACTCCGACCACGGGGTCGTGGTGAAACTTCTGACCAACAATCTTTTTGTTTGTTTCGTATGACTTAGAACCCAAGTGCCACACCTGAACTTCCTACGCAGTGCATGAGCTCCAGTTCCAATAAAGACATAAAAGAACCTCCAGGCGAACCCGAACGCTTTCTAAGAAAAAGACTTAAAGCTAAAAACCAAGAGAAAGTTTCGGGGGACCCACTTCCAATGGCGGATCAACGTACCCTAATGGATTACCTACGGCCCACGGTAGGTAATTTCGGTGCCGCTATCAATGCACCGCATGTCGATGCAAACAACTTCGAACTTCGGCCGCATTTGATCCAAATGCTCCAAAACTCCGCAACTTTCCATGGGCTTGCGGACGAAGATCCCCATTTACATATTACTAACTTTTTGGAAATATGTGATACCTCAACGGAGCCTCAAATGACGCCATCCGCCTCCGAATTTTTCCGTTTTCACTAAAAGACCGAGCTAAGGCTTGGCTGTCACACCCCCAAAAATCCACTCGCGGAGTATCACCGCTTGGAGGCGTGACATGACCAGGATCAAGCCACCCATCATATTGAACACGTAACTAATAAGTAAAAGTAAATGTAATACAACCCAACCCATATGAAAGGTGTTTAAAACATAAGTGCAATATCACTGTTTAGCGGAAGCATAAAAATAAACCCAACATAAGTATGAATATGTAATGTCAAAATGTTTAATCAAAGCATTCACGATCCTTGTCCACAACGACCGCGCCTCCTAGTGCAAGCTCCATGTATACTTAACGACCTGCAAGGCATGTAACAGAGAGTCAACAACTAGTTGAGCGAGTTCACAATGGGTTATTTAGTAATAGTGTTCATTTAGTAAAACGTTTGTTTGTTTAGTAACCCATGAATCGTTTATAATTACATCGCGGCCCTCCAAGCATGTTTGCGAAGTTTAGTATCAGTATCGCGGCCATTCCAGGCATGTGTGCGAAGATCAGTATCAGTATCGCGGCCATTACAGGCATGTATGCGAAGATCAGTATCAGTATCGCGGCCATTACAGGCATGTGTGCGAAGAGTAGTGGGGGCTTCCCCATGTATTGCTAGTCTAGCAGTATCGATAAGTGACCTTTCCCAAATGAGGTCAGTAGTACGTAATTTCTCGTAACCATGTAAGTACAATCAATCAATCAAACCCATTCCCTACCCCGGGAATCCCATGCCTTAGTAAGAGTGTGAACTCACCTTGGTTTGCTCGGTTTGTTATTGTGCTTCTAGTGTTAATTAATAGTTAGGTCCGTTACACGCGACCTAAGGTACATTGCACATAATTCAGTGTAAGTGTTTACATTCAAATAAGGTTTATAATTCCTTGGTGTCCAAACAACTGTGTTCCGTGTGATAATTGTTTACAGACTGACATGACATAGATTGAACATACGTACAGTAACATACAGTAACACACAGTGGCATGCAAGGTGTTCCTCATACAGGGTTTTGAACTTAGCATTATAAGTAAACTCGGATCCCTAGTGTTAACATTAAGCTCTAATACTGTGTTTACAATAAACTCAGGCACTTATATTTACATGAAATTCGGACTACACGCACACACATCAAACTCGGACTAAGCATCCTCTCATAAACTCGGACTCCCCTCTTGTCCATGTTACAAACTCGGTCCTCCCCATGCTAACCCTAAAACTCGGACATCTAGTCCTTGGGTGAAGCTCGGACCAAACAACAATCAAAACTCGGACCAAACATCTTAGATGAAATTCGGACCTTATAACAATCAAATACTCGGACCATGTTTTCCTTTTACAAAACTCGGACCATGTTTTCCCTTTACAAAATTCGGACCTTATAATATCCATAAAACTCGGACCTTAATAGCATCAATAAAACTCAGACCATACATCATCAACAAAACTCGGACCATCCATAATACCAAAACCCGGACCAACCATCATACTTGAAACTTGGATCAAGTATTCAATCAAAAACTCAGACCCATGTAAGGTTTAAAAACCCTGACTCAATTCTCCGGACTAACAATCATGCGAAATATTCAAAACCAAATCACAGTTTTCAATGGAACAGTTACATCGCAGGTTACGATCAAAACCCTAATTTTCATACATTGGCAATGCTGCAATCTAATCAACAATCAAACATCCCTAACATATCAGGCATCTTAGTGTCAGGCAAGTGATTACACAACTATTCATAAACCATTTCACAATAATCAGAAGGATCAATAAACACAGAACCATTGTTTGGAGAACTAGGGTTTGCATGAATCAAATAACCAATGATTAACAACAAATAATCATTAAACGTTTACCTTAGATTGATTCTAGATGGATTGGGAAATCAAGATTGATGTGAGAGAACTTGTGTAGCCAAGAATGATGAGAGAAATGATTGTAGAGAGAATGATTTGAACTGCCGTAGAATGATTTGTGAGGAAGGTTTTAGGGTTAGGAGTTATTAAGGTTTCACTAACTACTCTACTCACCCCTAAGTATCATCTTTTACATAAAACACACACACCACATATAATTTACAGTCAAGGCACAAAGTTCTCATGTAAGTCAAACAATGCATAAAGTAATGCATAGTTCCACGCAATACTAAATATTGTGTGAGCAACTTAATTGTGTTAAGTTAAAGCATTAACCTGAAGTTACGGGTTGTCACATTATCCCCAACTTGAAAGAAATTTCATCCCAAAATTTAGCATGCGGTTACTGAGGAAGCTAGTTGTGTTGTGTCGTTTACTGGTTTTCCTGGGGTGTCACATCATCCCCCCGCTAATTTGGAATTTCGTCCCGAAATTCTGTAGTAGCATCAGCCTCAGTAGTGGTTGCATGGTTTCCGAATAACTGGGGATATTTGAGTTTCATTTGGTCTTCTCGTTCCCAGGTGAACTCTGGGCCACGACGGGAGTTCCAACGAACTCGTACAAGAGGTATTCTAGTGTTCTTGAGGACCTTAACATCCCGGTCCGTGATTTCAACAGGTTCCTCGACGAAATGTAACTGTTCGTCGATAGTGAGTTCCTTCAAAGGAACTATGAGGGTCTCATCTGACAGACACTTCTTCAGATTCGACGCGTGGAAAACGTTATGAACTGCACCGAGTTCTGCTGGTAAGTTCAGTTTGTAGGCCACCTTGCCTATTCTTTCAATGATTTCGAACGGTCCAACATACCGCTGATTGAGCTTGCCTCGTTTACCAAAATGAACCACACCCTTCCAGGGTGAGACTTTGAGTAGTACTCGATCCCCAACTTGGAACTCGAGCAGTTTTCTGCGTTTATCAGCGTAGCTTTTCTGACAGTCACGAGCTGCCGCCATGCGTTGTCGTATCTGTGCAATCCGTTCAGTAGCATCAACTACCATCTCTGGACCTGTGATCTGACTATCACCCACCTCTGCCCAACAAAGAGGTGATCGGAATTTACGTCCGTATAATGCCTCGAATGGAGCAGCTTGTATGCTGGTGTGGTAACTGTTGTTGTACGAAAACTCCACTAACGGGAGATGTTTTTCCCAGCTGCTGCCGAAATCGATAACGCATGCATGTAACATGTCTTCCAGAGTCTGGATAGTGCGCTCAGATTGCCCATCCGTCTGAGGGTGATAAGCCGTGCTCATGTCTAATCAAGAGCCGAAAGATTTATGCATCGCTTGCCACAGTTCTGAAGTGAATCGTGCATCACGATCTGAAATAATAGAGGTTGGCACTCCATGCCTCGAAACAACTTCTTTCAAGTAAATGTCTGCTAATGTAGAGAACTTGTCAGTTTCCTTGATAGCCAAGAAGTGAGCAGACTTTGTGAGTCGATCCACGATCACCCAAATAGTATCGTTCCCACGCTGAGATCTAGGCAGGCCAGTAACAAAATCCATGGAAATTTCCTCCCATTTCCATTGTGGTATCTTTGGTTGCTGAAGTAGGCCTGATGGTTTCTGGTATTCCGTCTTGACCCTCGCGCAGGTCAAACACTTGCTGACGTAAGTTGTTATGTGGGCCTTCATGCTAGGCCACCAGTACGTAGTTCTAAGATCGTGGTACATTTTGTCCGAACCTGGATGTACCGAGTAGCGGGACTTATGAGCTTCATCCATTACCAGCTCGCGTAAGTTGCCATAATGTGGAACCCAAATGTGTCCTGTTACGTAATAGGCATCGTCTTCCTTTTGTTCTAATCGCTGCCTTGAGCTGCGTAAGGCTTCAGCCTTGACGTTTTCTGGTTTCAATGCTTCTACCTGAGCATCTCGTATCTGTGCAGGAAGATTAGACTGAATAGTAAGTTGTAATGCTCGCACGCGTCTAGGCGTAGTGTCTTTCTGACTGAGGGTGTCAGCCACAACATTGGCTTTGCCTGGATGGTACTTGATAGCGCATTCGTAATCATTAAGTAGCTCGACCGATCGACGTTGTCGCATGTTCAATTCCTTCTGCTTGAAAATATGCTCGAGACTCCTGTGATCGGTGTAGATAGTGCACTTGGTACCGTACAGGTAGTGTCGCCATATCTTAAGCGCGAAAACAACAGCTCCAAGTTCTAAATCATGTGTAGTGTAGTTCCGCTCGTGAACTTTAAGTTGGCACGAGGCGTAAGCAATGAATTTATCCCTTTGCATCAATACACAACCAAGACCCTGAATCGACGCATCGCAGTAGACCACAAAATCGTCTGTGCACTCTGGCAATGAGAGAATAGGTGCGCTGCATAGCCTATCCTTTAGGTTTTGAAAAGTCGTTTCTTGTGTATTACCCCAATGATAGGTAACACCTTTCTGTGTTAGTAATGTAAGCAGCTGTACGATCTTTGAGAAGTCTTTGATGAACCGTCTGTAATAACCCACCAAACCCAAGAATTGGCGTATTTCCGTTGGTGTACGCGGTGCAGGCCAGTTCCTGATCGAGTCTACCTTGGATGGATCAACATGAATCCTATCCTTGTTTACCACATGCCCCAAAAAGTGGACTCCACGAAGCCAGAAGTCGCATTTTGAAAACTTAGCGTACAGTTGTTCCTTTCGAAGAAGTTCCAAGATAAGCCGTAAGTGCTGCTCGTGTTCCTCCTGACTCTTGGAGTAGATCAGGATGTCGTCGATGAAAACAATTACAAACTTGTCTAGATAAGGCTTGCACACTCTGTTCATAAGATCCATGAAAACTGCAGGTGTGTTCGTTAGCCTGAACGGCATGACTAGATACTCGTAGTGGTCGTAGCGAGTTCTGAATGTTGTCTTAGAGACGTCCTCATCCCGGACTCTCAGCTGATGGTAACCTGACCTCAGGTCAATCTTGGAGTAGTAGCTCGACCCTTGCAACTGGTCGAATAAGTCATCAATACCTGGCAGAGGGTAGCGGTTCTTCACTGTCACCTTGTTGAGTTCGCGGTAATCTATGCACATCCTGAAAGTTCCATCTTGCTTCTTCACAAACAGTACTGGAGCTCCCCAAGGCGAAGAGCTAGGACGAATAAAGCCCTTATCCAAGAGCTCTTGTAGTTGTTTAGACAGTTCTTCCAGTTCGGTTGGAGCCAAACGATACGGTGCGCGGGCTATTGGTGCTGCTCCTGGAGCTAGTTCAATCTGGAATTCGACCTGGAGATGAGGCGGTAGACCAGGTAAGTCTTCAGGAAACACTTGAGGAAAATCACGTACAACTGGGATATCCTCTAATCTCTTCTCTTTCGTTGATGCGTATGTAACAAGTGCCAAAATGGCAGTGTGACCCTTTCTCAAACATTTCTGAGCCTTCAGAAAGGAAATGATACCAACCACGACACCACTTTTGTCGCCTTGAACTTCAAGAGATCCTTTACCAGAACGGGGAATAAAAACTATCTTCTCTTTGCATAAGATCTCTGCTTATTGTCGGGACAACCAATCCATTCCAATAACGATGTCGAAACTACCCAGAGCTATAGGGATGAGATTGATGGAGAAAGTCTGACCAGCTAAGACAATGTTACAACCCCTGACTACGTGTGTGGCCTCTAAACTTTTACCGTTGGCTAACTCTACGACATGTTTGGTGTTTAAGGGTGTTGGTGTACGTTTTAACATTTGACTAACTTTTAGAGACACATAACTGGTATCCGCACCCGAATCAAACAATACAGTAACATAAAAGTCGTCGAGAAGAAACTTACCCATAACCACGTTAGGATCATTCCTTGCATCACCCTGCCCCAGCAAGAACACGCGACCCCTAGCATCATTGCCATTATTGTTTCCCCCGTTGTTGTTGCCATTGCCCTGATTGTTGTTATTGTTGTTGTTATCTGGTTCTGGTTTAACTAGGGGCAGTCACGTTTGAAGTGGCCTTCAGCACCACATTGATAGCATCCTCTGTTGCCTCGTTGCTGTTGTTGTTGCTGGTTTCGTGGAGCAGGTGGTTGTTGTTGCTGATTCTGGTTCGCAGGTCTTGAGCTTCTATAATCTTTAGCCTCATGACCCATCTTAAGGCACCGCTGGCAACGACCCTTGTTACACTGGCCGTTGTGGTGCTTGTTGCAAGTATTGCACCTTGGGAGATTTCCCCGATATCCACCCTGTCTTTGATTGCCCGAAGATTGCTGACCAGGGCTCTGGTAGTTATCAGTCTTGTGCTGCTGGACCTGAGACTGAGCTTTAGCTGAACCTTTGTTGGAATTCCCATCCCATTTCCGCTTGTTATCACTGGGAGTAGCGGAAGTAGTAGCATCGGTAGCACTGATACGTTTAGGCAGCCTGTTCTGTTCCACTGCCTGATCTGTGAGGCGATGCGCAAGACGCTGAATATCCTGGATATTAGCAAGGTTAGCCGATGTCACGTGGCTTTGAATTTCTGGTGCCACCCCTTTGAGATACAACTCGATACGTCTGATGGGAGGGTCCACCATAGTTGGACACAGAACGGCCAATTCGTTTGACCGTCTAGTATATGCCTCAATTTCCGACCCCGTCATTTTCAGATGAAAGAACTCCACCTCTAACTTGTGGATGTCGTCACATGTGCAGTATTCCCGTTTAATCAGCTCCTTGAAATCATTCCAAGGGGTGGCGTTAGCAGCTGCCAACCCTAAAAGCTGAACTTGCGCATTCCACCAAGTCAGCGCAATTCCTTCCAGTGTGCCAGTGGCGTACTTCACCCTGCGAGCCTCAGGGCATTCACACATCTCAAACACAGACTCAAGCTTTTCAAATCAATGGAGGAGTCCCACTGCTCCCTCCGTACCACTGAATGTGCTAGGACGACAATCCATGAAATTCTTGAAAGTGCAAACAGGTGGCTGAGCGTGTTGACCTCCTGCTTGTGCGGCTGCAAGTGCCGTAGCAACTTGTTCGTTAATGAGAGCCGGCAACTGGGCTTGTGTTAAGTTAATGCGTCCAGCCATGATCTTCATAGCAAAGGTATCATAAGTGAGAGAGCGTTCGCGAATAGTGCGATGACAGAAGAGAGTAAGCACACAAGTGTTCTCAAGCAATAACGAATAGTAGGCAATGTAATCTAAGCATACCACGAGCAAAGTTCTATGTAATTCTAGCAAGTAGGTAAAGTAAACATGAATAGAAGTACCTATGATGTTGAGCCTTGCACGTGGAGTGAAGCGTCGTGGTGGATCGTTGAGCAATGTACTGGTTATAGTCTGGTTTTAATAAAAACGTTTTCCCCATATTAAAACCAAGTTCTCTATAACCAATGGCTCTGATACCAATCTGTCACACCCCCAAAAATCCACTCGTGGAGTATCACCGCTTGGAGGCGTGACATGACCAGGATCAAGCCACCAATCATATTAAACACGTAACTAATAAGTAAAAGTAAATGTAATACAACCCAACCCATATGAAAGGTGTTTAAAACATAAGTGCAATATCACTGTTTAGCGGAAGCATAAAAATAAACCCAACATAAGTATGAATATGTAATGTCAAAATGTTTAATCAAAGCATTCACGATCCTTGTCCACAACGACCGCGCCTCCCAGTGCAAGCTCTATGTATACCTAACGACCTGCAAGGCATGTAACAGAGAGTCAACAACTAGTTGAGCGAGTTCACAGTGGGTTATTTAGTAATAGTGTTCATTTAGTAAAACGTTTGTTTGTTTAGTAACCCATGTATCGTTTATAATTACATCGCGGCCCTCCAGGCATGTTTTCGAAGTTTAGTATCAGTATGGCGGCCATTCCAGGCATGTGTGCGAAGATCAGTATCAGTATCGCGGCCATTACAGGCATGTGTGCGAAGATCAGTATCAGTATCGCGGCCATTACAGGCATGTGTGCGAGAGTAGTGGGGGCTTCCCCATGTATTGCTAGTCTAGCAGTATCGATAAGTGACCTTTCCCAAATGAGGTCAGTAGTACGTAATTTCTCGTAACCATGTAAGTACAATCAATCAATCAAACCCATTCCTTACCCTGGGAATCCCATGCCTTAGTAAGACTGTGAACTCACCTTGTTTTGCTCGGTTTGTTATTGTGCTTCTAGTGTTAATTAATGGTTAGGTCCGTTACACGCGACCTAAGGTACATTACACATAATTCAGTCTAAGTGTTTACGTTCAAATAAGGTTTATAATTCCTTGGTGTCCAAACAACTGTGTTCCGTGTGATAATTGTTTACAGACTGACATGACATAGATTGAACATACGTACAATAACATACAGTAACACACAGTGGCATGCAAGGTGTTCCTCATACAGGGTTTTGAACTTAGCATTATAAGTAAACTCGGATCCCTAGTGTTAACATTAAGCTCTAATACTGTGTTTACAATAAACTCGGGCACTTATATTTACATGAAATTCGGACTACACGCACACACATCAAACTCGGACTAAGCATCCTCTCATAAACTCGGACTCCCCTCTTGTCCATGTTACAAACTCGGTCCCCCCCATGCTAACCCTAAAACTCGGACATCTAGTCCTTGGGTGAAGCTCGGACCAAACAACAATCAAAACTCGGACCAAACATCTTAGATGAAATTCGGACCTTATAACAATCAAATACTCGGACCATGTTTTCCTTTTACAAAACTCGGACCATGTTTTCCCTTTACAAAATTCGGACCTTATAATATCCATAAAACTCGGACCTTAATAGCATCAATAAAACTCAGACCATACATCATCAACAAAACTCGGACCATCCATCATACTAAAACTCGGACCAACCATCATACTAGAAACTCGGATCAAGTATTCAATCAAAAACTCGGACCCATGTAAGGTTTAAAAACCCTGACTCAAATCTCCGGACTAACAATCATGCGAAATATTCAAAACCAAATCACAGTTTTCAATGGAAAAGTTACATTGCAGGTTAAGATCAAAACCCTAATTTTCATACATTGGCAATGCTGTAATCTAATCAACAATCAAACATCCCTAACATATCAGGCATCTTAGTGTCAGGCAAGTGATTACACAACTATTCATAAACCATTTCACAATAATCAGAAGGATCAATAAACACAGAACCATTGTTTAGAGAACTAGGGTTTGCATGAATCAAATAACCAATGATTAACAACAAATAATCATTAAACGTTTACCTTAGATTGATTCTAGATGGATTGGGAAATCAAGATTGATGCGAGAGAACTTGTGTAGCCAAGAATGATGAGAGAAATGATTGTAGAGAGAATGATTTGAACTGCCGTAGAATGATTTGTGAGGAAGGTTTTAGGGTTAGGAGTTATTAAGGTTTCACTAACTACTCTACTCACCCCTAAGTATCATCTTTTACATAAAACACACACACCACATATAATTTACAGTCAAGGCACAAAGTTCTCATGTAAGTCAAATAATGCATAAAGTAATACATAGTTCCATGCAATACTAAATATTGTGTGACCAACTTAATTGTCTTAAGTTAAAGCATTAACCTGAAGTTACGGGTTGTCACATTGGCTTAACACCCTCCCAGTTGGTTTGGTAAACACTTGGGATGAACTAGCCCAAAAGTTTTTGTACAAGTATTTCGTCCTTCAAAAACGGCTAAATTAATGGCTGAAATTAATACATACTCTCAAGAGGACGGGGAATCCTTGTATGAAACTTAGGAAAGGTTCAAGGAGCTACTAAGAAAGTGCCGTCATCATGGTCTTGCGGTGTGGCAACAAGTATCCACTTTCTATAATGGGTTGTTGCCACACACAAGACAAACACTTGACTCTAGCATCAGGGGACTTCTAGGTAATCGTCGCCCAAATGAAATTTATAATCAAATTGAGGAAATTGCTCAAAACAATTTTCAGTGGCACACTCCCCGTGGCACAAAATCTATTGCCCCGTACGCCCATAAGGTTGACGAAAGTACTTCTTTACAAGCCCAAATTGAGGCCGTCTCTTCGAAAATCAAAAAGTTAGAAATGGCAAAAACGGCCTCGGTTATGGCTTGTGAAGGGTATGGTGGACCACATGAAAATTGGAGTTGTATGAAAGAAATCGATAATCAAACAGAAACAGTAAACTACATTGATAATGGGCCTAGACCGTCAGGTCCTCCAATGGGTACCTAAAACCAAGGATGGCGTATCCACCCTAACCTTGGTTGGAGAGAACCCGGCAATAGTAGTAACCAACAAAATCAAAACCAACGAACAAACTTTCAAAAACCAAGAAATGAGTCACAAAATTTCTCTCAACAACAAGGGGGACGAGAGAGGCTTGAAGATACTATCTCACGCCTCATCTCCGACACCGAAAGGAAAAACTCGGATTGATTTCAACAAATGGAATCGAACTTTAGAAATCAACAAGCTATTATTCAAAACATTGAAAAGCAATTAAATCAACTAGCTCAAAATTTCTCCGAGAGACCACAAGGCACGTTACCCAGCAATACCGAAACAAACCCAAAAGCGCAAGTACATCTCATCACGTTGAGAAACCGTACCGTAGATCCCGAGGACGCCCCACTACCTCCAATTGAAAAGAGTCCGTCTACCCAAACCACAACTTCACTGATGCCCCAAAAAGAGACGACTCCTCCACCAAATCAAGAGCCTACCAAGAATCCTCCGGTGCCTTACCCCGGTAGGTTACTTCGCCAAAAGACCGATGAGCAATTCACAAAATTCGTAAATTTACTAAAACAATTGCACATCAATCTTCCATTTGTGGAAGTCCTCACTCAAATGCCTAAATATTCAAAATTCATGAGAGACTTCCTCACTCACAAAAGGAAAACTAAAACATTGCAACTAGTTAATTTAAGTGAAGAATGCTCCGCCGTACTACTTAACAAACTCCCACAAAAGAAAATCCACCCCGGAAGTTTCACCATCCCTTGTTCCATTGGGTGATCACCCATCCGCAATGTGCTAGCCGATCTTGGGGCTAGCATTAATCTAATGCCTGCATCAATGTTTGACCGACTCGGACTAGGTAAAACAAGCCCCATAAAGATAAGCATACAACTTGCCGATAAGTCTATCAAATATCCACAAGGTGTCGCCGAAAATCTATTGGTAAGGGTCAGAGACTTTGTCTTCCCGGCCGACTTTGTCATACTAGATATGGAGGAAGATACCGAAGTACCACTCATTCTAAGAAGACCATTCCTAGCCACAGCCCACGCAATGGTCGACATGAAAGGTGGGACGTTAACATTGAGGGTTTGGGATAAGGAGATGGAGTTTGGGGTTGGGAAAGGAGTAGAAGACGACGACCCGGTCAACTACATGAAAGTCATAGACTCAAGCTTGCATAATGCTCGCCAAGGACCCTTATAAACGTGGCGCACCACGGAGGCATTCTGCGGAACTATCCGTAGTTTTAGTTTAGATTAACTTTTATGTTTTCAAGTTTAGTTTTACTTTTCATGAATAAAACACACTCGGAATGGTGGAGGTTACTAAGGGAAACTTGAACCCACACCCCATGCACAAAAACAGAGCCTCCCGATAATTTTTCTTCATTACAGCAAGTTCAGCACGGGGTCGTGCTCAGCCCAACACGCCCCCGTGCCCGAGGATCTGCAGAAAACTTCTAGTTCAGGTAACTGGACACGGGGCCGTGTTCACTGAACACGCCCCCATGCCCAGCCTTCTGTAAATTATGATACTGGCGATATGAACACGGGGCCGTGCCCGGATCAACACGGGCCCGTGCCCAGACGCCCAGTAACATAAATTTTTGTTTTAAACACCTTTCTACACATTCAATCAACCTAAAAACTTATTTTTGGGACACATTGAGGACAATGTGTAATTTAAGTGTGGGGGGATTCTAAAACCTTGAATTTTGCAAGTCCTAATAACAAGCCTTACACAAAACTCTATTGGAACCGCTAATCACTCCAAATTTTTCAAAAACTTTTCATTTTTTTACTTTTCTTGGTTTAATTTGGGAATAACAAGTTCTAAAAAGGTTATATTTCTACAAATTTACAACCGATAGCGTCGTGATAAAAAGAACCAACATAAGAAAATTATGAAATGGCATGACAAATCTAGTTAAAATTTGATTATATATACTCGATCACATTATAAACCCATTCCCACAAAAAGTGAGTTTTAAGCCTTTATTGAGAATACAAATATATATCTTTAAATTAAATGCTCATTTTTCGTTTCTTGTGTGAATAGCCGCTTGATTCTTACAACTCTAGAACTTGCCATGACGATACATTCCCGATCCTTGCCAACTTAAACCCAAGTAAGTAAATGATGGAGGCATTAGGACTAACCCATTTTCTTTTCAACACCATTATTTTTCATTTTTTTATCACCTACCCAAAATCCCCCTGGTTAACCCCTTTGAGCCTAAATCTTTTCGTTTCTAAACTCACCAAACAAACACCCTTTACCCACCAAAACCATTTTTATTTTTAAACCCTTATTTTAGTAAAAAGCTCGGTCTCATGTAACATTCCTTATAAAAAAAATGAAGTATAGCAATAAACAAACAAGTTCATCAAAGAAACTTTGTTTGAAAATGCTTTGTTTGAATAAAAGTCACAAAAACAGAAAGTTTTACGACGACCGAAGCTTTTTACGCTTTTAGCCCTTTTTACTAACCACTAACCAAAAACCACCTACGTTTAACCCAAGCCTAACCCTTCCCCAAGTCCTCTTGATATTTACAAAGGTTTATAGTTAAAAAGGAGGAGGATTGATTGCTTGGAAAGCATATGGTAGAAGTAAGTTCCATGCCGGTCTCGAGTGTTTCACAAAAATACATCTTCGGCCGAGTGTTGAGCGATCTCCTGTGAGGTATGTGAACTTGTATATAAATGGAATTTTAAAGAGGTATGTTATGCCCAAATAAGTAGTTTCTCTTATGAAACATTCTAAGTAAACCATAACGAATAGGATTGTAAATAACATAAAAATAAAACCTAATAAAAGATCTTGGATTCCCGACACTCAAGACAAGCCCAAAACTTCTCTTCTACCCATTCCATTTGGGAGTGTAAGCCACATTATAAAGAGTTTTGCTTGAGGACAAGCAAAGATTCAAGTGTGGGGGTATTTGATGTGTGTAAAATGCAACATATAAAATACATCAACTAAGGCATAAAACTAACCCTTTTTTAGTACTAATGTTGGAAAAAGTGTGCTTTTGTCTTCTTTTTGTATTTTCAGGACTAAATGAGCGTAAATGAACAAAAGGAACAAATATGCAGCAAAATCTAACATAAATACAAGAAAAAGGAATAACCGTGGCATGCCCGAACCCTCAACAGCATCTTCCCAAGCAAAAACAAGAAAACAGAAGGATGACCATGGCCCCGTGCCCAGCGGACACGGGGGCATGGCCCAGAGTTTGAAGAAAAAAGACAAAGTTGTTTAAGCTTCTATTCCCAGCACGGGGGCGTGCCCAGCTAAACACGGGTCGTGGTCAATGCTAAGATTCGCAGAATCCAAGCAAATCTAGATAGTACAGATACGCTTCTACACACAGGGCCATGCCCAGCGGACACGGGGCCGTGTGGAGCTAATGCTGACAAATTGCAATTAATGAAGAAAGAGAAAGAGGATGGACAAGGGGCCATGCCCAATGGACACGGGGCCGTGTCCGGGCTTCTGTGCAGGCTATAAATAGAGGTGCTTGGTTCACTTCAATGGTATCCCTTGGCAAACGACCACTCTCCCACTTCACCCACACTCCACCACCACTACAACCCACATCCACCACCACCATCATCCATCATCCATCTTAGAGTGTGTGTAGTAGTCTCGGGATCCAAGATTGATAATAAGAGTTCTTGACAATCAAAGGCTATATTTGCCTAAGTCTCTTACATGACTTGGTGAAGACAAGCATTTAGTGTAATACTATTGATTTTTAATCTTTTCGCACTTTTTATTTTGTTCTGTATTAATGACTTTAATAACTAGTTTCTTATGTTGAAGGTGAAACTTCCTTATCATTTGTCCGTGGTCTCTTGGCATTATTTTACTGTCCATATAAAATAAAAGATTTTCACCATTCATATCTCTACGGTCTATATAGAGATATGTTGGCTACCTGGTCGAGGGTTAAAGGAATGGTTTGGTAAGGTTCTTGCCTTGTTCAGTGTATAGATCCTGCAAGGACCTGGGTCAAGCTTACTAGGACCTCCTTCAATACCCACTGGTATTGGACGGTGGGGGTGCGAATGGCTTGATCCCCTCATATGTAAACTACTATTAATACATTAACCCGGCTACTTGGGATTGTATCCCTGCTGACTCAAACCACTTAGCCGAGGGTAACGTCACCTTCAAAAGTGGGGCCTACCACATTACGCATTAATAACATAATTAATTATCTTTCAATATTCCAACCCTTTAGGATTGTATCCTTGCTGACTCAAACTACTAGGTTGAGAGTAATGTCACCTTCAAAAGAGGGGCCTACTACTATAACTAAGATAATCTCTTAAAAAGTGCAAAAGTGCGGAAATCATCAAAGGTTACACTAAATGCGAGTCGGGTCCAAGTGATTCATCATGTCTATCTGTTTTTATTTTTATTTTATTTTTCAGCATTTTTAGTTTTTAATTTTCATGTTTTAAAACTTTTTCTAAACTTTTGATTTGATTAGACGTTGAGGATAAACCGGTATTAGAAGCTCTTGTGTCCTTGGACGACCTCGGTATCTTACCAACGCTATACTACGCTCACGATGGGTGCACTTGCCCATATGTGTGTTTAGTGTTAGTAGAATATCGTGTTTTATAAATTTAAAACATGACTAAAGTGTTAAAAAGGGCTTAAATATAACTAAAAACATATAACGGTACACACGCATCAGTTATCCCTTCACCGTTAATCACTAACGTTAGATGTGTACACACGGGTCGTGCTTATGATCAACGGCTAGGGTGATGCCACGTGGAAAGTGGGCAAGTGTGGATCCTTCCCCAAGTTAGTACCATCACCGTGATCTTGAGGGATGCCCAGGATGATGCCACGTGGCCATTCGGTTATAACCGAATGGTTTATGCACGATGAGACCTTCTAGAAGGATTACAGCTGTAACCCTGTGTGGCTCTTCCTTATGCTAATTCTGTTGTGACAAAAAGGTTATTTTTTTCCAAGTCTGGGTGACATTCGGGCGGAGATGTTGTTAGGATTTTATCCTATCTGTTGTATGAGAGCTTGCGCAAGGATATGTTATCTTTATCTTGGCGCGCGGATGCTGGAGATTGCTTTCTTTTATGTTCTCTTTTTTCGAACCAGTGCGCTGCCGCGCAAGGTTCCTTGAAAGAGGTTTATTAGAACTGGAGTTGTTGCTTGGTCTAATTCACCTGCGCGAGGTTTTTGGGACCTTACCCCTTCAATACGGTTAATATATAAAACTTCCAAAATTCCACTTTTCTTATATTCACTTCAAATCATAAGACTTTAACATGCAAACACTTTTCATAAAAATCCTTTTTGATTAATCATGCAAACACTTTTCATAAATCTCATCATACAAGAATCATCATCTTAACAAAATCAAAACACAACTTCAACATATACACACACATACCTACGTCCATACATTCATACATTTTTACTTCCATTTTTATTTTGTTTAAAAACTCATTGCAAGTTTGTGAATAATTCCAAGATCCAGAGAAACCTTCCACTATCATCATCGTCACCAAGAATCAAGAACATGATCTTAAAAATAAATTTACACCTTCAAGATTTTGGTGGGTTTTTGACAAAGTTTGATGATAAGTAGCTTGCAACTTCTTGGAATCACCTTGAAATCACCCTTGAATCTTCAAAACACCTTGAAACTAGCTTGAAATGGCCATGATCTTCAAAGAAAATATTTGAAATTTGAAAGTTGGGTGTGAGTATGTGTGTGTTCGGCCGAGAGTATCAAAGAAGGAGAAAGAAAATGAATGGTTTGATCTTGGGAAGTTGTTTTTAAGTTATGTGTAAACAATTAGTAATCATTAGGTTCCTACATTCTTAACACATGGCACAACAAGAATTTGGTGGGCACATATGGTGCCACCTTACTCCCACACACTCACTTTCTCTCTCTTAAACCTTTACATACACATATTCATGCAAGAAACAGGTATTTAACTGACTACCAGGTATTTTATTTTGCGTTTTAACTGCGTTTTAAGGCGTTTAAAATTATTTTATCATTCTATAAAAATTAACTCGCCATAATATTGATGAACAATATTTTGTTTGCGTAGACTAGCCGCGTTGTCTGTATTTTGAAGTATACGCGCGTTATGACGTAGTATGCGCCTAAATTCGCAAAATAAGGATTTTAAGCGTTTTAATTCATTTTTCTTCATATGTATGATTAAAAATAGGATATTAATCATAACGGAATATTTTTAGGATTTTAACATTATCCGGGGGGTCGCCGACGTACGTTTCGCATTTTCTCGTTACACGATAAGCGTTTATCTTATTATTGCCAACATAATATTTAACAAAGTTTGGATTTACCAACACTTCAAATACCTTATATTAACATCATATTCAATAATTTAGTGCCTTCATATATTCGTAACACGTGTCACACTAGTACAGTACATGCTCAAAATAGCCGGGTGTCACACTTTGATGGGTCGTGACGATTGGATAACAGTATCACAATTTAATAATATGTGGCGGAAGTATTAGAGTAAAAATATTCATATCAATTTAAGTTTGAATTTATAACTAAAAGTTGTACAAGTGTTCAAACGAAAGCCTATAGGCGGGATCGAAATAAAAAGAGCTTAGACATCATAGGCCTTAAGCTAGGAGCTGCAAATTCCATAGCCTTTAATATGGCCGACCCGGATTCCCATCCTAATATCAAGGTTTGTTACATGTAGTTCAATCTTTTTAAAATACGTCAGCTTTCGCTGGTAAATATGATTAACTGACTCATTTTGAAGATTGTTTTTCAAAAATGATTTTATACATAGAGAAAACCCGTAGGTAATCATTTAATATTTTTTGGGATTTCATCTTGTCAACGGGTTTACATATTTGTCATATAATGGGAACCAGATATCAATGCCGGTCAATTTCAGTGCTATAATGATTATGGTACACACCAAAGTTGAATAACGTATCTTACAGTCAGCATGCCTACCCTGACACGTTATTCCGTATGGCCATAATAGTTCATGAGTCGGGACGGCCGAACACGGTACCATTAACCCCCAATTGTTTCAGTTATCAAATATAACGGATTAAGAGTTATTACATTTATGAGCTATCATAGGTGGCTCATTTAGGTAATACCCGCTCCAAGTGGCGTATTCGCCATACCCAAAGTTTTAAAACAAAATAAGTTAAGAGTATTTACCTTTTTGCTAGCTTCCAACCAATAACGGTTTTCATATAACAAAAGCCGTTAAGTCAAAGTAATAAAACTCAAGTCCGAATATCTGGGGGGTTCTGTAGTTCAGAGTGAACAGATTCAGTTATCTGTTAGAATGTATACGGGTCATAGGTTAGTTCCTTAGACACGGCCTGTCACCTAAGAATAAGATATGTTTGCAAGATTAAACGTAGAAAGGT
This sequence comes from Helianthus annuus, assembly GCF_002127325.2. Lineage (NCBI taxonomy): Eukaryota > Viridiplantae > Streptophyta > Magnoliopsida > Asterales > Asteraceae > Helianthus > Helianthus annuus. The sequence goes on from NC_035445.2 coordinate 104,500,187, forward strand.
TAAAACGTGGTTTATACCTATCCGAGTGTAAGGACTCATTGGATAAAGGTTCTTGAGACCAACATTCTGATTTTGAAAGGTTTTGACCCGTTACGCCTAGTTTATGTGAACTAGGTTCGCATAACTAGTTATGTGCATAAAGACGGGTTCGAAAGGTCGGATGGGCTTATGACAAGTCTAAGTAATAAAATATATCTTTAGTTGATATATATTATGTTCTAAAGTCTGATAATAGCTCGATTTTGATTAAAACCATTTTATTAGTTATTTTGACCACATAAGGGTATTGTGGTCATTTTCAATATTATTTCCAAGACTTGTCATTTAGCTCATCAAACGCAATGACCAAGTGGTATAACTTTAGAGAGTTATACTCAACAAAAATGCGGTCTCAAAATAAGTTTAAAACAGATCTTAACATTGATCAAACGGGTCAGAATCAAAAGTCAAACTACTTGACTATTGACATAGAATGAGGTTCTAAACTGAATTGGACGAGTTGGCATGCTAATATTAGTTTATATAAGCTGTAAAATTTGTATATGTGTCAAAATAGTTGAGTTATAAGTTATAAAAACTATTTACATCATTTATGAAGCTTAATTAAAAGTTCGACTTTTACTTAGCATGCTTGACCTATCAATTCAACTAGTAAACGTGATTATCCGAGGGTATGATCATAAAGGGATCATACCATCGTTATTACGATCACGTAGGAAAGTTCGGATTGAACTTAACCTTGATCAATTTGGTCAGAAGCTAAAGTCAAACAGAAAGTCAACTCACTGACTTTAAGCTTAAAATAGTTAAGAATAATGAAAAAGAACAAGTAGGAATACTTACTTAGAAGTGTTAGTGCAGAATACTACTGAGAGTGGGAGTCCTCTTGATTAGAGGAGAGCTCCAAGAATAACTTAGAGTAGAAGAGAATGGTGTGAACTTGAATGAAAATTTCATGGCTATTTATACTTGAGGATGGTTCATGAGGTGAAGCCAAGTGTCCACCAAGTTGATTAGCAATTGATTAGTGTCCTCAAGGTGTCACAAGGAGAAGAGAAGTGGCAACAATGGAGGATAGGTGGCAGCCTTGGCAACCAAGGCAGCCAGCTGCCAACAAGTTGTTACTGGCACACCCTTACGGACCATAAGGGTGATACCTTACGGTCCGTAAGGACCTTAGGCGCGTAGATTTAATCAAACACCCTTGCAGACCATAAGGGTTAAGCCTTGTGGTCCGTAAGGGACCTCTAGAAACTTAAATTTGAGATTTTTACATCTTTAGTCCTTTGACTTTGATTCTTTTGCCATTTAGCACTTTTAGTCCCTCTCCTTCCTCGTAGTTGGGATTAGTCGGAGGTCCCCGAAGCGTTTTAGTTAACACACAATGTAGGTCCTTCCTCCTTCCAAATAATCGGGATTAGTTGGAGGTTTCTCCCTCCATATAGTCGGGATTAGTTGGAGAATTGGACACATATCGTCACGTAATTGGACGAAATTTTCAGGGTGTTACAAGGTCAATCACCATTCTAGTTCTAAAAGATAAACCCATTTCAAGTTCTAAACCTTATAATTTGAACAATGATCTTACACTTTGGTAAGCATTGCATAGCCTGTTTACTAGAATTACAGGCAAACCTGTGATAATGAAGGCGTTTCATGTTCTGCTACTAAAACTTAATTGCAATTGCGAAGTTGAATCCCAATTGAAGTTCTAACAGTCAATCACAATTCAGGTTCTAAAAGTCAAACCTATTTGAAGTTCTAACAGTCAAACCCATTTCAAAGAAAGTTCTACTTTGTTTACAAGTCTTAATACGTATTGTTGTTAATGTTAATAACATCATATTATTGAGTAATTAAGGATAATTGGTGGTTAGTTATTAGATTAGGAAGGATTTTTGAATATGGAAGGAAAATATGAATTATACTTCAGGGACTGATATTGTAACTAAAGTTATAGGGGTATTTTAGTCTTTTCACTGAAATACAAATGGTCTGTTAGTGTCAGGGTCTTGATTATGAGCAATTGAAAACGTGAGGGACTGGACAGTTGTTTTGTTTTTCAAATGAGGGCTGAACCTGAGATTGGGTGTAAACCTAGGGACTGAAACTGTATTTTACTCTTAAAACATTTTTAAAAAAATAAAACAATGTTTTATTCATTGAACCCGTGTACTACACGGGGTTAACGAGTAAAATGTGGTTAAATTTTCATAATTTTGAATATGTGAGATCATATGTTATTTTCAATAATTAAACTTATACATACATGGGTTGAATAAGTAAAACTTGGTGGTGTGATTTTGTAATACTACAACCTTAAGGGCATAACAAAAAATATATACATAAGCATATTTTTTTTAAATAATCATAACATATGCGTCTGTGGCAGATATAAATGTTATGAGGTGGCTTTTGTTATTTCCTTTCACTATACACATGTCGACTTCATGTGGTTGTTTTGTTGATAGATGATGATATCATTAACATGGATTGCAAAGCTAAGCTTTTGTAGAATAATCTCCTTTACTTATGGAATTATATAAATTGTATTACACACTTTAATGCAAATTTTTGTACACGTTATCCTATTTTGTATTTTTTATTAATGTTGTGTATAAGGAAATGTTTAGAGATTTATGAACTATTTGTATAATTTTTCGTCATATATATAATTTTTCCTTTACTATGTTAAGAATCTTTGTTTATTATTATGTTTCTTTGGTAAGTGTATCACATGAATACTTACCCTAGTTTCTTACAAGTGTGAACTTCAGCTGTCACCTTATTATTTACCCAATTATGAGATAAGTATGGTAGAGTTGAGAATCTGTACAAATAGTGCTAACTGTAAGAACCGTAACAATAGATCTGAGTCATTGATAGTTTAAATCAAGGGTTAGTATTGATTACAAATAAAAGATCTATAATTTATATGTAACATCCCGAAAATACAAAACACTTAAATTTTAATCATGTTGCTAATAAACTAGTAAAATAAAATAACTAGGGATGGCATTAACCTAGTTAGTTGATCATTTATGAATAGTTAAGAGTTAAAACAATAAAGAATGCAAGATGAGGGACTAAAAGTGTCTAAATGAAAACTATTTTAATAAAAAACAAAATTAAACTCAAAACACACTTGCCTGTGTGTTGTTGAGATCGACCAGAAGCAGGGGCGACCCCAAGCTCTCCTAAAACCCTAGTTCATCACAAATCTCACAAATTGAAGGTGAAGATCAGTCCCAAAACGAAATTAGAGCCTGGATTTGTGATCCCCATAATAAGGAGATCATAAGGTATGTGAAATTTGGTAAAAATCCTCTACTTGAAATTCTCATGAACATAGATAATCTGAAATCTGGTTATGCATGTGTGATATATAGATGAATTAGGAGCATTGTAGTGTCTAGGAGTAAACCCTATACAAGTACATGTTGAAATCATGTGTAATTTTAGTAAAATCCATGAACACCCTTGTAGGTGGTTAGTGGTTTATGTAGAATTTGATAAACACTAGGAAATTGGATGTTGTTCTAGTGTAATTTGACAATTGTGAAGTGATTTCAGAATTATAGAAGCTAACAATTATGTAAAATGGTTTGATTGATGTGAAATTCGGGCTAAATGATAAGCTAGGGGCTTGCTATGTAATCATTGTAGGATCGTGTTTCGACCCGAACGAGTCGTTCAGAGGAGTTTCGATCAGATACAGGTGCGGAAAACAAGTATCTGACTTAGAAACAACTAGCAAATCACTTTTAACACCTTTTGTATTGATATCTGACAGATTACATCCAAATCTCACACCGGCAGCACCTCGGTATGGATTAGAAGACCATCTTACCACTGATTTCGTTCATAGGGTATTTATAGGGACTAGATTTCGCTCATATGGACATGATGTCCATAAAAGCGAAACCCCTATTGTACAAATAAGCGAAACCTCCTGCCTAATGCCCTATGAGCGAAATCATCCACTTAATTACATACATTTTCCAGTTTTCTCGTAAAACGTGCCCTATTCTAACAATCTAAGACTAAGACTCGATACAAGACGAAGTCGACAGATGCATGCACCAACAGACTACCCCTCAGATGTTGGCGAGTCGACTATCGAATCATGACAATGCTGTGTCTTTACTTCTTCAGTCTTGATCAGTCTGTGGGCTCCTCTCTCTCTATCTTCATCTCTTTCTCTTTTATCACCAACAAACTTCTTCTCTAAAATGTTGACATTTTTTTGAATTCATCTTCACCAACATGCACTCCCCCTCAAATGTTGACTTTTCCTGCATAAAACTCTACCACAAACATAAGTTTTATGATAAACATTTAAGCATATAGACACCATTTGAAACTATCTCAAACAAATATATCAATTCATTTATGATGAACCACTTGCAACTATATCGTTTTCATATCAAAACAACACACTCTCCCAAACCAGCTGTTCATCATGTTTAGCACTTGGAATTTTGAAAATCAGCTTTTCAATATCAGTCATCGAAAATCTTTTTGAAATTTTCAAAATTTATGCTAAAACCCACTAAAATTTTTTTGGAATTTGGAGGAAGAAATTAACCGACACCACTTGTAAAGACAAAGACTAATACTAAGTGTAGAAACAACAAGATGCAGAAATGAAAATATTTACATACAATATTTTTGTGAGTTCGTGTAAGAGGATCATATCAGTTAATGAGATATATCACAAACACCGTTAAGCTTCATTTCATTTTAAGTTATAAACAATTCTCTTAGATTGTCAGTATATTGATCCACTTAAATTTTCACACAAAGTTCAACTGATCCGAGATACGATATTAATGTCTTAAGCTCTTGAACTTATCCGTGTGTCCCACTACTTGAATATACTCCCGTATCCAGATCCCAATATTCAGTCTTACAGGTGAGTATACCACAGATGATATCTGTTCAGGGGTTATGTGCGAGGGTCGTGAGAGCTCAGGTCGATACTTCCGTATACGCAAAGAGGTGACGGCTTCGACTTTTGGTGTGTCCCCTTTAGAGGATCTTTTGATTTCAACAGCAGCGACTATCAATTTTATTGTTTCATCAGCTTGCTGAGGGCGATGCTATGTTTCAAGCATTTGCGGAAAGCATTATCCGGGGACTAGGTCAGTACTTCCATACAGCAGAAGTCTCGGGATAATACCCCAGATATCACTGAGCATAAAGACCTAGTATCTCAGAATAAGTGACCTTTCAAACAAGATTTCAGGGGTTACCTATATATCCAAGTAGTTTTGTTAATCCATAGAACAAGCAAGTTTGATTTTTAGGTTTATATCTCGTTACAGTCTACTAAATGTGTAAAAACCTACCGACATATCCGCAGTAAGATTGTTTATCACATTTTAACTTTACAATTCTTTAGCATGTTGTGACAGTCCACTGATGTACTATCATTTCCTCTTGTCACAGCAAAACTCATTTTTGATTTTATCATGTTTTTGGCTTTTTCAAATTTTCTAATGTTTTTGGATTTTCTGAAATTTTCTACTCCCCCTAAAATGCAAACACATTAAAGAAAAATTGAAAACAAACTAGACTCTTGACCCACTTGAAACATGAAATGTAAAAACAAACTGTACAAAACTTGACAACCGATATCAAATCGCATCAATACGCCATTCACTTGGCATCAACAATCAGAACTCCCCCTATCAACAAATTATTTTCCCATTTAGATTTCAAAACACTTAAGTTTGTTTTAATCAAAATGGTTTTTCCGGAAAATAAGTTTGATTGATTTTACCACTTGTAGATTTATCGACAACAAGTTTGGGGATGTGGTTCATCATACTGTCTTTCAACCACTTGTAGGAAAAAACAAGTACAAATTAATGTCCTTGATTTACCATATGCAAGTATGCACAATCAAATCTTCTTATCACTTGTAAAACACTCAAACAAACCTTTTTACCGTTTATATGATTGACATTACCGTAGCCAATTTCTCAAGAAAAATGCCGATACCTGCTCCTCGCTTACCAACCTGGGAGCTCCGGCAAGTCAGGTTTTTAGTTGAAGAAAATATCCACCCAAGCCTGACCAGCCTTGGGTGTCACCGAGCCACCATCACTCGGTTTCTTACCTTTCCTCTTTTTCTCATAAAATTCTTTAACCCCTTTGACTTTTCGATCAATCATCTTACCAAAGATATGTTTTACCTTGGGGTTAAAGACCTTCTCAGCATTAAAATCCTGTTTGTCATTATAAAATTGGTTAGAAATTTCAACTTTACCAATTTTCTTCTTATAATTCTCAGCCCGAAGCGATAGAAAATCCTCATCATTCACAGTCGGAACTGATTTTTCATCTTTTAAAATAGCTTCACTTTTCAAAACAACCTGTGGCTCATCTGACTTTGTGGAGTCAGATTTATCGCCAGAAGATAGCTCCTCTGATTTTGACCTATCAGAATCATCGCTAGAGCTTTCAGCAGCTTTCTTAACAACCCATTTCTGGTTGTCAGATTTAGCTCTCTTCTTGTAAAACTTGTTTGAACATTCACCAATTTCAAAAGTAGAATTTTTAAACAGTTTGGTTCGATCAATTGGTGGTTCAAACTCAACCACTTTCTCTTTGAGTTTACGAGATACTCCCTGTTTTTATTGTATTGCCTTAGAACAATCTCTGGCAATATGTCCAACAGTGTTGCATTGGAAACAGGTTCTCGTATCTTTCTTCTGTCCAGTCATCTTCTTCAATTCATCTTGCTTCTTTGCAAGGAATTCATTGTTTGACTGCCTCCAGAAATCTTTCTTTTCTTCTTCATCTGCTGACGTTCCTAAAACAAATGTCATTTTGGATTTAAAATCACGAACATATTTTTCATTTTTCTGTTGGAATAAAACCAAGACCTTTCTTTTTGAAATTACCGTTATGGTTTGATTTCTTTTGAAAACCTGAACCAGAACTGTAACCCTTTTTCTTGTTTAATCTTTGTTGTACTCTTGAGGTGTAAAGTTTAGGTTTTTCATTAAGACATAAGTCTTTTATTTCATAAATGTTAATTTCTGTGAGGTTGAAAACCTTGTTTATCAGTTCAGTTTTGACACCTCTTATTGGAAATTCCTCATCAGAATATAATTTGTCAGAATCATTCAAAGTATAAGCAACTTTAAACGGTTCATCATCCAAATTAGATTTTGATAACAGTAATTCTCTATTATACACTATTTTGTCCTGTTTTTCTGTTTGACCCGGAGGACTTGACTCAGACTTTGACTTTGACGTGGACTCCAACATTGACTCTTCTGTTTCATCGTTTTCTAACACCTGATCTACCACTATCTTCATCAATTGAGATTGTTGATCAGTGTCAGATGATGTAAAATGTGACATCAATACTTTCTGGTAGATTGACTGACGACTCCGACTCCCATTGTAAGTTTCTTGCCTTTTTGACTCTTTCATCATTTAGATTTCTAGCCAAATATCCATTTTCCAGAGGGGGTGGACACTTGTTGTAATTGACACCTTGTTTCTTACCAGATGTCATCTCTACAGTGCCTTTCTTCTTTTTGGTCTTTTTCACTGGAGTCTTTTCTTCAATCTTTTCTTCTGAAACTTTCTTTTCTTCAGTTACATCATTGTCCTCAAATGCTTTTAAACTTTCAGCTGTCGGATAAATCCTGTTAATAACATAAGACGAACTTGAGTAACTTTTCAACAAGCGATTAACTCTTTCAGTTTCAATTCTCTGAAGTTCCAGTTTTTGTTCAAGAGCAGCACACTTCTCAATATAGTTGTTTACAACTTTTTGCTTTACCATGAAAGCTCCCTGAACTGTTTTCATTGCTGTAGCCTGCTCTTCACTTGTGTCGTTGTACATATTCATTGCCCTATTCAACACATCATATGATTCTTTTAATCTGTTCATGTTGTAGATCAATGAACTGTTTTGTTTCTTTATAGCTTCACAATTTTCACAAGTTATTGGACTCTTCTTTGCAATGGCTTCTTCATTAATTTCAAACTTTGGAGTTTCTTTCACCTTTCTTCTCTCTACCGGTACTGTCTCATCATCACTACTAATCGGTGTCTTTATCTTTTTCTTTTTCTTCTTTGCCTTCTCATCTTCACTATCACTTTCTGCCATCATCTTCAGATGTTTTTCCATTTGTCTGGCATAATACTCAGAATCATCATCACTTTCTTCTTCAACTCTGGCAACAAAAGCTGTGTAAGCTGTAGCTTGATCAGGAATATAGTTATTGTGACACCTGTGTCACCGCGACCATCAAACAAATACCAAGCCGATGAAATATTGTATTTCATACTTGGGATCTTGTATAAATATGTGTATGTTTTGCACATATCAATTATTGTTCAATTTCAAACTCTACATTGCTTTCTAGAGCATTATACGCAAACTGGTGCGTAAACGTACTCAGTTTAATGCGACAAATACTCCGGAACATCAACATATACTCAACATACCTTAAATAACCTTTACATAACTTAGAAATAAGTTTTGAAGGCTTGGGTATGGCAAAAACAAGTTAATTCGCTTATAGGGACTAAACTTGACAAACTGCGAAAGTATGCCAATTTGAACTGTAACGAACATTCCGGAACATGTTCATAAGTTAAACATACCCTAAATATCCTCTACATAGCTTAGAAATAGGCTTTGAGGTGTTTGGTATGCTAAAACAAACTTTTGGATCATTCAGGGACTAAAAGTGTCAAAAAGTGCACAAGTTTGCACTTTCGCGTATAACTTACGTTTTGAATACATCTGGACATCCAAAAATTTATGTAAGCATCCTTATATTATGCCTTAGTGTTGGGCATGAGAAAAATCCATTCGTCGCGTCATTTGGATCGTCTTTCGCGCTTATGCGCATTCCGTCGTAATTAAGCGAACATCGCAATCGTACGGCCAAACGAACCGACATCCGGAATATTTTTGAGCATATTTCATGTCCCCTACACTTTAACTTCATCTTAGAGCCTTGAAATGAGGTTAACGGGGCTTAAACGTGCCAAAAATGGGCCAAAATACGTGTTTCTGAAGTGCAGGGACCAAAATTGTAAATTCTGATCTGGGAACCTTAGGCGGGGCGCGTAAGGATTTACCAAATCCTTACGCGGGGCGCGTGAGACTGTCAGACAGATTCAATGTATCTATTTAATGCAGTTGGCCTTTCGTTCGATCAAGAGGCAATGCCCTTTCACCCAATCAAGAGCCAAGGGGCAATTTCTGACTTACCACAAGAATTTGACAAGTGTACGCTCGAGATCACGGCACGATATTCGATAAACGATCCTAACGGTTCCACTTTTCCTATAAATACCCCCCCCCCTTTGTTCCAAAAACCCACAAAATCTGATCTTAAGGCTCTAAGTTGGAACCATTGTTCCATACCTGAGCTATTTGATCTAGATTAGCACTCGGGGACCTTCCGTAAGTCTTCTTTCGCTCTTTTATTCGCTTTTCGAGTCCGAAAGTCAACGTTTTGTTGACTTTCTGCATTGACCAGCTTATGGTCGATGCGAAGTTCATGGAACTTCATAACGTGAGCGTGATCACGATGGTTATAGTCCGTAGTGACTATACCTACTGATCACCACGTTATCTAGGCTCAGTGACGAGTCGTAGTTTCGGCCAAAATGCGCATTCTCGCGTATTTTGTAACCAAACTACTCGTGAGCATCAAAGCCGTTTGTTTTGATGCCAAACCTGTTTTCTAAACTTAGTTAAGCATGTTCTAACATGCTTAGCTCGTCACTTTTAGAATAGTGCTTATATAGGGTCGTAAGGTAAGCGATCTAAACCATCGCTTATACTTTCGAACCCGACCCATTTGGTCGATCATTTTGATCCGACCAAACACATTAGGTGACCATAGCTATAACCTTCTGAGGTTATACCTTGTAGTCATGATGTTAGGCATTCCAGACGCGTTCTACGCGAACGACGCGTTAGGGTAGCATAAGCTACCTAAACGGGTCGTGACGGACCGTAAGCACTTAGGTTAAGTTTCATTTTAGTATGTAGGCTTTGTTAAACCATATTACACGAGTCTCCATACTCGTTTGGTTTACGAACCCGCGTACTATCCGATCCTTCCGATTTGGTCCGGTATATTAACATAGCTACCTATTAGGTGCCGTTTGATATCCCGTGATCTTTAGCATTATCTGGTTATTATACAAGAACTTCAAAGCAATCTCAGGTGAGTACATTGAACCCCTCTTTTACTGTTTTCCAAACTGTTTTGGGGTGAAACACATGTGCCTACTTGCTACTTTTATGCTTTCCGGTTTTCACATCATATACTACTATGTTCGATAGTACATATATAGTACATGATTTCATTGTGTTTATGCTATGCATGCCCATTATGTGCGTACTTAGTACATTGCTTTACATTTCATGCTACGTACGCCCATTGTGTGCATACGTAGTACATTGTATCACATTGCATTACTGTTGCATATGCTCATCCAGCATATGAACACATTACACTACATTTTGAACCGTTGTACTCTACAATACATTTCATGCTACGTACGCCCATTGTGTGCATACGTAGTACATTGTTTCACATTGCATTACTGTTGCATATGCTCATCCAGCATATGAACACATTACACTACATTTTGAACCGTTGTACTCTACAATACATTTCATGCTACGTACACCCATTATGTGCATACGTAGTACATTGTTTCACATTGCATTACTGTTGCATATGCTCATCCAGCATATGAACACATTACAATACATTTTGAACCGTTGTACTCTACAATACATTTCATGCTACGTACGCCCATTGTGTGCATACATAGTACATTGTTTCACATTGCATTACTGTTGCATATGCTCATCCAGCATATGAACACATTACACTACATTTTGAACCGTTGTACTCTACAATACATTTCATGCTACGTACGCCCATTATGTGCATACGTAGTACATTGTTTCACATTGCATTACTGTTGCATATGCTCATCCAGCATATGAACACATTACACTACATTTTGAACCGTTGTACTCTACAATACATTTCATGCTATGTACGCCCATTGTGTGCATACGTATTACATTGTTTCACATTGCATTTCTGTTGCATATGCTCATCCAGCATATGAACACATTATACTACATTTTGAACCGTTGTAACCATTTGACTATACATAAACATTTCTACCGTTGTTAAACATTTCATCTTGATGGTTTGGTTTGAGTAAGTGATTTAAGTAACGAGGCATGTGTAATATGATACAAGCATGGTGGATACGCCACTGGTACTTCCTATATATAAGTGTTTGTATGGTATTACATATCGTAGCGTTATTTGAATCATTTCAATTTGAGACATAGAACATTTTATACAAATAACACGCTTTTCACAAGACATTGATTTACAAACAACAAATCTTATACAAACTCTTTTTACATGGTTATTCAGTTAACCATGCATTGTTCTCTTATTTATACATATCATTTGATCTTACCGTTTTTCAAATGATTTACAAGACAAAGCAAAATACGAGGTTCATGACTAAACATTTTCTCAAACTCAAGTCATGAATTCCGTTTTCACAAAACCAATGTATCTCACAGGCATTTTTATGCTGACGTACCTATTTTCACATGTGTTTTCAGGAGATGATGCATAGGACTTATCAAGACATACTTAGGCGGACCTGTGCCTTAGTGACTTAAAACGAGACAAGAACTAGTTAATTTATGTTATGTACACTTTAATTCTTGTTTAGACAATGTAAACTTTCATGTTTGATTTATAAAACGAAACTTCATTTGTCATGGATTTGAAACAATTGATTCTGTTACAACACTCCCCGACGTTTCCGCCACGTTTTGTATGTTCTACGTGGTCGGGGTGTGACAGAAAAGATGGTATCAGAGCCAATGGTTATAGGGAATTAGGTTATTAGTAATGCTTTGACCTAGTCTATAACCTTCCTAGGAACCTAACGCGAGTTTACTTGCGTTTAGTCATAAAACAATACCGTCACCTATCCTTAGGCGACGACCACAACAAGAACATAAATTTCAAAACCGCCTTGAAAACTAATCATCTGTTCTAGGATGTTTGATTACTAGGTTTTGAACCCTCTGTTATAAGGTTTTGAACCCCTTTGAATTTTCAAAACTCCCGTCAAAGTTTTGGGTCCTAAATAGTGTGAACACGTGCAAACTGGAAGAGTGAATGCCTGTACCCTGGGTTTTCTGTCTAAGGTTAGAGTGTTCGTACAAATCCACATAATCGGACCAGTCACTCTTACCTGGGAACTCTTGGGGTGAGTGTCCACTTATAGGCGAGCATGTCTTCGCGATACACTATAAGGATCTATTTGCTTTGATTCAGCCTTGGTGTTGTTTGTTTGCTTCATGATTCAAACAAATGACCATCAACCGTGATTATGGTCAGTGATTGTAACATCCTATTCTTACCCAATACCATTTTATTTGTTTCCTTTCATGTTTTCCTCTTTTAGAATGCCTCCTCGACGCGAACACCAGATAGCAACTGCCGAGCTGGCAGAAATTATTGCGCAACAGATGGCTGCTCAATTCCCAAATCTCTTTGCTCAATGGAACCAAGCCAACAACAACAATGGTACATGCAATTTCAAGAACTTTAACTCGGCTAAACCACTCAAGTTTAGTGGTTCTGAGGGAGCAACTGGGCTTCTTCAATGGTTCGAGAGCATCGAGAATACTTTTCGCCACGTGCAGTGTCCGGATAATCGCAAGGTCGAGTTTTCTTCGAGTGTGCTTCAGAAGAGGGCTCTTACATGGTGGAACGGGGTAATGAGAGACCGTGGTGCAGATGTTGCTCTAGCACAAACATGGGCTGAACTGAGAGCTCTTATGATGAGAGAGTTTTGTCCTCGTCATGAACAACGAGCGTTGGAGAAGGAGTTTGATGATTTGAAACAAGATAGTGGCGAACACAGGGCATATACTGATAGGTTTGAGGAGTTGAGTCTACTTTGCCCGACTATGGTCGCCCCACTCGACAAGGCTATCGAAAGGTACATCGACGGCCTGCCTGACTCGGTACAAGACATTGTCACTGGTAGCAACCCTACCACACTCCGTCAGGCCATTGAGCTATCTGCAACCTTGACTGAATCGCAGATCAGAAAGCATAAACTTTTTCGAAAGGGAGACAAGAAACCAATCGAGGAATCAAAGACCATGGATGAACAGACTGAATCTCCTAAGAAGTCAAAGAAGCGAAAGGCTTCTCAGAACTTCGCCGTGGTCGCTCACAATGGTCAAGCCGTCCCCAACCAACCAGCTCAACCCCCTGCTAGAAAACCATACAATGGAACTGCACCTTTGTGCAACCAATGTGGTCTCCATCATCACGCCAATGTACAGTGCCGCAAATGCCAAACTTGTGGGCTTATAGGCCACACAACAAGAGTCTGCCCAACTGCAGCTGCGCCAAACCAAGCTGGCAACAATCCTGCTCAAGGCCGTCTTCTACCAGGCTCTTGTTTCAACTGTGGCGAGATGGGTCATTTCCGAAGAAATTGCCCAAAGCTTGCTAATGCAAATCCAGCACAGGGATGAGCGTCTGACTAACTAGAAGACAACATCGTTTAGAAATAATCATGTCTTATGTATTAGTTTCTTTTGTTGTCAAGACCCAAGGAACAGTTGATATCATTGTTTATAAATAAATCTTTCATTTACATTACGATGTAATTGTGTGGTTACATATATAAACGACATATCCCTTACAATACCGATAATCAGGAAAACCGTATTCCTTGAAGAACAAACTACCCCCAAAATTCTCCCATTCTATGACCTCTTGCGTCTTCCACAAAATTCCTTAGTACCCGTTTATTCTAAAGGAAACGAAGAACAAAGCGCAAGTTACAACATGAGACGAATACCCAAAGTACCACTATAAATCCTTAATAGGGTACCTAAGGATTTCCCGTATGTCTTTAATTGTTGTATACCTTCATTCGAATGTGGTGATTCCTTGTAATCAAAAATCAAATTTTGCGAGATCTTCCTATCTTCTCAGATAGATTCCAGTGAACATTGAGACCCGTCTATTGGTTTCCATATCCGTATTCAATCAATAACAAATTAAAAACAAATTATGATCAAGTTAAACAAGTATGTGACTTTGTGCTTATGTGTTCCCTTATGTGTTGTTGTGTGATCCAAATTATGCTATCCAAATCCTCGTAGAATCTTACATATCCTTGTACAAGAGATTCATCGTAGGATACCCAGGGGTATTACTTAAAATCCTCAATGGACTTCTATGTTATAGTTAAGTCCCTCGGATTATAAAGTACTACTTCATAATTAGACCTTGAGTGGTCTACTTAAACAGATTCATCCAAAAATCTGGATAAGGATATCATGTGATGATATAGCTGAAAGGACTCCTTGGTGGCCTAACTAAGAAGATCCCCTGTCGATCTAATTAAAAGGAACCGATGGAAGTCTAGTCACCCTCATCACAAGTTTGATATCCTTCCCCAAAACATTACGAAACAAACTGTGCGGACTGTGCAAGGGATTACGTAATTATGGATGCATACATAATTATGGAATTTAGTGCACAGAAATCACAGCAAGTTCTGTCATGTGTCTAGAGTTAACCCTATTCATTTCCAACTCCGATGAAACAACCGTTGAAAATGATTCCGTTTAGTTCATTTTCGTTTCTGAAGATTTATCCGTTGAGGGAATGAATATCCGTTGTGTAATCCTTCATTTCCAACTCTGATGAAGCAACCGTTGAAAATGATTCCGTTTAGTTCATTTTGGTTTCTGAAGATTTATCCGTTGAGGGAATGAATATCCGTTGTGTAATCCTTCATTTCCAACTCTGATGAAGCAACCGTTGAAAATGACTCCGTTAGTTCATTTTCGTTTCTGACGATTTATCCGTTGGGGAAATGAATATCCGTTGTGAAATCCTTCATTTCCAACTCTGATGAAGCAACCGTTGAAAATGATTCCTTTTAGTTCATTTTCGTTTCTGAAGATTTATCCGTTGAGGAGATGAATATCCGTTGTGTAATCCTTCATTTCCAACTCTGATGAAGCAACCGTTGAAAATGACTCCGTTAGTTCATTTTCGTTTCTGACGATTTATCCGTTGGGGAAATGAATATCCGTTATGAAATCCTTCATTTCCATCTCTGATGAAGCAACCGTTGAAAATGATTCCGTTTAGTTCATTTTCGTTTCTGAAGATTTATCCGTTGAGGAGATGAGTATCCGTTGTGTAATCCTTCATTTCCAACTCCGATGAAGCAACCGTTGAAAATGACTCCGTCTGTTCATTTTTCGTTTCTGAAGATTTATCCGTTGAGGAAATGAATATCCGTTGTGAAATCCTTCATTTCCAACTCTGAGGAAGCAACCATTGAAGATGACTCCGTTAGTTCATTTTCGTTTCTGACGATTTGTCCATTGAGGAAATGAACATCCGTTTGCTTATTCCGTCATTTCCATTTCTGAAGAATACTCGTTGAGGAAAATGACTCCGTCTGTTCATATTCGTTTCTGAGGAATGACCGTTAAGGAAATGACAGGATATTGCCTTACATATCGCTGGTGGTTATTTGGCAAAGTCGCAAATAGACTCCTACGAATAAATTTCGGGACGAAATTTCCTAAAGTAGGGGAGACTGTGATACCTGTGTCACCGAGACCATCAAACAAATACCAAGCCGATGAAATATTGTATTTCATACTTGGGATCTTGTATAAATATGTGTATGTTTTGCACATATCAATTATTGTTCAATTTCAAACTCTACATTGCTTTCTAGAGCATTATACGCAAACTGGTGCGTAAACGTACTCAGTTTAATGCGACAAATACTCCGGAACATCAACATATACTCAACATACCTTAAATAACCTTTACATAACTTAGAAATAAGTTTTGAAGGCTTGGGTATGGCAAAAACAAGTTAATTCACTTATAGGGACTAAACTTGACAAACTGCGAAAGTATGCCAATTTGAACTGTAACGAACATTCCGGAACATGTTCATAAGTTAAACATACCCTAAATATCCTCTACATAGCTTAGAAATAGGCTTTGAGGTGTTTGGTATGCTAAAACAAACTTTTGGATCATTCAGGGACTAAAAGTGTCAAAAAGTGCACAAGTTTGCACTTTCGCGTATAACTTACGTTCTGAATACATCTGGACATCCAAAAATTTATGTAAGCATCCTTATATATGCCTTAGTGTTGGGCATGAGAAAAATCCATTCGTCGCGTCATTTGGATCGTCTTTCGCGCTTATGCGCATTCCGTCGTAATTAAGCGAACATCGCAATCGTACGGCCAAACGAACCGACATCCGGAATATTTTTGAGCATATTTCATGTCCCCTACACTTTAACTTCATCTTAGAGCCTTGAAATGAGGTTAACGGGGCTTAAACGTGCCAAAAATGGGCCAAAATACGTGTTTCTGAAGTGCAGGGACCAAAATTGTAAATTCTGATCTGGGAACCTTAGGCGGGGCGCGTAAGGATTTACCAAATCCTTACGCGGGGCGCGTGAGACTGTCAGACAGATTCAATGTATCTATTTAATGCAGTTGGCCTTTCGTTCGATCAAGAGGCAATGCCCTTTCACCCAATCAAGAGCCAAGGGGCAATTTCTGACTTACCACAAGAATTTGACAAGTGTACGCTCGAGATCACGGCACGATATTCGATAAACGATCCTAACGGTTCCACTTTTCCTATAAATACCCCCCCCCCCATTTGTTCCAAAAACCCACAAAATCTGATCTTAAGGCTCTAAGTTGGAACCATTGTTCCATACCTGAGCTATTTGATCTAGATTAGCACTCGGGGACCTTCCGTAAGTCTTCTTTCGCTCTTTTATTCGCTTTTCGAGTCCGAAAGTCAACGTTTTGTTGACTTTCTGCATTGACCAGCTTATGGTCGATGCGAAGTTCATGGAACTTCATAACGTGAGCGTGATCACGATGGTTATAGTCCGTAGTGACTATACCTACTGATCACCACGTTATCTAGGCTCAGTGACGAGTCGTAGTTTCGGCCAAAATGCGCATTCTCGCGTATTTTGTAACCAAACTACTCGTGAGCATCAAAGCCGTTTGTTTTGATGCCAAACCTGTTTTCTAAACTTAGTTAAGCATGTTCTAACATGCTTAGCTCGTCACTTTTAGTATAGTGCTTATATAGGGTCGTAAGGTAAGCGATCTAAACCATCGCTTATACTTTCGAACCCGACCCATTTGGTCGATCATTTTGATCCGACCAAACACATTAGGTGACCATAGCTATAACCTTCTGAGGTTATACCTTGTAGTCACGATGTTAGGCATTCCAGACGCGTTCTACGCGAACGACGCGTTAGGGTAGCATAAGCTACCTAAACGGGTCGTGACGGACCGTAAGCACTTAGGTTAAGTTTCATTTTAGTATGTAGGCTTTGTTAAACCATATTACACGAGTCTCGATACTCGTTTGGTTTACGAACCCGCGTACTATCCGATCCTTCCGATTTGGTCCAGTATATTAACATAGCTACCTATTAGGTGCCGTTTGATATCCCGTGATCTTTAGCATTATCTGGTTATTATACAAGAACTTCAAAGCAATCTCAGGTGAGTACATTGAACCCCTCTTTTACTGTTTTCCAAACTGTTTTGGGGTGAAACACATGTGCCTACTTGCTACTTTTATGCTTTCCGGTTTTCACATCATATACTACTATGTTCGATAGTACATATATAGTACATGATTTCATTGTGTTTATGCTATGCATGCCCATTATGTGCGTACTTAGTACATTGCTTTACATTTCATGCTACGTACGCCCATTGTGTGCATACGTAGTACATTGTTTCACATTGCATTACTGTTGCATATGCTCATCCAGCATATGAACACATTACACTACATTTTGAACCGTTGTACTCTACAATACATTTCATGATACGTACGCCCATTGTGTGCATACGTAGTACATTGTTTCACATTGCATTACTGTTGCATATGCTCATCCAGCATATGAACACATTACACTACATTTTGAACCGTTGTACTCTACAATACATTTCATGCTACGTACGCCCATTATGTGCATACGTAGTACATTGTTTCACATTGCATTACTGTTGCATATGCTCATCCAGCATATGAACACATTACACTACATTTTGAACCGTTGTACTCTACAATACATTTCATGCTACGTACGCCCATTGTGTGCATACGTAGTACATTGTTTCACATTGCATTACTGTTGCATATGCTCATCCAGCATATGAACACATTACACTACATTTTGAACCGTTGTACTCTACAATACATTTCATGCTACGTACGCCCATTATGTGCATACGTAGTACATTGTTTCACATTGCATTACTGTTGCATATGCTCATCCAGCATATGAACACATTACACTACATTTTGAACCGTTGTACTCTACAATACATTTCATGCTATGTACGCCCATTGTGTGCATATGTAGTACATTGTTTCACATTGCATTTCTATTGCATATGCTCATCCAGCATATGAACACATTATACTACATTTTGAACCGTTGTAACCATTTGACTATACATAAACATTTCTACCGTTGTTAAACATTTCATCTTGATGGTTTGGTTTGAGTAAGTGATTTAAGTAACGAGGCATGTGTAATATGATACAAGCATGGTGGATACGCCGCTGGTACTTCCTATATATAAGTGTTTGTATGGTATTACATATCGTAGCGTTATTTGAATCATTTCAATTTGAGACATAGAACATTTTATACAAATAACACGCTTTTCACAAGACATTGATTTACAAACAACAAATCTTATACAAACTCTTTTTACATGGTTATTCAGTTAACCATGCATTGTTCTCTTATTTATACATATCATTTGATCTTACCGTTTTTCAAATGATTTACAAGACAAAGCAAAATACGAGGTTCATGACTAAACATTTTCTCAAACTCAAGTCATGAATTCCGTTTTCACAGAACCAATGTATCTCACAGGCATTTTTATGCTGACGTACCTATTTTCACATGTGTTTTCAGGAGATGATGCATAGGACTTATCAAGACATACTTAGGCGGACCTGTGCCTTAGTGACTTAAAACGATACAAGAACTAGTTAATTTATGTTATGTACACTTTAATTCTTGTTTAGACAATGTAAACTTTCATGTTTGATTTATAAAACGAAACTTCATTTGCCATGGATTTGAAACAATTGCTTCTGTTACAACACTCCCCGACATTTCCGCCACGTTTTGTATGTTCTACGTGGTCGGGGTGTGACAGTTATCCCAAGTAAAATTTTCCCAGCTAAAACCGTCGGGTAACTTTTCATCATCTTGATCAATCAAACAAGGTTTTCCATCAGCTGAGACATATTTATCCCAGTTGAATGACTTCTTTTCTTCCTGATTAACCACACAAGCTCTCTTTCCAGAATCTTCAATTATGGGTCTTCCATGTGCAGTTTGTGCTTGATGTTGATGCTGTTGAGATGGTTGTTAAGCAACTTGATGGTAGATGGCTTTTCGATAGTAATCATTGTTGTTGTTGAAAGGATTCTGAGCTCCACTTGCTTCACGATTGATGCACTCCCTCTTAAAGTGACCTTTCTCCCTGCAACGGAAATAAGTGACTTTAGATTTGTCAAAACCTAAAGTAGAAACATTAGCCTCACGAAGATCATCTCTCCCCGTGATCTGCTTGAATTTCTCAGCTCTCCGTAACACGCTTGCCAAACACCATTTTATGTCCATCAGTTCCATTTCTTCAGCATCTATCTAGTCGTAATCCTCCTTTGTTAGCATTGGATTCCCAATACGACCTGCAACAAAACAACTCTAAGATTCTAAAACCATTCCCAATAAAGACATGTGATTTTTAGCTACTTCCTCAGAATAATCTTGATCATTTTCAAGATTTAAAACAATATTGCATTGAAGTTTTGTGACACCTGTGTCATTTTCAAGATTTCATACTTGGGATTTGTATAAATATGTGTATCGTTTGCACATATTGATTCTTGTTTGATTTCGGGCCATAAATCGCTTTCTGGAAGGTTATACGCGATCTGATGCGTAAATATAACCAGTTTAATGCAACAAACACCCCGGAATAGTAATAGGCTTAACATACCTTAAATAACCCTTACATAACTTAGAAATAAGTTTTGGATGGTTTGGTATGCCGAAATCAAGTTTATTCGCTTAGAGGGACTAAAATCGACAAACTACGAAAGTATGTCGAATTGTACTGTAACAAACATTCCAGAACTTGATCATAAGTTAAATATGCCCTAAATACCCTTTACATAGCTTAGAAATAGGCTTTGACGTGTTTGGTGCGCAAAAATAAACTTTATGCTCATTCAGGACTAAAAGCGTCAAAAAGTGCATAAGTTTGCATTTTCGCACATAACTTACGTTCTGAATACATCCGGACATCCAAAAATTTATGTATGCATTAAAATTTTATGTTTTAATGTTTGGCTTGACAAAAATCCATTCGTCGTGCAATTTGGACCGTTTTTGCGTTCGTTACGACTTCCGTCGTAATTAACCAAACAACGCAATCGTACGGCCAAACGAACCGACATTCGGCATATTTTTGAGCACATTTCAAGTTCCCTATACTTTAACTTCATTTTAGAGCTTTAAAATGGGGTTAACGGGGCTTAAACGTGCCAAAATGCATCAAAAACCAAGTTTGGAGGTGCAGGGGCCTGTTCTGCCAATTGCTGAAACTTGCTGCCAGCACACAAGGTCCTTACGAACCGTATGGAGGTGCTTACTGTCCGTAAGCCCTCTCCAGCACAGCAGACTTCATTTTTAATAACCCAGCTGTTCCCCATTGTTTTGCACCTGGTTTTGGCCATTCTATGGGCTGGTTTGAAGGCTCCCATGGTATTCAAATCAGTGGGTATGATGTGTAGGGCTTGGATCGAAGCACGGGTTTCAAGAAACGATCCTAACGGTTCTAGAAATCCTATAAATACCCCCCACCCTTCACTTGCAAAACTCACACTTGATTTTCTGAGATTTCTCTAAGTTGATGTGCTAGCCACTTCATACCTGAGAATACTTGGGAAATCAAAGCTTGCGGGGACCTTTTGTAAGTGTTCTTTCGTGCTTTTCTTTCGTTTTAGCGTTAAAGTCAAACTGCGTTTGACTTTCTGCTTTGACCAGTTTATGGTCAACGCGAAGTTCGTTTAAACTTCATAACGTGAGCGTAATCACGATGGTTATAGTCCCTATTGACTATACCTACTGATTACCACGTTATCTAGGCTCAGTGACGAGTCGTAGTTTCGGCCAAAATGCGTTTCCTCGCGTATTTTGTAACCAAACTACTCTAGGGTATCAAAACCGTTTGTTTTGATACCAAACCTGTTTTCTAACTTTACTAAACATGTTCTAGCATGTTTAGCTCGTCACTTTTAGATCTGTGCTTAGGGTCGTAAAGGTAAGCGATCTAATCAATCGCTTATGCTTACGAACCCGACCCATTTAGTCGATCATTAGGATCCGACCAAACACTTTAGGTGACCATAGTTGTATAGGGAATAACCTTCCGAGGTTATACCTTATGGTCACATCGTTTAAGTAGTTGTGTGATAGGTAGTTTATATGCCTTAGGTAAATTACCAAAATGCCCTTTTTACGCATAAATTCATTTTAAGCATATGTAACTTAATTTTTGACATCCAAACTGATTTAGCAACAATATTAGACATGTTAAGGCATATAATACTAGTCATAGGACTAGTTAGGCTTTCCGAACGCGTTTTACGCGAACGACGCGTTAAAGTAGCATAAGCTACCTAAACGGGTCGTAATGGGTCGTAAGCACTTAGGTTAGGTTTCATTTTAGTATGTAGGCTTTGTTAGACCATATCATATGAGTTCCAATACTCATTTGGTTTACGAAACCTCGTACTATCCGATTCCCCGATCCTCCGATAGGTCCGTTTATTAATGTAGTTATCTATATAGGTGCCGTTTGATTCCGTGATCTTCTCGCTTTGCTTGGTGGTTATCCTAAGACTTCTAAGCACCCTCAAGTGAGTATATAGACCCCTCTTTTACTGTTTTTCAAATATTTTGGGGTGAAACACATGTGCCTACTTGTTACTTTCATGATTTCATGCTTTTATATCATATACTTGCTATGTTCATTAGTACACTATTAGTACATGATTTCATTATGTTTTTGCTATATATGCCCGTTGTGTGCATACTTAGTACATCGTTTTACATAACATTTCATGCTATGTATGTTCATCATACTTAGTACATCGTTTTACAAGACATCTTATACTTGGTATCATGCTATGTATGTCCATCCGTCGCATACTTAGTACATTGTTTGTGCATTCTTACCTATGGTTTGGTTGTTACATATTTCACTTGCCATACATGGCATTTTTGTTTACACAATACTTGATTGACATTTGACAACGGTTTAGACATGGGCAATTTACATTGGTGGTTTATGTGGGTAAGTGATTTGAGTAACGAGACGTGTGTAATGTGATACAAGGATGGTGGATACGCCGCTGGTACTTCCTATATATAAGCGCTTGTATTATATTACATGGCGTAGCGTTATTTAAATCATTCATTTGGATTTATACACTTTTACACAAATAACATATTTTTCACAAGACATTGTTTTACAAAACAGTTTGTTTTATACAAACTCATTTTTACTTGGTTATTCATTTAACCTTACATCATTCTTTTAACTACACATATCTATCATCGATTTTCTAACGTTTTATAAAAGCAAACACTTAAACTGGATTCATGACAAGTTTTTGGTTAAACATCTTCTTAAACCTAAGTCATGGATCCTGTTTTTCATAAAACCTATGTACTCGCCGGCATTTTTATGCTGACGTATTTTCACATGTGTTTCAGGTACAATAGTTGATGATATTTGATGATGATATTGATGCATGCTCACATAGGATTGGACGAGACCTTAGTGACATTAAAAGATGCAAGACTAGTTAATTTTTGTTATGTTTCTTTATTGTTAAGACATTGTAACTCATTTAATTCAATAAAACGAAATTTGTTTAATCCATGATTGTGAAACAATGATTCTGTTACAACACTCCCCGACGTTTCCGCCACGTTTTGTTGTTTTACGTGGTCGGGGTGTGACAGAAGAGTTGGTATCAGAGCCAATGGTTATAGAGAATTAGGCTATTAGTAATGCTTTGACCTAGACTATAACCTTCCTAGGACCCTAACGCAAGTTTACTTGCGTTTAGTCATAAAACAATACCGTCACTTATCCTTAGGTGACAACCACAACAAGAACATAAATTTGATCTGCTTTGAAAACTAATCATCTGTTCTAGGATGATTGATTACTAGCTTTTGAACCCTTTGTTATAAGGTTTCGAACCCTTTAAGTTTTCAAAATTTCGTCAAAGTTTGGGTCTAAATAATGTGAACACGTGCAAACTGGAAGAGTGGGTGCCTGTACCCTGAGTTTTCTGTCTAAGGCTAGAGTGTTCGTACAAATCCACAGTATCGGACCAGTCACTCTTACCTGGGAACTCTTGGGGTGAGTGTCCACTTATAGGCGAGCATGTCTTCGCGATACATTATATTGACCCGCTTACTTTGATTAGTCACTATCTCATTTGTTTGCCTTTGGTAACAAACAAATGGTCACAATCTTCATGCGTTGTCATTCTCTTTTGACTATCTTTTGCTTGTTTCCTCCTATGCCTTCCATTGTCTTCAAGATGCCTCTTCATCGCAACAATACTCAAATGTCTAAACCTGGTGCTGCAATTACCCAGCGAATAGGCGTCGTACTCTAGAGGACCGTTGTTTTAGCTATCACCATGACTCGCCTCAGGGATGAAGCCGTATAAGGGAACTGCTCCTTGGTGCAATCAATGTGGTCGTCATCATCCGGATCGAATACCATGTTTCAAATGTACCCACGGTGGACGATGGGGACATTTGGTTAACATGTGCCGCTTTGCAATCCAAAGCAAAGTTGTTACCAATCCTGCTGCTGCTCAGCCTTCAAAATTCTGCTTCATATGTCGCCTTGGCATATCTAGCGCCTCAACCTCATGAACTTTCTACCTTGTGTATCGACGTAAGCACGCCTAGTGCAGGGTGTCGGAACACCTCTCGTTACACAAACTCCAAAATCCATATAGGATCTTTCTATCCTCATAATTAGATCCTTGTGGGTGAGTAACATTCATCGGAGTCCTTAATTAAATTCTCTGTATGATTCAATACGTACATTACAATTCAATAAGGACAAAGCTGAATTCCTATTAAGATTTTTCTATCTTCATAGATAGATTCTTGAAAATGATTAAAGTGCCAAATAAAATCCGCGGATTGGATTCCTGGTGTACTTTAAGTATCCGCGTCCAAAGATAACAAATTAATAACTGAGTTAAGCAACTATGTGATTATGTGCTTATGTGTTCCCTTTTATGTTTTCGGTGTAATCCAAGTTTTTGTTATCCAATTCCTCGTAGAATCTTCTATATCTTCTATACGGGATTCATAGTAGGATATCCAAAGGTACTATATTAAATCCTCAATGGGCTTCAACGTTATAGTTAAAACCCTTGGATTATAAAGTACTATTCCAATATTTAAAGACATCATGTACTGATGTAATTAAAGATTCCTCTTGGGTAGTTTAGTTAAAGAGATCATTCGTTGATCTAGTTAAAGAGATTGGTTCGGCAAATTAGTTAAAGATATCATGCGTTGATATAGTTAAAGAGGCCCTCTGGTGGTCTAGTTAAAGAGATCATTCGTTGATCTAGTTAAAGAGATTGGTTCGGCAATCTAGTTAAAGATATCATGCGTTGATATAGTTAAAGAGGCCCTCTGGTGGTCTAGTTAAAGAGATCATTCGTTGATCTAGTTAAAGAGATTGGTTCGGCAATCTAGTTAAAGATATCATGCGTTGATAAAGTTAAAGAGGCCCTCTGGTGGTCTAGTTAAAGAGATCATTTGTTGATCTAGTTAAAGAGATTGGTTCGACAATCTAGTTAAATATATCATGTGTTGATATAGTTAAAGAGGCCCTCGGGTAGTCTAGTTCAAGAGATTGTTTGTTAATCTAGTTAAATGATCCTTTGGTGACCTAGTTAAAGGGAATCTATTGAAGTCTAGTTAAATCACCACAGGATTACTCGTTTGATCTTTTCAACTTCATGTTTCAAGCCCTCACAAGTTTCCTCTAAATATATTTCGGGACGAAATTTCCTGAAGTATGGGAGACTGTGACACCTGTGTCACTTCAACCATCAAACAAGTACCAAACCAATGAAATATTGTATTTCATACTTGGGATTTGTATAAATATGTGTAGCGTTTGCACATATTGGTTCTTGTTTGATTTCGGGTCATAAATCGCTTTCTGGAAGGTTATACGCGATCTGATGCGTAAATATAACCAGTTTAATGCAACAAACACTCCGGAATAGTGAAATAGGCTTAACATACCTTAAATAACCCTTACATAACTTAGAAATAAGTTTTGGATGGTTTGGTATGCCGAAATCAAGTTTATTCGCTTAGAGGGACTAAAATCAACAAACTGCGAAAGTATGTCGACTTGTACTGTAACAAACATTCCGAAACTTGATCATAAGTTAAATATGCCCTAAATATCCTTTACATAGCTTAGAAATAGGCTTTGAGGTGTTTCGTGCGCAAAAATAAACTTTATGCTCATTCAGGAAATAAAAGCGTCAAAAAGTGCATAAGTTTGCATTTTCGCACATAACTTACGTTCTGAATACATCCGGACATCCAAAAATTTATGTAAGCATTAAAATTTTATGTTTTAATGTTTGGCTTGACAAAAATCCATTCGTCGTGCAATTTGGACCGTTTTTGCGTTCGTTACGACTTCCGTCGTAATTAACCGAACAACGCAATCGTACGGGCAAACGAACCGACATCCGGCATATTTTTGAGCACATTTCAAGTTCCCTATACTTTAACTTCATTTTAGAGCTTTAAAATGGGGTTAACGGGGCTTAAACGTGCCAAAATGCATCAAAAACCAAGTTTGGAGGTGCAGGGGCCTGTTCTGCCAATTGCTGAAACTTGCTGCCAGCACACAAGGTCCTTACGGACCGTATGGAGATGCTTACGGTCCGTAAGCCCTCTCCAGCACAGCAAACTTCATTTTCAATAACCCAGCTGTTCCCCATTGTTTTGCACCTGGTTTTGGCCATTCTATGGGCTGGTTTGAAGGCTCCCATGGTATTCAAATCAGTGGGTATGATGTGTAGGGCTTGTATCAAAGCACGGGTTTTAAGAAACGATCCTAACGGTTCTAGAAATCCTATAAATACCCCCCACCCTTCACTTGCAAAACCTACACTTGATTTTCTGAGATTTCTCTAAGTTGATGTGCTAGCCACTTCATACCTGAGAATACTTGGGAAATCAAAGCTTGCGGGGACCTTTTGTAAGTGTTCTTTCGTGCTTTTCTTTTGTTTTAGCATTAAAGTCAAACTGCGTTTGACTTTCTGCTTTGACCAGTTTATGGTCAACGCGAAGTTCGTTTGAACTTCATAACGTTAGCTTAATCACGATGGTTATAGTCCCTAGTGACTATACCTACTGATTACCACGTTATCTAGGCTCAGTGACGAGTCGTAGTTTCGGCCAAAATGCGTTTCCTCGCGTATTTTGTAACCAAACTACTCTAGGGTATCAAAACCGTTTGTTTTGATACCAAACCTGTTTTCTAACTTTACTAAACATGTTCTAGCAGGTTTAGCTCGTCACTTGTAGATTTGTTCTTAGGGTCGTAAAGGTAAGCGATCTAATCAATCGCTTATGCTTACGAACCCGACCCATTTGGTCGATCATTAGGATCCGACCAAACACTTTAGGTGACCATAGTTGTATAGGGAATAACCTTCCGAGGTTATACCTTATGGTCACATCATTTAAGTAGTTGTGTGATAGGTAGTTTATATGCCTTAGGTAAATTACCAAAATGCCCTTTTTACGCATAAATTCATTTTAAGCATATGTAACTTAATTTTTGACATCTAAACTGATTTAGCAACAATATTAGACATGTTAAGGCATATAATACTTGTCATAGGACTAGTTAGGCTTTCCGAACGCGTTTTACGCGAACGACGTGTTAAAGTAGCATAAGCTACCTAAACGGGTCGTAATGGGTCGTAAGCACTTAGGTTAGGTTTCATTTTAGTATGTAGGCTTTGTTAGACCACATCATATGAGTTCCAATACTCATTTGGTTTATGAAACCTCGTACTATCCGATTCCCCGATCCTCCGATAGGTCCGTTTATTAATGTAGTTATCTATATAGGTGTCGTTTGATTCCGTGATCTTCTAGCTTTGCTTGGTGGTTATCCTAAGACTTCTAAGCACCCTCAAGTGAGTATATAGACCCCTCTTTTACTGTTTTTCAAACATTTTGGGGTGAAACACATGTGCCTACTTGTTACTTTCATGACTTCATGCTTTTATATCATATACTTGCTATGTTCATTAGTACACTATTAGTACATGATTTCATTATGTTTTTGCTAAATATGCCTATTGTTTGCATACTTAGTACATCGTTTTACATAACATTTCATGCTATGTATGTTCATCATACTTAGTACATTGTTTTACAAGACATCTTATACTTGGTATCATGCTATGTATGTCCATCCGTCGCATACTTAGTACATTGTTTGTGCATTCTTACCTATGGTTTGGTTGTTACATATTTCACTTGCTATACATGACATTTTGTTTACACAATACTTGATTGACATTTGACAACAGTTTAGACATGGGCAATTTACATTGGTGGTTTTTGTGGGAAGTGATTTGAGTAACGAGACATGTGTAATGTGATACAAGGATGGTGGATACGCCGCTGGTACTTCCTATATATAAGTGCTTGTATTATATTACATGGCGTAGCGTTATTTAAATCATTCATTTGGATTTATACACTTTTACACAAATAACATATTTTTCACAAGACATTGTTTTACAAGACAGTTTGTTTTATACAAACTCATTTTTACTTGGTTATTCATTTAACCTTACATCATTCTTTTAACTATACATATCTATCATCGATTTTCAAACGTTTTATAAAAGCAAACATTTAAACTGGATTCATGACAAGTTTTTGGTTAAACATCTTCTTAAACCTAAGTCATGGATCCTATTTTTCATAAAACCTATGTACTCGCCGGCATTTTTATGCTGACGTATTTTCACATGTGTTTCAGGTAGAATAGTTGATGATATTGATGCATGCTCACATAGGATTGGACGAGACCTTAGTGATATTAAAAGATGCAAGACTAGTTAATTTTTGTTATGTTTCTTTATTGTTAAGACATTGTAACTCATTTAATTCAATAAAACGAAATTTGTTTAATCCATGGTTGTGAAACAATGATTCTGTTACAACACTCCCTGACGTTTCCGCCACGTTTTGTTGTTTTACGTGGTCAGGGTGTGACAAGTTTTCTCCCATTTTTTGTTGCTGAAATGTTAGGATCAAAAGACGGAAATGATGTGAAACTTGTTTTGCTGTTTGATCCTGATGATGAACTTCCAGAAGAATTCTTGGCGTTGTAAGCAGTTTCTATTTTAGGAAATAAATTTGTAGATTTCTCATTCACCCATGCTTTGTAATACAACCCAATATCCTGTTCACCATCAAAATCTTTCATTCGAACAATCTTTCTTTGTTCCATTTCCTGAGCTTCCAATTTCTCAATGAATTTGCTCAAAGTTAATATGCTAAAACCCTTTTTGTTCCTGAGCATCATCAGATATGTTCCCCAAGTTTCATGTGGTAATGCATCAGCAAGCTTTTCAATCAACTCTTCATTGTCTTTGTTGACGCTTAACCTCTTCATGTTCACCAACAAGTTGCAATATCTTTCAATGATCTGTTTTGTACTCTCATTCTTCAATCCTCAAAACAAATCAAACTCCTTTTTCAAAAGTGACTTCTTATTCTTTACCATCTCCTGACTACCAACAAACTTTGAACGCAACGCTTTCCAAATTGAATATGAACTCCCGTTGTGTTGCAGCAAGACCATAATATCTTCCTTCACAGCTTGTTGTAGCAGACTTAACATCATCTTCGCATTCTTATATTTCTTTTTTGTCATCGGCACTCATATCTTTGATAGCAACTTCCTCTTCGTCATCATTTAACGGTCTCACATATTTCGTTTCAACACACTCCCAAGCGTCTAAGTAATTAGCTTGTACCCAGTTCTCGAAACGACCTTCCCAACCTTTATATTCTTCTATGTTCAATAGTTTGGGCGGTTTTTGCATTGTTCCCATTTCGTTTTCGAGCATTGTGTTTTGTGCAATAGTGATCGGAGTAACCGGAGTAGCGAATGCGTTCTAAAATTCCTCGTCCATTTTCAGATTTCAAAAATTTCCACAACAGTCCTTAAAAGCGAAATAAGAGACCTTGAATGTCCTTAAAAGCGAAATTACAACTCTGGATGTCCTTATGAGCGAAATCTGATAGTCTTAGGTGACCTTTTGAGCGAAATCACTTTATGTCACTAAAAGCGATATTATGATGTTCACAAAGGCGAAATCCCTGGTATTGTTCACTGGAGCGAAACCTCTGATTAATGTGACACTGGAGCGAAATCAAATGGTAATTATGAGCGAAACCTCAATCAAACTACCCTAGGAGCGAAATCGACTTGACATATGAGCGAAACCCCTAATTTGTGCAACAATGAGCGAAATCAGGGTGTCCGAATGAGCGAAATCTCAGAAACCCTATGAGCAAAACGTAAAAACACTGTGTCACAAGAGCGAAATAACAAGATGTCCGAATAAGCGAAACCTAATCGAGTTCAATTTTAGTCCAATTTTAGTCCGTATTTAGGTCTCAAACTTTCCAGGGTTTGTTAATGTCCAATTACGCACAATCGAGTTCAATTTTAGTCCAATTTTAGTCCGTATTTAGGTCTCAAAGTTTCCTGGGTTTGTTAATCTCCAATTACGCACAATCTGTTAAATTTTGAGTTGATTTTAACCGGTAAAATTTTCTGAACTGAAGAAAGAAGGTGTAGAAGTAAGAAATGATGATGAAATCCAGCTAATCTCTGCAGAACTCCTCCTCCTGAAGCTCTGATACCACTTGTAGGATCATGTTTCGACCCGAACGATTCGTTCAGAGGAGTTTTGATCAGATACAGATGCGGAAAACAAGTATCTAACTTAGAAACAACCAGCAAATCACTTTTAACACCTTTTGTATTGATATCTGACAGATTACATCCAAATCTCACACCGGCAGCACCTCGGTATGGATTACAAGACCATCTTACCACTGCTTTCGTTCATAGGGTATTTATAGGGACTAGATTTCGCTCATATGGACATGATGTCCGTAAAAGCGAAACCCCTATTGTACAAATAAGCGAAACCTCCTGCCTAATGCCCTATGAGCGAAATCATCCACTTAATTACATACATTTTCCAGTTTTCTCGTAAAATGTGCCCTATTCTAACAATCTAAGACTAAAACTCGATACAAGACGAAGTCGACAGATGCATGCACCAACAATCATGTATAATTTTTGCCCTTAAAGTGTTCGTAGAAATGCCTCAAGAAGGTTCAAAACTGAAAATTAAAGTTGAAACACATAATTGTGATGTTCTAACAAGTTATACGACATATGATTGAAAAAGGGGTTCTAATCATATCATGACTGAACTCTATGGAAAAAGATACCGGAGCGCCAAGTGGACAAGCCGGTGGTGACTTACGTTTGAAGGGCGCGCTTTGAAGGTATGTAAATTGATTCGTTACATTGAGTTATTTGATAACTAGAGCATATTTATTTGCGTTGTAAAATAAGTTGTGTTGATTGAATGACAATGTCCGTTAACTGAAATAATAGGTTAATAATTGGTTAAGAGTCGTTCGGGAGTCATCATAATGGAGGATTCCGTAGATGAGCCAAACAGGTCGATTAATGATGAATTAATATGATTATAGTTATTAATGGTTGGCATAGGCAATTACGACCTTACAAGCATGAAACCATGAGATTGGAAATAAGATGCCGGTGATAATGAGCCCCGGAAGTTGGGTAAAAAGCGCCTATGTTTACTATTAAAAAGGGTAGTAAAATGAGTGTTACTTGAACGAGTCGAATAATGCATAAGTGACTTTTATTCGTTCGGCCCGTAAATCCAATTTTCGGTATAACAAATATGATAAACACGTCGGTAATGAATTTACAGACGTATAGGAAAAAGAATCACCTAAAACGGACAACCGAGCAGAAAGTTATGGTCATTTTAAGTCAAAACCTGAATTTTTCGAAACTGGCAGCAAATGCAGGACACAAAATTGAACCTGCTGGAAAAATGTCCCCCCCCCTGTGCCACGCGACAGGATCTCTTGATCCTTCTGCGACACGCGGCAGCTGCTGCGGTACGCGACAGAATTACTGGAACCTGCCGCAACAAGCGGCAGGATAACTTTTGAAAATTTATTTTGTTTTTTCATGTTTTGATCCTAGAACTTGATTGTACGACTAAATTGATTGTGAAAACTAACATTTTTGTAGGATCGCGTTCGGCCCTGTTTGAGTCGATCAGAGAACTTCCTATCCAAATCAAGAGGCGGAAACTAATGATTTGGTGCTATCTTAGCTGGATTCACTTTAAACTTGCTGTATTATTGATCAATTGCACAATTACACGGTCAGACAACACTTTGACAGTATGCCGGAACAAATACACCATCACTATGTGTTATATGGTTCGCTCTAGACTCCCCCCTATATATAGATGATTGGGTTCGCTTATATGAACAACCATATAAGCGAACCTGACCACAAGTCATATAAGCGAACCATATCAAGACCATATAGGCGAACCTAGCTAGACATAAAGGCGAACCTAACCTAAACATGGTCATATGAGCGGACCTAGACCTAGATACATAAGTAAACCTTTACAATCAAGTGTTTCTAGGTTTCCGTGTCATGATTAGACTATCTAATACTAAGACTCGATGAAAGACGTAGTCGACAGACGTAAGTGCACCAACAGACTCCCCCTCGGATGTTGACGGAGTCTTCATGGAGTCTTCGAGTCTTCACAAATGTCAATCTACAATCTTTATCAGTCTTCGATCTTCCTCTGAAGTATCTGTCATTACAAGAATCCTCGTTCTCTTTCTTCATCATCAACAAACTCCTCTCTCTCGAATGTTGACATGGTGTCTTCAGACTCCCCCTCTCACACAGCTCGGATCGTAGTCTGGAATTCAATTTTCACAAGTTCTTAGATTGTAACCTGGCACTTCAGCATAGAATCGTCACTTGGTTTAAGTCCTGTACAATCTCTACCCAACCATAAGTTTCTATTAAAAGATTAAACCTTCAAACTTTTTAGAAACTTGTTTCAGAAACTATATTAATGATTTTACATTTAAGATCTTTTACTGGCTCTTATCAAATACATTTACCAGCTTCACATACACTCTCCCAAACCAGTTCTTCAAGTTTAGCACTTTGACTTTCGAAAATCTGTATCTCAACACAAGTTGTCAAAACTCTTTTTGATTTTTCAAAATTTATGCTAAAACACACCAAAAATCTTTTTGGATTTTTTTTAATGCAGGAACGAAATATTTACAGACAATACTTTTGTGAGTTTGTGCAAGAGGATCATATCAGTTTTTGAAACATATCAACAACATCGTTAAGCTTGATTACATTTTAAGTTCTAAACAATTTACCTAGATTGTCAGTATATTTGTCCACTTAAATTTTCACACAAACTTCAATTGATTTGAGATACGATATTAATGTTTTAGAAACTAAAACTTAACTGTGTATCACTCCACTTGAATATACTCCTGTATCCAGATCCCAATATTCAGTCTTACAGGTGAGTATACCACAGCTGATATCTGTAAAGGGGTAATGTGCGAGGGCCGTGAGAGCTCAGGTCGATACTTCCGTATACGCAGAGAGATGACGGCTTCGAGTTTTGGTGGGTCCCCTTTAGAGGATCTTTTATTACAACAGCAAAGATTATCAATTTTATTGTTTAATCAGATTGCTGAGGGCTAGCTTATATTTCAAAGCTTTTTGCAGAAAGTATTATCCGGGGACTAGGTCAGTACTTCCATACAGCAGAAGTCCCGGGATAATACCCCAGATATCACTGAGTATAAAGACCTAGTATCTCAGAATACTGGACCTATCAAACAAGATTTCGGGGGTTACCCATATATTCAAGAATAGTTACCCACAAATTAAGCAAGTTCGAATTTAGGTTTATATCTCGTTTCAATTTACTAAATGTGCGAAAACCTACTGACACATCCGCAGAAAGATTGTTTATCACATTTTGACTTTACAATTCTTTAGCGTGCTGTGATAGTCCACTGATGTACTATCATTTCCTCTTTTATGCAACAAAAACTCATTTTTCAGTTTTATCATGTTTTTGGCTTTTTCAAATTTTCTGATGTTTTTGGATTTTCTAAAATTTCTTACTCCCCCTAAAATTCAAATACATCTAATGAAAATAGAAAACAAACTGTACAGAACATGACAACTGATATCGAAACACTTCAATTCTCCATCCGTTTGGCTTAAACAGTCAGAACTCCCCCTCACAACAAACTATTTTCCCATAATGAATTCAAAACACTTAAGTTTGTTTTAATCGGAATGGTTTTTCAGGAAAATAAGTTTAGTTGTTTTTACCTTTTGTAAAATTGGGGCAATATCATCACATTGTTTTACCAATCTTCTGAATAATAGTTAACTCAAGTTCAATTTAATGACCTTGATTTAACCACTTATAGAAGCAACTAGTTCTCATTCTGAACCACTTATACCAACCACAATCATACAACCACTTGTAGGTTTTGCAATTAAGCATTTCAAACCTGTTTTTCAACCAATTACCATCTATTGGTTGAATTCTCAAGGTGCCGATTCCTACTCCTCGCTTACAAACCTGGGAGTTCCGGCAAATCCTGCAAAACCTCAAACACAGATTTAGAAGGATGCCGATTCATGATCCACGATACCAACTTGGAATCTCTGGCAAGTCAGGTTTTTATTCTTTGAAAAATATATCCACCCAAGCCTGACCTTCCTTGGGTGTAACAACATCTTCTTCATCTTTTCTTTCAACAGGCTTGTAAATACGTCCTTTGGAAGCATAAAAATCTTTGATGCTTTTGGCCTTACCGTTGACCATTTGTCCAAAAATACGTTTTACATTTCCATTGAAAGTTTTTTCAACATCAAATTTCTTCGTGTCAGAACAAAATTGATTTGAAATTTCAACTTTTCCGATTTTAGATTTGTAATTTTTAGCATTCAGTGGCGGAAAATTCACATCGTCCACTATCGGAACTTTCTTTTCAACCTTTTTGTCAACACGTGGCTCCTCTGATTTTATGGAATCAGATTCATCACCAGAACTATTACCTGAACCTTTCACAACCCATTTTTGATTTGGCACATTATTTTTTCTTCTTGAAGCACTCTTTGAACATTCTCCTTTCTCAAAAGTTGAATTTTCAAAGCCAGTAAACTTCCGGGTTGACAGTTCAGTCTTCTCGACAATCTTCTCTTTCATTTTACCAGAGATTTCCCGTTTTGGCTTGAAAGTCTTCGGACAATCCTTTGCCACATGACTAGCAATCTTGCACTGAAAACAGGTTCTCTTTTCAATCTTCTTCGGAACTTCATTCTTCTTTAGTTCTTCTTGCTTCTTGGCAAGGAATTCCTGATTTGTCTGCTTTCTGAATGATTGTCCTTTTTCAACCTCTGACGTTTTCCCTAAAACAAACATAGTTTTTGGTTTATACATTTTCTCATTTTTATAGTTTTTCGGTGGGACAAAACCAAGACCTTTCTTTTTGAAATTACGATTATGGTTTGGTTTCTGTCGGAAACTATAACCACAATTGTAACCCATTTTCTTGTTGATTCTTTGTTGATCTCTTCAAGTGTATGATTTAGGTTTTCCATTGAGATTTAAATCATTTATTTCAGAAATATTAATTTCTGTTATTTTAAAAAACTTTTGAATCATTTCAAGTCTGACACTTCTTATTGGAAAACTTTAATCTGAATATAATTTGTCAGAACCTTTCAAAGTATATGCCACTTTGACTGATTTATCATTCAAATTAGATTTCGAAAGTAAAAACTCTTTATCATAAACCCGTTTGTCCTTTTTATTTGTCGGCTTTGACGTATTTGACCTAGACTTTGGCTCGGGTTTGGACTCCGGTTTTGACTCCTCACTATCATCTTTATCGAACACTTGATCGACCACACTTTTTATCAACTTTAACTCATGATCAGTGTCTGATGACGTATACATGACATCAATACTTTCTAGCAAGTTATCCGACGGCCCAGACTCCCATTGTAAATTGATTGCCTTATTGACTCTTTCAAAATTTGGATTTCGAGGTGAATATCCATTTTCGACCGGGGGCGGACATCTGTTATAGACCACACTTGATTTCTTACTAGAAGTTTTCATTTTTTCTTCATTTTTTGTCACAGATTTCTCTTCTTCAGACGTCTTCACTTCCTCAAACGTCTTTGTGACAACCCGAAATTTCAAGGTTAGTGCCTTCGATTTAGTGATTTCTCTGTTCCTGTTTTAATCTATCTATTCAACCCGTGACTTTGATAAACGTGCTAGTATGTTTTATAGTTGTGCACTGTGTGTATGTTGTTTGGTTGGAAACCCATTAGCATAGTTAATTAACTTGTAAATAGGATTCTAGCACATAGCCGACACATAACATCAATTATCCGAATCTGTTACTTTTGTTTTGTCAGTTCACTATTTCGTCCTCAATCATTACTCACACAGATTTGTATCATGACCTTAGATGGCATTTGATGGTAACATAAAGTCATAGTATAAGCTGCATTCCAAGAAATTAATTACCTAATAACAAACTTATCCTCACAATAGTGGGTGATCATCGGCCCAAACTACCATTAAAATAAGCAAACCCAACCGGCCCAGATTGTGTAAATGATTGGCTTTATAATACAAGATACGTACCCATTTTCTTTGTCTCATAATTGCAACGCATCAACCCTAATTATTCATCGAACAACGGCAGTAGCAAGACCTCTGTTTCTGTTTCGGTTTACATCACAACTAGTCGGATTACTGGTTAGTAATTCTTATTTATCAACGATTTATCATTTGTTGTTTGGACCGATCAAGTTTACATATGTGCTGATATATGATATACATAATTCTTTAATGATGTGCACTTGTTAAAGCATGCATCCTAGATCTAATGAGGTTGGTCGCACATAGATCAAATACGAATAGTTAGGCCGATGTCTAATATTCAGGAGATGTGCGTATGGAACCAGTTTTGCTAGGGAGATTAATGGCGATTAGAAGGGTTTAATTCTGGTTGGTATAGGGTAGGGTTGATGACGTATGTGGTAATTGGTACTATCTGAATATGCATGCATAATGATAATTAGTGATTTGTGTTTACACTAAATTACGAATCGTTGGTCTGGTGATGCGTATGATCAAGAACCATATGCCTGAGTAGTAATATTTCGATCAGATTTAGTGGCCAATAAAATATCACATGTGATCATTAATTGTTGATATCCTAATTCTCGTGCTATGTTGGAACGGTCCAATCAAATGGCAAGGTTCAATATATTGTCTATATTATCGAATTGTATAATAATAATTGATGATGCTGATGATTATATATATTATTCATTGTGCAATTTTGTTATTTGCTGTGCATGATAGTGGATATAATATTAACCTGTGCATGATAGTGGGCCGAGACCCATAAAGGGGATTAGTTAAACCATGAAACTGCCCAATTATTTCCTTGATTCCTAGTTAAACCATGCTGAATATTTAGAGATAATATGTTGAATGTTTGGGGCTGCATAGTGAGTAATATATATACTGACCTGGGCTGGAAGTCCTGATCGTTAGCACAGGTTATTCGGGCCTGGAGTCCAGTGGGGCCGCAAACGCATATGAGCCCTACGAGGGGCTGTTTAATTACTGAAATAAGTTGTATGTTTGAAATAAGTGTTAGTGTTCCAAGAGAAGATTTTGTAGGTGAATTTTATGATCTAGTAAATAGGTGATGATTATCTGTTGATTACATGTGCTATTGTCGAATGATGATAGGTGTCTTTAATTAATTGGGACTATAATGTAATTTGATTAATAAACACATGTTTATTGGGATGGGTCGAGAGGCGAACAGGCGATGAGAGATGTATGAAATTCGAATGACTATTTTGTGGCTACATGTTAATTATTATAAGTTGTTACATGTACGGTTTCGTAGAATGAGATTCTAACGGTTAGTGGTAATCACCATAGGGACTAACTGATCAACTTGGAATACGTGCTTTAATCTTACCGAGCAAACCTAAGGTGAGTTCACTACATTCGAGCATGCGTCCCAGTGGTTGGGGACAGTCAGTGGGTATTCCATGGGGGGAATGAGTCATTGGGTAAAAACGAGTATATTGGTTAATGATCTCACCTATCATCATTTGTAAGTCCCTCATCGGGTATTAGTTAGTAGCGCTACTTAGGTTTGGCACCCTCACCCCGTGCCTGTAGAGGACGGAGGTGAACTAATGACCCAGTCTGGCCCAGTACTAGATAGGAGTACGTGGGAAGGGCAGTCGTGTATTTCAGGAGCCGTCATTGTTCGGAATTGAGATATTAACAATATTACTTGCATTGGTTATTGAACTGGTATACATACAACGGGTAACAAATGTTTTCTAAAACTGTGAACTCGCCAGCTTTGTCTGATACACGTGTTACATGCTCGCAGGTCCTTAGGTATCATGGATTTGGGGAAACTTGCTATCTGGGAGTGCTGGAGTGGTCATGGATCGAGGCTCTTGGATTAAATTACATTTGATACATTGGTTATAAGCGTTACTATGAAACAATTGCTAAACAACTTATCACATGCTTCCGCTACACAACTTTTGAGAATTAATATCATGTTGACAACTCATTTTGGTAAATTAATGTCATGGTTTATTTAAATATTTATCATTGGTTCAATGTGATTGGTGGCTCAAACTCTGATGCGTAACGCGCCTCGTAGGGTTTTCGTAGGTGAAATTTTGGGGGTGTTACAGTTGGTATCAGAGCCACTGGTTATAGTGAACTGGGTTTTAAAACGTTTTATAAAACCAGACTATAACCGAACAACTTCGAAAATCGATCATGACACTCAGCTCCAGATTGCAAGGTTCGTTTCTCTCTCACCTTATACATTACTTGTTTAACAGTCACACACTCACCATGTATATGAGCTGAAACAATTCGCACCATAGTGACTTAATAGCGTGACCCCACACATCAACTCATGCGAGCCATAGACCTATGATATCGTCTGTTGTGTTGTTTGAACCGGGGGGGGGGGGAAACTTTGAGCGCGAACTAAGAAGCACTGAGATAAGCATGCAAATTGCCTTATTATTATGGGTGCACACTTAATAATAACGCGGGGTGCATGCAAGTCCCAGTGAGACTTATCGAGCGTGAGGAGGGTTCTGCCCTACTATGTGTGAACTTGGTAGTACGTGAATATCAGTATGATACTTGACTCTCATCTCATTTCGACTTCTAAATCGGTTTATTCCCAACTATAGAAACATGAGTGAACGAGGACACGGACGTGGCAACATCACCATGACTCAGGCTGAGTTGACCGACCTAATCAACACCCGCGTGGCTGAGGCTTTAGCAGCCTATCAAGCTGGTACGGAATGTACCAAGCATCCCTACCCCCATATTGTGTACACGAACTTTTCACTTCTCATTAAACATTTATGAACCTCGATGTTAACAAACATTGCCTGAACACTCATCAGAACGCCTAGCAAACTGTGTAGAATACTAGGTGCTTG